>NC_134457.1:71137897-71737897 GCF_047948215.1 Lycorma delicatula | reverse complement strand
AACCTTTAAAGTGGAATCTAACTCCTTTTGTATGTCCGTCGGGATTAAATCTTTTAAAACAAACTACTTTATAACAGCGGGAACTTCATTTTTATTCTTTTTTCAGAGTGTACCAAAACTTGTTTGCTTTATTCGATCGCCATGAACAAGTAACTAAAGCACGCGTCTGAAACTTCGCAGCGTGCTGGGGAATATTTGACAAATATATTCGCCATTTGGTCATACTTGCACCATCTTTATGTCAGGAGAAGAATTTTCCGAACGGCTCCATGTAAATTGAACGAAAACCATTGGAATTTTTTTAGCCATCATCATTGCTTTATTTTTAGAGTTGTATTTTGTCATATAGTGCCGGTAGAAAAGCTCTTTTTTATTGTGGGTTAATGGTTGGAAATTCTACTTGTGTACTTTCAGGGAACTCAATTTCTTATCGGCAGTGTGCTAAATAAATCAAAATACTGTGTCTAGTAACTGATTTTAGTTTCTTTGCTTTTATTTTTTGATGTAATCATTGTCTTTAATTATATTGTTAGAGAAGTGGGTTGCATTTTTTAAAATACCAAGATTAAGAGTCTGTCTAGTCATTTTGGGAGTTCTAATTGAAAATTATACAGATTGGTAATTAATTAATAGGTATCTTTATGTATTCAAATCTTCATATCTGGTATTTTTTTTTTGTCTTCAGTCATTTGACTGGTTTGATGCAGCTCTCCAAGATTCCCTATCTAGTGCTAGTCGTTTCATTTCAGTATACCCTCTACATCCTACATCCCTAACAATTTGTTTTACATATTCCAAACGTGGCCTGCCTACACAATTTTTCCCTTCTACCTGTCCTTCCAAAATTAAAGCGACTATTCCAGGATGCCTTAGTATGTGGCCTATAAGTCTGTCTCTTCTTTTAACTATATTTTTCCAAATGCTTCTTTCTTCATCTATTTGCCGCAATACCTCTTCATGTGTCACTTTATCCACCCATCTGATTTTTAACATTCTCCTATAGCACCACATTTCAAAAGCTTCTAATCTTTTCTTCTCAGATACTCCGATTGTCCAAGTTTCACTTCCATATAAAGCGACACTCCAAACATACACTTTCAAAAATCTTTTCCTGAGATTTAAATTAATTTTTGATGTAAACAAATTATATTTCTTACTGAAGGCTCGTTTAGCTTGTGCTATTCGGCATTTTATATCGCTCCTGCTTCGTCCATCTTTAGTAATTCTACTTCCCAAATAACAAAATTCTTCTACCTCCATAATCTTTTTTCCTCCTATTTTCACATTCAGTGGTCCATGTTTGTTATTTCTACTACATTTCATTACTTTTGTTTTGTTCTTGTTTATTTTCATGCGATAGTTCTTGCGTAGGACTTCATCTATGCCGTTCATTGTTTCTTCTAAATCCTTTTTACTCTCTGCTAGAATTACTATATCATCAGCAAATCATAGCATCTTTATCTTTTCACCTTGTACTGTTACTCCGAATCTAATCTAATCTTGTTCTTTAACATCATTAACTGCTAGTTCCATGTAAAGATTAAAAAGTAACGGAGATAGGGAACATCCTTGTCGGACCCCCTTTCTTATTACGGCTTCTTTCTTATGTTCTTCAATTGTTACTGTTGCTGTTTGGTTCCTGTACATGTTAGCAATTGTTCTTCTATCTCTGTATTTGAACCCTAATTTTTTAAAAATTCTGAACATTTCTTTCCAGTCTACGTTATCGAATGCCTTTTCTAGGTCTATAAACGCCAAGTATGTTGGTTTGTTTTTCTTTTATCTTCCTTCTACTATTAATCTGAGGCCTAAAATTGCTTCCCTTGTCCCTATACTTTTCCTGAAACCAAATTGGTTTTCTCCTAACACTTCTTCCACTCTCCTCTCAATTCTTCTGTATAGAATTCTAGTTAAGATTTTTGATGCATGACTAGTTAAACTAATTGTTCTGTATTCTTCACATTTATCTGCCCCTGCTTTCTTTGGTATCATGACTATAACACTTTTTTGAAGTCTGACGGAAATTCCCCTTTTTCATAAATATTACACACCAGTTTGTATAATCTATCAATCGCTTCCTCAACTGCACTGCACAGTAATTCTACAGGTATTCCGTCTATTCCAGGAGTCTTTCTGCCATTTAAATCTTTTAATGCTCTCTTAAATTCAAATCTCAGTATTGTTTCTCCCATTTCATCCTCCTCAACTTCCTCTTCTTCCTCTATAACACCATTTTCTAATTCAATTCCTCCATATAACTCTTCAATATATTCCACCCATCTATCGACTTTACCTTTCGTATTATATATTGGTGTACCATCTTTGTTTAACACATTATTAGATTTTAATTTATGTACCCCAAAATTTTCCTTAACTTTCCTGTATGCTCCGTCTATTTTACCAATGTTCATTTCTCTTTCCACTTCTGAACACTTTTCTTTAATCCACTCTTCTTTCGCCAGTTTGCACTTCCTGTTTATAGCATTTCTTAATTGCCGATAGTTCCTTTTACTTTCTTCATCACTAGCATTCTTATATTTTCTACGTTCATCCATCAGCTGCAATATATCGTCTGAAACCCAAGGTTTTCTACCAGTTCTCTTTATTCCGCCTAGGTTTGCTTCTGCTGATTTAAGAATTTCCTTTTTAACATTCTCCCATTCTTCTTCTACATTTTCTACCTTATCTTTTTTACTCAGACCTTTTGCGATGTCCTCCTCAAAAATCTTCTTTACCTCCTCTTCGTCAAGCTTCTCTAAATTCCACCGATTCATCTGACACCTTTTCTTCAGGTTTTTAAACCCCAATCTACATTTCATTATCACCAAATTAAGGTCCTATCAATGTCTGCTCCAGGGTAAGTTTTGCAGTCAACGAGTTGATTTCTAAATCTTTGCTTAACCATGATATAATCTAGCTGATACCTTGCAGTATTGCCTGGCTTTTTCCAAGTGTATATTCTTCTATTATGATTTTTAAATTGGGTGTTGGCAATTACTAAATTATACTTCGTGCAAAACTCTATAAGTCAGTTCCCTCTTTCATTCCTTTTGCCCAGCCCGTATTCACCCACTATATTTCCTTCCTTGCCTTTTCCAATGCTTGCATTCCAATCTCCAACTATTATTAAATTTTCAACTCCTTTTACGTGTTTAATTGCTTCATCAATCTCTTCGTATACACACTCTACCTTATCATCATCATGGGCGCATGCAGGCATATAGACATTAACAATCGTTGTCGGTTTTGGTTTTGATTTTATCCTAGTATTGAACTGGCATGCAATAATATCCAAAATGATCTGAATTTTTGTGATTGAAAAGATAAAAGGCAGAGGATGTTTATGGCCGTTTTAAAATATGTTAACTGCTTATTTATAGAATTGTTTTGTCAAGTTATTTGAAAACCTTAATTATGCATTTGTTGCTGTTTAAAAGAGTTTTTAATAAAATAATGAAAAATCAACCAGACTTTTTAATTTCTCTTTAGTTATGTCTTCTCTTTATTTGTTAAAAATTATAACAGTTCAGATTCTGATATCTTCTTTTGTCAACCATACTGTAATTATAAAAAAATTAAAACATACAAGTGGTTATCCAGAAAGTAAGTTCTGAAGGGCTATTAAAGAGGATAAAGAACATACTCTAATAAGATGTTTTTTGAAGTACAAATGTTACTATATTTTTCTACATAGTACTTGCCATTGTTGAGCAATTTAACATAGCGAGGCACCAGAAGTTGTACCCCTTCATCATAGAATGATGCTGCTGGTGACCCAAGCCATATATTAACAACTTGTTTGAGCAGCTCATTATCATTGTAGTACTGTCAGCCAGCAAGGAAAGTGTTAAGATACAGGAACAGATTATAGTTACTTGGTGCAAGGTCTGGACTGCATGGTGATAATCAAACTATTCCCAGTCTAATATTGTGTCATGGTGGCAGCATACGGGCAAGGTTATTGTGAATCAACACAATGCCCTGAGTAAGCAAAACCACATCATTTATTCTAGACCACAAAATGCAATTTTTTCAGTGCTTTGCAGTAGACATCACTGTTGATCGTGCAGCCTTGAGGCAAGAAGTTGACAAGCAAAACTTCTTTTACCTCCCAAAACACTGCACATGATCTTCCAAGTGGAAAACATTGACTTGCATTTTGTCTTTCTGGATGATCAAGTGTAATGTCAATCCATAGATTGTTAATATCTTACAGGCATTATATGCAAAATCCATGTCTTGTTCTAAGTGACTATACAGCTCAACAAGTCATCATCTCTGTGCTGAGTTAAAAGTTCCAACTCACTGGACAATCATTTCATTTTGTAATTTTCTAAAAATATCTTAGGCACCAAGTATGCACACAATTTCCGATAATTCAGTTACTGGGTACAATTTTCTGTAGAAGCAGTTGTGAAATTTTTGAAAATTGTATGAAAGAGATGTGATCATAGATTTTCTGTTCTCTTTAATCTTGCCACAGTGAGTGGCTCAGTTTCTTAAGTATGAACGCATATTAAGAATCATACTGACTAAACAACTGAATAAGAATAGCATCAAACCCTTCCTAACTCATCAGCTGACTCAGCATACACTACAATTGTAGTGCTGCAGCAGGAATATTTAGAAATGGAACTTACTTTCTGGATCCACCTCATATTAATAAATATGAGTCTGTCTTACTTTGTAATTAAGAGATATGCTTTGTATGTAACTCTATAATAGCTAATAAGATAATTGATTCTTGAACAGTATTCAGTTTTTATTCAAATGAAATAAGCTTGTAGGAAAATTGAGTTAGTTAATTTAACAAAAATATTCCTTCTTTTGTATGTTCACAAATCCTATTTCATTATGCCATTGTTATTCTACATAATTATTTATATTATTTATATTCATTATTCATTGAAATGAAAAGAAGTTAAAATACTCTACTTGTCAGACAGTACTAAATACTCAGCATTTTGAATAATCAGATGCTGGTTTTCTGAAATTTGTCTCAGTTTCTACATATTTTGTAATTTCACGATGTTGTAAACTACATAAATAAAAATCAGTTTCTTCAGTAAAAAGTTTTAATAGAATTAAGCAACCCATTTGTGAAAATATGCTTCTGTATAAAATTAAATCTATGGCCAGTAAGAAATGATGAAGATAAAACTGTTTATGCATATTTTATTTAAATAGTTATTTCACACAGAAAACGTGATATGTAATCTACACTGTCATCCATCTTAAAATAAAATATTTTTGTTGTAAATACTAATTTGAAGACAAAAATAATAATTGAAACTGGAAAATTCCAATATAAGAACAAAATATTTTTTAACTTGCTCCTCTCCTGCAAACAAAAATTTACAATTGAATTGATGTAAAGCCCTGAATACCTTAACTGACATCTCTTGACAGTATCAGATGTGGCAACACTAATGTGTGTTGGCATTATATGATGAAAGACATAGAAATTAAACTCTGACTTGTTGCCAAATTGAGTTGTGATTCTGTAGGGGTTATAATTGTTTAGTTCATGGAATAGAGTGAAATTTGTAAAGAAATTAAAGGAAACTGAACAAAATTGACAATAAAATCTTTTCACATCAATTTTGGTTACAGAATGGCTATAAATGAAACAATATTAAGTTGTTTAGTAGTCTTAAAAAATTTATTTTGTAATATTAAAGACTGGTATTTGGTGATGTTCTTAATAAATTTATTACAGACAATGGTGGATGCCGGATACAGGTGGGGTTAATGTACCTGCATTAAATGATTTATTGTCATCTTGGAGTATTGCTCTTGGCGATAGAGTATTTGATGGAGAGTTTACTCTTGGTGATAATACTGTTTATTTTGCTTCTGGAACTACAATTGCTCGGTTTCCAGAAAATGGTATTGTTCTGTCATTTCCTCTTAAAGATCAAGGTATGTGTTTTATCTTTTTATTATTTATCACTACTTTACTGTTAGAAACTAATTAGTTACATTTATTCTTTTGTTATGTTTTTAAATTGCTCTTAAAATAAATATTACTAATGTGGTCATAGTTTGTAATAGTTATTATGGCCGTTAAGAAATTATTGTATTAATTTTAATGGTCATTGCTGTTTAATTGTAGTACTCTTTTTATGTTTTATTTTGTAAAAAAAAAATTGAAAAAAATTAAAGATCAATAATACAGTGGAATTCTATTATAAATTTTTTATGAAAAAAGAGTTACCAATTTAATTGGAAATCTATGTGAAACATGATGTGTTAAGTAATTTTAAAAGCAGTTAACATCTATTTTGTCACATTTAAGAGATCAAATGCCCTTTCGTTGAATAATTTTTTATCAGTAAAGTTGCCATTTCATATTAACTCTAAAAATATTTAACTCTGGTATTTTAAATTTGACTACTTAATGTAGCATATGTCAAGTTGTAACCAATATTTTTCATTTTATAGTTAAACTTTCCTGTGTAAAACATTATTTGCCTTGTCTTATTCACGTAAAAAATTTTTTATTGATATTTACTCCACTTTCTCAAACTTTTTCTTATAAATCTGATGTTTCTTTGTTTGGATTATTATTCCATTAGATTATCATTTCTCAAATTTTCCTGTTAACATTATATTTTCAACGACATCTTTCTGCTCCTGATTGTTTCATGTTTTTCTACCGTATAACTTAATTGACTTATAAAAGCTTGTATTATGTCTTTAGACTTGACTAATATTCATAACACTTGCATTGATATAGTAGAGATATAAAGACAATTAAGATTATTTAATTTATATTTGCTTGTTTAATCTTTCACTACTGCTTGCTTTTGCTGTTGTTTTGGATATATGCTGGCTGGTAAAAAGAATTTACTAGTGTAAATCCAGGACTTGTTATTAGACAGTCTCATGGTATAACTGTTCAGTAATGGTGGAATTACAGTAAATTAATTGACTTTTGTGTGTGATGCCATTGGGTCAACAGCACAAATTAACCATTATGCAGTTAACCTGGTTATTATTTTTAATGTAGTCATTTTGTTGGATATTTTCTGTTTGAGGTGCAGTGTGATGTCAGTAAAAATAATTCTTGATTTTTAAATAAAATTTTAACAAATATTGAAAATATTTTTTCCAAAAATTCAAACTGGTTAGAGAGAGTAGTAACTCCTTCTTCCCTAAAAATTTAGTGATGGAAAGCAGCTACCAGCTTCAAGAAATAAAAGAAGGCCGTGCTGGTTGTTTTGATCTTCAGTCCAATATTATCTTAATTCTCAATCTTTTGGCTTATATAATCACTTTCACTTCCTTACCTCTTTCAGTTTAAACTTTATGCAAAATTAAAAAAGCTGCTTCTACCTACGTTTCTGTGATTAATTCCCATTTTACAAACAAAAGTTCAAACCATTTATACTCATTATATATATACATATATGTATATATACACATCATACATTATTTACTCATCACTTCCCTAGCTATAACAAAAAAAAAATCTTTCTTAAATAATATTTTAAAATAAAAATGGGACTTGAGTAATCACTGCCTAATTTGATACAATGTTTTTAATAATAATTAATATACTTGAAATAATAAGGGTGGTGCTAAAAAAAAGAACAAGAATTGTTTTCTGTTATCAAGTAAGTTGGAAGTGCTGCCCTTTCTCGCTAGGTGTGTTTTTCTAGACACTCCCTGCTCAGTTGGCCAGGTAATGTTCATGAGAAACCATTGCAGAGGACAAAGTGATTGTTTTAAATCCCCTCCCAAAATTCTCTTGGCGATTGTGTGATGGCAAAATTTAGGGAATAACATGCCAACATCAAATTCTGTTTCCTGTTAAAGAAAACTGTGGCAGAAACTGTTTCATTGATTCAGGAAACTTATGGGAAGAAGCTTTAAGCCAGGTGAGAATTTATGATGGTTCAGAATTGGTGAAATGTCACTTGAATATTAACCCTGTACAGGTCGCCCCTGATTATCCAGAATAGACGAAAATGTTCAAAAAGTGCGTGATGTCATCATGTTTGATTGTTACAGAACAGTTGACGAATTGGAGGAAATAACTGGAATTTCCTGGAGTTCATGCCAAATAATCCTAACTGAAGATTTAAACATGAGATGCAAAGTTTGTTCCACAACTGTTTTTCAATAACCAGAGGGAGAACTGACTGAGAGTATGCCAGGAATTGAAAGAACAGGCACAAACAGACCTGGACTGTTTGTCAAAAATGATAGCAGGGGATGAATCTTGCTTGGTGTTACGGCTATACCTTGAAATAAAACGGCAGTCCAGCCAGTGGACCAAAAAAAAACACAAAAAGACCAAAAAAACCACAGAAAATTTTTTACTTTTGATTTTGATTTGATTTTGTGAAATCAAATGTTAAGTCTTTGATGGTTTGTTTTTCCAACTTCAAAGGAGTTGTTCACTTTGAATCTGTTCCTCAGGGCACCACAGTGAACCAACTTTTACTATCTGCGAATTCTGAAGCAATTGTGTGAGGCAGGGAGAAAAAATGACGTGAATTGTGGCGATTGGGGGACTGGCTGTTTCATCATGATAATGCACCTGGCTGCACAGAACTAAAAATTAACCTGTTTTTTATGAAAAATGGACATCTAATGGACAGTATTTCGAAGGAAATTGATGTTTTCAACACGTTATGTTAAATAACAAAAATTTTAATAAACAATTTTTGTTTTTTTAGTTACCCCTTTGTATAACCGTTTAAACAATTATTAATTGACATGTGATATTTTTCATTTTAGGATCTGAGGTTTTAGGAATTGAAGTAAAGAATATTGAAAAAGTGCCAATACTAGGTCTTCTACAAACACAGTCTTTGGATAAAACACCTAGTGGTAGAATAGTGGTTTATGGAGATTCAAACTGCCTTGATAATAGTCATTTACAAAAAGGTATGTTTAAATTAGTTAAAACTTTGCAAGCAATGCGTTATTTATAATAACAATCTTCTATGTATAATTAATTTTGCCTGATTATTAAATAAAATATTTGTTGCTTATGAATTAATGCTTTAGTATTTTTCTTACTTTCAGACTGTTTTTGGATGTTGAGTGCAATGCTTGATTTCACATCAAATGGTCATATGATTAGTTTGTTTGCTGATAATAAAGTCAAATTTACCAGTAAGAATAATGATCTACCTCAAAGAATGGAAGGAAATCATTTATATAGGTAAATACCTGTTCAATGATGTCTAAATTTGTAATTTTAGTATTTCTTCATGAAAGAAACTGCTTTTATTTGAAGACTTACTTCTGTAGAGCTACATGATTGAAAGAATTACATTTTTAAAGCTTGTACTAATTATTGTACTTAAAAGTACCCCGTGTGTTTTTAATATTTTCCTAATAGGCCTGATTGTTTAGAGATTGTATACTAATATTAGTATTAAAGTGTATTTAAGAACAGTGTTTTAACTATATTTTAAGAATTTAAACAAAAATGTCTCCAGTGATGATTGTTTCAATATACTAGCCATTTAAAAAAATATTGTTTTTCTGGCCTCAATATAAGTAGGAATTTTTTTTGCACTGAACTGTCCTGTTTAGCAGTATTATTATGATACATTATCAGTTTTGTAAATTCAGTTAATGACAGTATGAAAAATAGTTTTTGAAGGAAAGAAGAATTTCCATTAAAATTGTTGGGAAGGGAATCTGTCATCTCCTAGAATAGAATAGACTTTTTACGTTTGGTCAGATGTTTTCTTTTTAATACTGATAGTACTACAAAAGTTTAATATTTTACTACAAAACAAGTTTAATATAGTATAAAACTCAGTCTTTTCCCCCTCATGTGATTCATAAGATAAAACACTGTAAAAACAACCCTTTTTTCTTTTGTGATATGTTTTAAAATTAAACAAAATTATTTTTACTTTTAAAAATTAAAAATTTATTCATACTGTATTCGAAAAGAACAATTTTTGTGTCCTACTTTATGAGTTGGGCATTTGAATATTTGATAGATTAACATTTGATATTCAATAAAAGCAAGCCAACTATCCTCCCAAACTATCATTCATTACCTGTTATTCCATATTCTTCTAGTAATACTGTTATTCCAAATATAGTATTATTTAATATTACAAGGTATGTAATTACTTATGAAAACAGGAGATTGAAATAGGCATTTGTATATAACATTCCATTTAAAGCTCTATTGTGTTGGCATAATTTGTTTTTATAGTTAATTATAATTAATATTAGTAATTTAATTAATGTGAAACAAAATCAATAAGAAAAAAGAATTAAAAGAAAAAAATGTTATAAATAAATGCCATTTTGATTGAAATTCATCATGTGAACCTAAAGCATGGCTTAAGATGAGAAGATTTCCAAATTTTTTTTTGTCATCAGGCTTTCTTTATTACAATTATTTGTTTTTACCCACAACTTAAGCAGTTTTTTTTAATAGTAATTATAGATTACAATTTCAGTATTATCCATGCTAAAAAACCCAAATGTAACTACTTTATCTGTAATTTCAGGTATTCAAAAGTTTTAGAAAACAGAATGGGTTCACTTCAGACTAGACCATTGCCACCGTGTCCACATCTTATTTGGAGCCTTCCAAATCCATTAAATCAATCAGCACCAACGTAAGTGACTCTACCCATTCGGTTTATCAGTTTGTGTGAATGAAAGTATTAATGTTTTAATGTTTGCTTGTATGCATGTGTCTTTTACTGGTTGATCAGACTAGGTCAGATTAGTATTTCCTATTACTTATGGAATGTACCAGTTTTTGTCTTGAAATCAGTTTTGGCTCATGATATAAACTGATAAATGCTAAATTTTCATGTTGGTTTTATCTTCTGTACTTGTTTAAATTATAATGTTAACAAATGTTTATATTTTTATTACCTGTATAAAATTTGAAAGAGTTTAAAAGGCTTAGCTCACATTCAGTAGCTTGCAACTGTTGACATTATTTTTCCAAACAATTTTTTTTTTTTTATCAAAATACAGGTTTCTTGCTATAATATTTCTTGGAAAGCAGTAAATATTTTATAGACTATTAGGGTTTGTGTGAAAATGGCACATACAGTTGTTTTGTATTTGTATTTTATGCTGAGTTGTTTTGTATTTGTCTATAATCAGACAAATGTCTTTGTCTGATTATATCTTGGTTAATATGTTTCACTTTAAAAAAATGTCCACAATACAGGGTATATAATATTTAAAAAATATAAATCTTTTTTACTTTATTTCTCTGGAAATTTATTATGTATTTGACAATATTAACTAATTATGTTGTTGCAAAAAATTATTGTTAGTGTTTACATAGGATCTTTGCTAATAGAAAAAAAAATTATTCTAAGAATAATAAGAATTAATTTTTATAGAACAGAAGCATATAAAAGCAGAGTGTACTATTTTCCCTTCTCCCATTTTCTATTATTTCTTTCATTTTTATATCATTTCTTTCTTTATCACATTGATTTTTTTAATATTTGTTTACAGGAATTTGTATAAGTCGCAAAAGTTACTTTCAATTAATATTGAGGGTGATTTACCGATTTGGAAAGGAGGTTCTAATAAAGATGTTGCAGGGGGTCTAGGTTCAGGAGTTATTGGTGGAGGGGGAGCCATGTTATGGGATAGTGTGGTAGGGGATAGTGCTAGTACTTCAGACTATGTAAACGAAGAAGAACTAGATTCATTGCCTGTTATGGTGTTGTTGATTCTTGCAGTTATTGTTTTATTTGGTGTGTATCGTTGTGTTCGTGTTGACAATCGTCCAAGAAGAAGGCGCGCCGCTCGATTACGGCGTATCATGTCTGTTCTTAGAGCACCAGTTGTTTAATTTATTATTTATCAGTACTGTCATTGGTAAGTTCAGTTTTAATTCAATGTTATGTTATTTAAGGTTGGTGGTTATTAAAAAATGTTATCTTTTATTTTATTACCTTTTAAGAAGGATGAACTACTGCTATACTCATTAGCCCCTAATAGCTGCCAACAGCCTGCAAAGAAACTATGTATAAGGTGATATCATGTCTAACAATCTCATTTTACTTAGATGTCTATAGACCATGGCAGTAAAGAACTGGAGCAATTCAGTTTTTTAAAACATATCAAAATAAAACTTAGATTAGTTTAAAATGATCAATTAAATTTTTAAATTGAACAGTTGATTAGAAGTGTGTAATGATTTTAAAGTACTACTTAAATACAGTATATAAGAGGTGTTTAAATTTATTATTTAACTTAATTTTTGAGTTTAAACTCTTTACACTGATCATTCTTTTTTTTTAAAGAAAATTTATTCACTGCCATCACTCATTACTAATTTATATAAATTTATAAAGAAGAAACCACATGACCAGAGCTGATAGGAGCTGGTTGAACAGAAGTGGATTTAAGGGCTTTAAAAATATTAAGTGTTTTAATATTTTTTATTTTTTTAGATTGACATTATTTGGTGTTAATATAAAGTAGATGCTATTAAATTATGTAGATAAGAGTTTATTAACTTAATTATAAAAATCAGTTTATCCGTTTAGGTATGCACTTTTATGAGATTAATCAGTCAATAAAAAAATATAGATTAAAAGTATTTAATGCAGCTAGTTTGTTAGTAGCCATCATATTGTGATTCATATGTATTGAATATGGGAATAATTAGAATGATGGAATGAAATTATAGATTTAATGGACTTCAGTAAAAGGAGGACGTTCTCAATTTGGCTTGTGTGTATTATTTTTTCAAACCTTATTATTGGAAAGAAATTCCAAGCCATACTCCTCACTAAATATTCTGATTTCCATGATTTTTTATTTTGACGAGGAATTTTCTCTGTTAGTCTAGTTGTACAATTTTTTTTAAAGTGGAATATTTTTTTAAAGAAAAAATTTAATTTTCAACATAGACATTTGTTAATTTTTACATTTTCTTTTGTTTCTGATGAAGAGGTTGTAATGTATTTACACTTCTTACAGATTATATCGGTATTTGTCCTATAAAACTCAATATCTTGTATTGTTGGACAACCTTCTTTTTTTGTTAATAGGTTACTGATCTTTCTCTTTGATATAGCTTGTAAAACATTGAATACAGTTCTGTACTTTCCCATTTTTCTTCCCATCTCTCAGTTACAGTGATTACTTCATAATTATACTTATTTTGCAGTAAGCAAATTAACTTTAAAGTTAACTTTATTTTTGCAGGTAATATTGAGTTGTTCAAATGCAAATTTTTTTGACTGATGAAACTGGTGATCATCCTAACTATGTTCATTTAATTGAATAACAAACAGTTATTATTGCATGAAGAGAAGTGAGCTACTTGTTCAGTTTGTTGAAAAATTAAATGAATGATTAAATTACAAATGGCTTTGAACATTTCAAGATTATGTAAATTAGCCAATACTGATATTTGATTATTATTAAAGAGTAAAATGTCTGTTTTTATTAAGTATTTCTGTGACAGAATGGATTACTTTTGTTACTTTGTCATTTTCAAGATAAGACATCTTAAGTTTGCCATCTTAAGTTTTGATAATCAGGATGAACCTGATTAATCTTTGTTATACTGGAAGAAACTTGGTCTTGTTACTATATTGAAGCTGTTTTGGATCATCTTGAAAATACATTATCTTTCCTGTTTGATGGTGGGTGAAGGCAATGTACTTTAGTCTGTTCTGCATACCACTGCCAGTGTTCTATACTAGTATTAAGCATTCTCTCTTTTTATGAATGGGTAAATATTGTGTAAATTAACAAAAAGAGGCATAGCATCAGTAATTGTTAATATTGTGATCTGTAAATGAACTTTATTTTATTGACTACATTATGGAATGAAAAGATGTAATCTATTTTTGAGCTTAATTTTTCTTTTAATACTAATAGTAAGTATTAATTTAAACGTTTGTGTTTCAATAATTATTGGTTGGTTTATGATTGTTTTTAAGTACTTATAAGTTAAACTTTTTTTATATTTATTTAAGTGTCACCATAATTCAGTATAACTAATTAAAAAATCAGTTTCTGAAGAAATTTAACCGGTGTTAATAATAAACCTAGAAAATCTAAATTTTCTAGATAGATTAATTATTATATAATAATTATTTCATCTGAAATGATTATAATCTATTTTGTGTATATTTAATATTGTAGATAATTGAAATTGTAGAAGTATTTTTAGGTAGTGTTATAATGATTACATAATAATATCTAATGTGATTTTCATGGAGAAAAATCTGGCTGTTAAAGAGAGCTTGTCCTATATAACAACATATTTTTTTTTCAGAATTGACAAAATAAATTGAACCTTAAAATAAAATTTTATAATTATTTTACAAATTTTTCATTGCTATCCATAAGCCAAACAAATATTTTGTCTTCAAATTATCCCTGTCTGTCCATTCATACATCAATCCTGATATTTCTAACAATTTTCCTCCAGCTGGGGTGTGACTGAATAGTTTGTAGTTCAGCTGACTACTTTCACTTCATATAACTCTTGTAGTGAGTGGGGTTGGTGAGATTGTTCTTCTAGGAACCCTGAATTTGTCAAGTGGTTGTACAGCTCAAAATTGTTGTGATGCACTGGTTCCATGTGGGTTAAAATTCTCTTGTTTCTCAAGAGGTTGTAACAGAGATGTGCACCTACCTTGTAGAGGCTTCCTTGAAGATAGGTCATAATTTCTTAGTACCTTCCTCTTTTTTCTATCTCTGATGTTTTTTGTTTTAGTTAATACCACCAAGAAAAACATATATTTCAGTGGTGACAACTCCATCAGTCCTTTAAATCCTTTGTATATTCTACAAAGCTCCTTTTCATGTGTTGTTATATATTTCATCAGGCCTACTCCTGAATTTTGTTTTAAACTAAACACTAGAAGTCCTAACTGAGTAATCAGTTCATCCATTGTCCCCACAACAGTAGAAGTGATTTTCTTTCCATTGTTGAACCAAATGTCTAATTGAAAAACTTATGCACGGACTGTCTTCAGCGCCAAATTCTGCTTAATTGGAATACCCACTCGCCAAAATCGTTGGGGGCTTTGGTGGTTGGGTTTCAATTAACCACACATCTCAGGGAATGGTCAACCTGAGTTTGTACAAGACTTCTTCTGAAGTAATACCTTACAGTGGTTCTGGAAGCTAAACAGAAAAAGAAAGAGAGGCCATGTGTATAACAATGATACGCATTAAAAATAAATCCCTCCTCATCTTAGGTAAGAAAATTATTTCTTGCACCAGGCCAACAATATTTTATGCAGAAAACTCTTTCTAAATACAATTATTGAATTAAAAATTGAAGAAATTATCAATAGATATTAACTGGTCTATTTTTTACGTGTGCATCAATCTGATACATATGAAATTGTGTTTTCGTAAGAGATCACAAACAAAATCAGGATATATAATATTTTATCAGTTACATTTTTTATTGATATTATATAATAAAAGAAATTTTGTTTACAAAATTTACTTGCTAAATTTTTTACACTGTTACAAAATTAAATTCATATTAATAAAATATATCCATTATGTAAAAATATGACCACTTTAGTTGAAATGCATCATATTTACAGTCCAATAAGAAACAAATGAAAGGAAAATATACACTTAAACCAAACAAAATATAATAAAACTGTTAGAAAAAGGCTGCAGTTTTAATGTGGCTGAGTGCTTACTGAAAACACAAGATTAACACATGAACTTCTGTTCAACACAACCAGAACAGTTTGTATTAACTTGTTTGAAATGCTTAGCTGCCTGTGCTTTTCCATAATGTTTAGAATATTTTTGGTAACACAATACACAGCATCCCCATTTGTTTACTGTCTCTTGTAGCTCATGTTTACAACAACTTGTGGGTTGTCTAGGATTGTTGATTACTTGAACATCTGATATGCTGTGTATTAAAGAATAGCCAATTTTTCCCTAAATTCAGCTATAATTTGGTTTGATTCAGTGTTTACCTTTTTAAAAACTACAAAGGCATTTATAACAGTAGTATTTGTTAGGAATTATATGGTCAATTCATGATACCATTTTACTCCTTTTTGCACTGCATAAGCATAGAATGTCATCTGATCTGATAAGTCGATATAGGATTTTACCGCATGCATTTTATTGTAAAATGGTCAGTGGCTTCTTCATTAAACTGTTCCTTGTATTTATTCACTTTGATCATTACAGGAATCTCTTTTGTGGTGAGAAAAATGACATCTCTTTTGTCTCGCCATTTTCCAACTACAACATTTGAATTTTTTTGAAAGGCATTTCGTCCCTTTTAGGTTAGCACTGACCACCGATTTATGATTAAGCTTTTTGTGCTTTCTGAGAGTTTCAAGAAGATTTATCTTTTTCTGATTAAGCTGTAGCACTAAGCTAACACTTGTGTAGAAATTGTATATAATTAATGTTCTTCTAGAGTCAAGAAAAGGTGACACATTAGGTCCAATAAATACAGCTCTTTTAGATAATTGTTGATTAGTGTGTGCCATTTCCTCCTTCCTGCTATATACCTTCATATTATATGTATACCCTCCGCTGAAATGAAGTTTAAAAATTTTTAAGTCATATTTATGGGACTTCCCAGGAATGTACTGATGAAAATGTAGCCTACCTTTATAGGGAACCATTGATTCAACAACACATACTTTGTCTTCAGGAATATAAGCTTTTTGAAAATTTTCATGTAGGGCAATGATAAGTATTTGGATTTTATGCAGCGTATTGTCTGAATGTGCTTCATTATTAGCAAAATGTAAATTACTTATGAGAAATTCAAACTGGTTTTGAGGCATTTCTTTGGATAACGTGTCCTTATTTAATACGTTACGAGACCAATAATTCAGTAATGTTGAATTTTATCTAGTTCAATCCACAAAAGGAGATCTAAGAATTTGCATATTTTTCTTTATTACTGTAACCTAGAGTATTTGGAACAATGCAGTCATATACACTGTTCTGCATAACAACTTGTTTCTTGTACTGTATGTGAACAATGGGATTGTCTACAAATAAATGGTAACAATCAATTTCCCTAACAGTTGCAATCTCTGAAAAATGTGGTCTTGAATTTCTCTGATAACACTAAAATTTAAATCGTGCAGGTTATCTGTTAAGCCATTTTAAAAATATGTTAATTGTCATTCCCTGAAACACTAAGGTTAATGCTTGCACTGATGTTACACTTATTTACGTTATCGTTTATATTACTTTTTTGTTTTCTTGAAATAGTTTCAGTAGGAGTCATCATTTTGTTCATTTTTACTTGAAATTATATACATACTCAGGATCATCTGAATCAGTAATGTTGTGAAATATACTTAGATCATTTTTCATCAATTACGCTTATGTCACTGTCACTTGCTAATTTATTTAATAAATCTCTAATTTTATCAGAATTAACTATTGTAAACAAAGTTTTTAACACATCGAAAACAAAAACTTTCACAAAGTATACACAACAGTGTGGTATCAAAATCTTGAAAACATGTGATATTGTCAAGTGATCAGTGTAGCCACCTATAGAAAAATTAAGGAAGTGAAGGGAACAAATCCTCCATGGCAGTTGTGGTTGCCATCCACCCTCTCCGAACCTAGCCCTTGTGGCTTTAATAGGTTCTCTTCATCACTTCAGCAACAGACATCTTCCAGCCTCAATTGGCCTCAGTTAGGATGCCACCGATGTGAATGCCATAAATGACATTCCTATTGGTCTACTACACTAACATAATTAAATGTAGCCTAATAGTCTTAAGGAATACCATATCGATTGGGCTGAAATACTCTACATACCTGAAAATGCTAAAAAGGGGGCGAGCCTAACATGCAACACCGATTGAGAATTAATAAAAAAAAACTCAAAGAAGACAAAACAAAACCACTAACACTAAGACTACAACCAATAAATCAAAACCACAAACCACAAATAAAAATATACATACACCTAAACATAAACAAAACTTAAAACAAAAACATAAACAAACTGTGAGAAGAAAACTAATCAAAAACAAAAATACAAAGAGAAACATTCACATTAATCTATAATACACAATAAACAAATAAACACTTAAACCAACAAAACCAATCGAACATCAACCAAAAACAAACACTAAAATTATCATAAAGAAAACAAAAAATAGTTCACTTAAATTCCATAACATTCCATACAAGAAATAAACCAAAATATAAATACAAAGATAAAAGTATCCCGAAAATAAACACTAAAGCGAAACAAAGCCAGATCAGAATACATAAACACAAAACTTTAAATAAACCATAAAATGTTTTAAATAAACCCGAACACAAACATTTATATAAAACATTAAACAGTTTCAAACAAAACTAAAACAAAATTCAAAGAACACTAAAACAATCAAATACCTAATCTAACCAAAATGAAAAGCAAAACAAAAAATTATATATCTATCCGGCGACAAAGAATGTCCCATGCACGCTTGTACGCAGGATACTCATCTGAACGGTAGTTGTGCCCAGCCGGTTTCCTGACATGGGAACAATTAGGACATGTGGGTGAGTCCCTTCCTTTTTGACCAAGCATTCTTTAACATGATGGCCTTCTTTCTCACAAAAGGAAAACAACTCCTTTTCTTTGCATGTCTTTGTCACGTGCCCCAACCCAAAACATGATGACACTGACTCACTTTAATATAATCTTTGACTCTATATAATGTTAAGTTCACTGGGCCTTTCTCAACAAATAACCTCCACAATTCCTGGTCACATTCAATAACGTAATGAACATCAGCACCATCATCTTCCAGCACGAAATATCATCTTAAAAAGGCTTTTGAATTCACCTGATGTATATTTCATGTTCTGGACATGAACAGCATCCATAAAACCTACCTCGTCCAGCTCTCGTGGAATGTCATATACTATTATATAAGGCTGCAGTAACTTAGCAGCAACAGACTTAACATTATACTGATTCGCTGCCTGTTCTGCCAAATATTCCGGTCTGTCTTGCTATCATTCACTGCAATCCTTACACCCTGTGGGTTTTCTTTGATGCTGACAATCCGTAATGCTTGCTTCCTCACCTCAAACTTCTTAACAACATCACCTTTAAATGCCGCAGGGATTACACCCACCAGCTTATCAATCAACAGTACTTTTGATGTCAACAGAACAAACAACATCGGAAACCTGCTTCCTTCTAGTTGAACAGTATCGGCGGAGAATCAACTCTCATCTATCTCAGCTGTAAGACTTTTTATGTACCCCTGCAGCTGGTCATTTCTCTTCACAGTCAGTAAGTGCAAGAATTGCAGATTATGAAGATGAGACTGTATATAATCGGCACTTTTCTCCCTAACATTTCTTGTGCTACTGACAAACTCTTCCACCTCAACACAAATATCATTAAACATATCTACAAGTTCAGTGACCACCCTGGTTGATATTATGTCTGTCACAGCCAAGTGCACCTCCAATTCCTTGAGTGGCAGCCTCAGCCTTTTTGGCCTGAAGGGGTGGCAAGGCTTGCCTCTCATGGCCCACAGATAGACTGAATATTTCTTTGACAATCCTAGCATTGGAATCTGAAGTGCATTCCCCCTCTACAGACACCGAAATTGTCACCTTAGCAGCCCCAGCCACCACCACACCTCTCCCAGCAACTTTCCTAGATTGTTGCTATCGATCTAACACACCAGCCTCACTGACAATCAACATTTGATATCCCACTGTTGCCGTCTGCAGCTTCCTGAGCCTCTTTTAATGCTCTCCCTTTTGCAAGGCGAGCCTTCTTCTCTTTGGCCTCATGTGCCTCTGCTTCCTTGGCTTCCTGGCTCACTCGTTTTTTTGCCTCTCTTCTTTCCACTGAAACTCCCTCTCCATATGCCTGGACTGCCTGTTTGCCCCTGCTTCTTCTTGGTGTAGCTTCAATTCATGTGCCTGCTGCTTTCTTATCAGCAACCCATTTCCTCACCTTAGGAGACACTTCAGAATCATCCTGGTCACTCATACTCTAACCTAATAGATAACACGGTACAATACAAAAGAAAAAACAGAAAACTAAAGAACAACAAACTATATATACAAATACAAATGAAAACTGCCCAGTATAAACATAAACAAAACAGCAGCCAATGGGAAAACCAAATGGCTGCCATTGCTGACGTGAACAACTAACAAAAGTAAACAGTAAACGACTAACTATAAAATAATAAAACCCAAAATAAAATAAATTTCAAAACGATAGCATAACACCAAACTCAAAAGAAAACTCTGAAAGACAAAACCCCTGGTGGGTGACCTACCCACACAACAAAAACCTGAATAGCCGAAGGCTACCCAACCCAAAACCTAAAATAAAAAATTAACAAAAACGAAACAAAAGTCATAATAAACACTAAAACATACACTAGAACAAGTAATGAAACACCTAACAGCACAAACAAAAAACCTAAAAACAAAAATAATGATAAAAATATCAATAATGATCTATAATATCAGAGCTGTTTAATAACCATCTTGACGGCATTACATGTTGAATTCCAATTAAGGAACGATTACTCTTATTCATTACCAGTAGGCCAGATTTATAAAAAATTCATAGCATTGCACAGTTTGTGTGTATGCAGTTGTTACACAAGCTGCTGACTGTAGACTTCTACATTATATCATTTAGATACTCGTGGTCTGCAGGAAGAAATTGGTTTGTATATCATATTGATACACATGGCAGCTGATGTGTGAAAGGTTATTAAGTAGACCAGTTAGGAACAATATTAAAAACCTAATTGGCAGCTAAACAACCAAATAACTTTTAAAGATGATGATTTAATAAAAATACAATCTAACTGTTGGCAGTAATGACAATAGAATATAGGATAATGGGATGTTTTAATTTCATACCAGTCCATTAATGAACAGCAGAATTTATATATTCATCCATAATAAATTTGAAAATTTTCAAAAAGAAAACATTTTCAACAGTGTAACAGAATTATAAATAAATATGTTTTTACTAATTATAATATGTTTTATTAATAATATAAACTTATTCAGCCACTCCAAAAAATACAGAATTAAAGAACATTGTTACCTTACTTTTTCCACGTTAAAATGTTTTTGGGCATAAGCCCATCTTCAGTATTTTTTTTTCCTAAATTTTACTGTTTACATTTACACAATAGATGACATGATGCATTAAAATTTTTAGAACAAATATTTGTTCAGTCAATAAAAAAAAATTTAAACTGTTATAATATTAAAATGTCCTTCACCTTGCCATCTATATTTTAATACAGTATTTACTGATTATCTAATTTATTTAAAATTCCTTGTCAATTTATTACAAACTTAAATAATATTTATAAGAATCTCATCTTCTTATAAATATTATAACTTATAAATAAATTAGATAATCAGTAAGTACATGAGTGAATCAGGAATACATGAATGAAATAATTTGTGATTAAAATTGATAGGTTAGCAAAATATATATAAAAGTAGGTCAGTGGAATGTAATTATGCTTATTTGTCAGCCTTTTTTTTCATCATTCAGAACTGAAGTTGGAATGCTTATTAAGTATTGTCTAACCACTCAATTGTTTCTAGTTACTACACATTTATGCTTGCTTTTTAGTATTATAATTTGCTCTTAGTATTTTAATATTGTTATACTAAAACTGTTTCTAATTATTTATTTGTTAATAAAACAAAAACGTTTCTACACTGTAGGTATCCCCTTTCCATTTCACAAGTTTTTTTTTAAAAATGTATTATATAATGGACTGTATAAATAATCTACTGATATTTAATATAATTTTTTAATTTAAACATGATTAATTGATTAAATAAATCAAAAGAAATACTCTATAAAACAAGAATTTAATGATCAGTAAACATATGTATTGAATACCTGACAATGTATGTTGTTAATCCTTGTAATGTTTAACTCTACTTTCAACTGTGCACTTGCCAAAAGAAAATAGTTAAGTTATGGAATTGTCCACCTAGCTTTGACAAATCAAATTATCAGGCAGAAAATTCAGCTGAAATGTACTGTCTCTATATTGATCAGAAATCAATATATTTAATAGAGATGAAACTATCTTAGAAATAGCTCTTGTAGTTTTATCATTTTAACCTATACTACTCTAGTAAAAATCACTTCCTTGAAGATTACTTTTTTCACACCAATAATTTAGTAGATCTTTATTGAAGATTAACTTCTGTTGTTTTAAAATATTTTTATATGAAATATATTAAGATTGTATATATAAGGTATACCTTCAATCTCATTAGTTGAATAGTCTTTTCTGAAAAATATCCATTTTACTTATGTTTCAAAAAGAAAAGGAGACAAGTGTCAGTTTTTAAAATTTGATGTGATTGGGGTTGAGCCTGAAAGAATATTTATTTGCCTTCATCAAATTAAATACCGTTCATCATTTAATGGAAGATTTTGGAGTAGATTCGAGAAATGTTGGGATGAATAAATTTTAACAGCTGTAACACTGTTCATTAAACATAAAATGTTTTTCATAAAACTGTTATTAGGCTAAAATATATTAATCCCAATATGCTTAGGATTGAATGTTTATTCCTAATGATTTTCTTTTAAGTCATTGAGCATAGTCTTCTGTTACAAAATTTTGTCAGCTAACTGAATTTTAGAATACGTAGCAGGTTTACAAATTGCCGTGTTTTATCTTTATCTTTTACCTTCTAATATACTTGAGAGAAGTGAATGTCACCACCTTGGATTTTATTATAGAACAAGGCATAGAACCTTATTCCAGTTCATATTTGTAATATTTTTCTAATTTATTCCCTAATTTTCTTTAAAACTGGTTAAAATTTTTGAAGATAAATTAATTGAAGATCTGAAAAAATCATGGTTTTATTGAAAAAATGGCTAAATTAATTCAGGATAATTTAAGGTTAATTGCACATTTCAGACAAGGCTGTAGTGCATATTTTTGTAATAAATTTGTCCCTAATATATTATTCATAGAACTTAGTTAAAAGTTATTTAGACTTTTAAAAATATATGTAAAACATTAATACTTTTGAAGTATGAAATTAGGCATCCTGGAAGCACTGAGTATGGTCCTAAACCTTTAAACTTATTAATTTAGCTTTGTGTATAAGTTTTTCCTGAAATTGATCACTTTTCCGTAAAAGTAATTAGTGTCAGTTTATTTTACTTAAGATAGCTTAAACAAGTGATTGAAGTAAGTGTTTAAATTAAATTAGAATTTATGTTTTAATTTTATTTCAATTTCTTTGAGTTTATTTATTTTTTACTTTTGAATTTTGTAATACAGAATTTTATATTGTGATAAATATACAGTAATTATTTAAATTATTAACACATGTAGGGTAATTTTTAATTGTTATTAGCATTTGTAGCTTTTTTCAGGTGTACAGTGTAATTGTTAGAATATTTTTCTCTTTTTTTTTTTATAAAAGAATTATTCAAATATCAATAGATAATTAACTTTATATTTAGTGTTTTCATTCTGTTAAGAATGAAAAAAAAATTGTTATATATGTATTATTTCTCTGATAATTTATTACACCATTAATTAAAAGAATTGATTAATAAGGTCTTTATTAGATTTACTCATTATCTGGTTGATGTTATTTGAGATGGTAAAATGAGTTATGATATAAATGATTAAAAGGTAAGTGTAAATCATTACATGGCTGTCTCTCAAGTTTATGTATAATATTACTTTATCAGTAATAAAATTAACTCAACACTTTTCATCTCCAACAAAATAAACTTATTAGGAAATATCTTATGTATGTAAATAATAACAAGATTATTTTGACAAAATTAATCTTTTTATTTTTCTCATCCTATTCAACACTTTGTCATCCTATAATTTTGCCATATCCTCTTCATTATGTATCGTTGCACACAGCTTCATATTCTAAGCATATAGATCGAAATGGAAGTTTATATCTGGGGTCATATGTATCATTAATGTTAGAAGGAAGAATCAAGGTTTGATCTGTGGCATCTCTGATATGACATCAAATTCGTCAGAGATACTATCCTAAATCTTATGTCTAAATTTTCCTTTAGTCTAAGTAATCAGGGTTTACCTAGACCATATTTCCTTGGCTTGGCGATGAGAATTGTATGTGGAACAATGTAAAATGCCTTTTGTGTATCAAAATGTATAGCATCAATCTAACCCCTATGCTCTACATTATAAGAGCAATATATGATGATTAGTAAATAAATCTGTTCATAATCGACCTATCCAAAATAAAATGATAATGTTCTGAAATCTGGATTTTAAGCGTTTGATACAAAAAATTATGTATTATTTTCTCAAATAATTTGGGGATAATACCTGTAGCAGAAGTAGTTTGGTAGTTATTAATTTCATGAGGGTTGCCTTTTTTGGAACTGGTGTAACTAATGAAATTTTCCAGCACTTGGAAAAATCACCATCCTCTAACAATTAAACCACCTGCAGCTTTATAAAAGACCTTAATCACGTCAAGTAATCTTATCAAATAGTTGTAGATATACATATCTACACAATGTAGACAGAGACATTATACATACAATGTCTCTGTTTACATTCTCATTATTACAAATCTCTTCGTCATATTCGTTTATGCACAGGCTAGTAAGCATATCTGAAGTATTGACCAAATTACTAACCATGCAGATATACATTACATATTGTGATATTTTTATGAATAAAGAAGATAGATGGAAGAGCACTAAAATAACTTTCAGCATTTTGAGCTCTGTTAGAAATTTATCTCGTCTTAAAAGAGTTTTAGCATGTTTTATTATTGTTGAAAATTCAGCATAATCATTCCAGTTTTTTAAAAGTATTGGTGGCTCATGGTCTTTTGGATAGGTTGTTCAATCATTTCAACAGAAAATCTAATAGGGTATTTCTTACTTTGGCGCTTCACAAAGGAACATGATCATTAATAATTTTGAGATATTTTCTACAGTAATAGGTCATTATTAACATACTTAGAATCGTTCACTGAGCTTTAATATTTTGTAACTCTGTTGGTTGTTCCCTTAAAATCAGCCTTGTTATAATCTTTCTTTAAATGTAGATTCCTATCATTGACAATCACATCAAAAATGCAAAACACTTTTGGGCAGTATATTCTGTCAAGTTACATTTTTGTTTTCTGTAAAAGTCTTTCTCACAGGAATCACATTTAACTGTTGATGGATCTGTTCAAATTATGTAAATTAAATTAATAAATGTATAGTCAGAGTAATTTAATAAAATTATGTAATTCTATAAACTAAGAAGTTAAAAAATTTGTAAAGGTTGAAATAAAATTTAATTAAATTAAAATTTTTTGGCAGCTGTCTTGCCAATTTTAACTTCTTGCTGTTCTTGAAAAAAATACATAATCATGCTATGCGAGTGATAAAGACAGTATTTTATTTAATAATGAACCAATTTATTCACCAGTTATCTGTAATGTAAACCAACACAATTTAATTTGGAATGGGACAAGAAAAAATCCCTGATTATTTTTACATTCAAAAATAACTGTAAAAATATTTTAAATACAAAAAAAGAAAATGAATAATCACTTAATAGTCAGTCAGTTTGTTAAAATTGATAACATAGTATCTGATTAAAATCATTGAAGTTCAAGATTAGTTAGCAGCAAATCATAAAAAAGAAAACAGATGAGTTCAGTCAAAAAATTTATATGGATTGATGATGTTCACACAATTCTTCCATGTAACATATTAACAAATAAATTATAAAAAAAGTAAAATTTTACCATGAATACACTTAATATTATATAGTGCCCAATAATACTTTTTTTTTAACAAATCACAGTCAGATATTAATAATAATAAATTTAATTTTTTGAATATAATCACACTGAAAATACTAAAAGAAGCATAATTTTATAGACATGATCTACCAGTTATCTGTAATTTTTTAAGGTTTCATAATTCTTGCAGAATGATAAATTTATTCCTCATTATAATTTTTATTTATTATTTTAATTTATTTCTTTTTGAAATAAATAAATTTGTAATAATCTTTTCAATACAGATAATATCAACTATACTAATAATGAGACTAGTGTAAACATCTAGATAAAGGAGCGTATATTTGACTAAACTATATTTATACATTACATAGCACATCTACTGAAGCCAATCGCTTCCTTTCCATTCAGACACTCAATAATTTGATCATCCATTAAAATCTAGCACTTAATATAGCTAGTGTTTTTATCTGGTCAAAGACTGGACATCTAACAAAATCTTCTTATCAAATTACAGAAGAAGCATAACAGTTTAAATACTTTCCCTACCCATACTGTAGTTAAAGTTTCACAAAATACTTTGTGGTATCATTTAAGTTAAGATAATTTATAAAATAATTACTATTCCCAGAGCGGAATTGACACAATATTTTAATTGTTAATATTATTTTCATATATGTTATAATAATGCACTACTTTGTATGTATGCTCCATTTTCCATAAAATCAATTATACACTCATTTAAAACATTGTTACTTTTTCTATTCTGTCACCACACACAACCGTAAACCTCCACTTCCTATATTATCATTATTTGTAGCATTTTCATTTCATTTTGAATCAATTTGAATGACCCAACAGTCTTATGTGACCAACAGTGACGTGCAAGGGTTAATATATTAAATGTATAATTTTATTGCATGTTATAAGTGTAATGAAATAAATGAGTCTTTTCAGTTTACAAATAAATTGCATAGTTTGGAAAGGTTTTGTCTTAGGGAAAATAATTTTTTTAATAAAAAGCCTTTGCAAAGTCTTTAATTTACCAAACATATAACTCTGTACCTCTTCCCCTTCCCCTAACTTACCTGTTTCTTGTCAGATCTCCATTAGATTTCATTTTTAATTATAAAAAATACTTCCATTCATTTAGTGACTACCTCAATTCATTCATTTCAATAAAATTATCATCCATGTTAGCAAACTAATTCTCCTTCCTGAAAGCAATAATTTTTGTTTTACACATAAAAATTGTAGTCTCACATTTTTCATATTACATTTAGAAAAAATAATTGATCATTTTTTGTGAAATGCTTTTGGAGGTGAGCCAACATTTTTTTTACATTAATTTTTTGGAGTGTGCTTGAATTGATCACATCATTAACACATAAGGAAAACAGTAGTAGTGGAATCCCTGCTTTAACCTATAAGATATGCTAAAACTTAACGATTGTGTATTTTATTTAATTCTCCTGTTATTTTAATGATTTTAAAATATAACCCTCCTCATCTTATACAATAGTGCATTTCGCTCATTTCTTTTGAAGGTATTTGTAAAATCAAACCTTCCCATTTCTTCAGTTTTAAACTAATGACCCTATACAAATTAAAAATGTTCTCAATCCTTTCATGAAGCCAGCTTGATCCTCATAGATTTTATTAATTTTTTCATCCACTGTACTACTAACCTTTGTAATGAAATGCTGAAAATACTTTTTTTATTGAATTAATAAAAGAAATCTTCCAGTGATTATGAAGTTCAGATAAAACACCATTTTTATGAATGGGAAAGATAATTTTCTTCTGAAAAACTAAGTAGCACTTGACCATTTTAAAATCGCTGGAAATATTGTACCTACTCATTGATAATAATTTTTCCTATGTACTTAAATCTCTTTGTAAAATATTCAATATTTTCCAGAACTTTCTTGACATCTTTACATTAACAATTTTTATTTACCTGGCATAGCTCTAAATATATGCTGCAAGAAGGAAAGTACGGTTTTATCAGTCAATGGGTAATGTTTGTACTTACGTGTTCGAACACATGCACATGTGCTGGCATGTTTGAAGCTTAATAACTTTTTACTGGATAAATTAATTTTGATGAAATTTTGTACAGAAACTTGTGTATATGGGGCAATTTGTTGGTAAAATTTTGGGGTCAATTTTCTTAAAATTTTGCTAACAACATCACTTTATATTAAGCTCAGTACATGCATGAATGCGTATACCACTTTCTCCTTGTACCATTAAAATATCAGATTTTCTCTTTTACATAAAATAAAATATGAGCCATGTATGTTCAGTATTATTATTGACAAGCAAAATTCTCTCTTTTTGATTCTCTCTTTGTTTTGATGCATGACCGATCAGACAATTTCTTTTTCTGGAGTTAGCAGTTCATTGCTCTGTTGAACATATATCTCCTGGCTTCATTGAAAATTGTGTTTAAAATTGCATTCTCATCCTGATTACTGTCTTCTGACGAGGTAACACTGATCAAGATGCCAGAATAATTTTACACTTTATATCGACCTTTGACTGCATTAACTTTGGTACCAAGGATAAATTGTTCCCATTTTCTAGTGATCCCTCCACTCAGTAGGCGTGTAATTTGAATACTTCTTAAGAAGACATTCTAACAAATATCAATATGCAACAAATTCTACAACTGAGCATCCCATTCTTCTCCCATTACATTATTATGTAATGTAATGGGAGAACATTAACTCCCATTCACTCATCAACATTAACTCATCTCTACCACTTCTCCTCACCCTACCATACTCAACACAAAGATTAAATCTCTATAACCTTACGTCCTCTAATAATTACCACTTCATCCTTAGAAGACCTAGTTGCACTCAGATTCCAGTCATCAATTACTTCACCGGGAATGCTTGACCATCCTCCTATTTTAATGTTAAAATCAACATGAAAGTAACCATCTTACCAATCAACATAACACACTATCTTCACCAATACTCTTTGTAAAATAGCATCTTTCCACCTCATTGTACTACTCAGACAAATAGATACTAAGTGAATATTATGATTATCATACTCTATCCTCAATACTGTTTGTCCTACTTGTACTATTTGGGCAGGAAGTTCCTTTACACTGTAATAAAAACAGCTTAATGTGGCTCTATCTACTGCTGCCAATTCTCAGCAGTGATATTGCTCGCTGCTGCTGGAAAAGGTAGAGGAGGTAAGCTGTGGTGGGGATTGCCCAGTGTGTTTTTTTGTGGTAGATGACCTTAGTTATAGTCGAGTGGGGGAACAATGGCAGATACGAGTATATTCACTATTGAAGAGTGTTTGTTAGCTGATGTGTAGGTCCATGAATGCTCACACACTAGTAAAACATTGGAAAACATTATGAATGACTTTTGGGAAATTGTCACTATTGTGGCAAATGTTACTGACATGGGAGAAGAAGGCTTACAATGGGAAGTGTTCTTGATGTGCCACGTAGTGGAAGGCCGAGCACTCAAGCTAAGATGTGTGCTGCTGTAGAGGCATTGATTCAACGATCACCGATGAAATCAATGTGCAAACGTTCTGCAGAGTTAGGCATTCCAAGACTGACAATGCAAGACCATATGCAGAAGGACTTGACAGTTAAATGTTTTTAACATCACAGTTAATAAGTTGAATGACTGTGGCCTTGATCAACATGTTTATGCATGTCAGTTATTGCTTGAATGGAAGCTGTTGTAATCAAAATGTTTTTTCTGGGAGAAAGACAATCTTCACTGTTTTGAGAAAATCGAACACCATTCGCTTCATGTTATGATTTGGGCTGGGATGACAGCTGAACATCTCCTTGGTCCTTATTTTTTCGATGGCGCTGTTAATCAACACAGTTATTTGAGAATGATCAATGAAGTGGATGCTTCCAGAATTTATGGCAAAAAGATTGCTGGCATCATTAAGTTTCAGCAAGATGGTTCTCCAGCACATTTCACTTTGAATGTCTGCAAATGCCTCAATGAAATTTTTCCAAATTACCAGACATGGGTCAGAGAGGTACTAGCTCCATTGTCTTGGCCAGCAAGAAGCCCTGACCTCACCATACCTGACAATGCACTCGGGTTCTATAAAAGAAGAGATATGAAACCGCAAATATGTCAAAAATGAGCAGCTCCAAGACGCTGTTCGATCAGCATTTGAAATGATCACTTCTGATATGCTGTTTTAGATGAACAACTGGACATGGAGGTGCATACATACAGCTGTGCTTTGAACATGGAACATTTTAGATCTGTAGAAGGTAAGTTTTATTCTAATAATTTCATAACTAGTGTATAGGGACTTCCTGCCCAACTGTACAAAATTACATGTTAAACCAGTATTCTAGTTGATTTTGTAACCCCCATCATGATCTCTCCCTTTACCTTGCTCTAATCAAGCAAGTTCTATTAGCTGGTACCAGTACCATTTTATATTCTGGAAACTATCTCTCTCAAAATACCTTCACTCCTTTCTTCAATAAATGTATTCAAACACAGAGTGTAACACTTTTTAATAAATGACAAAAAAGCAAACTACCATAACTGACCATGAAGCCTGTAATGACTTTACTGTATGACAAAACACTTATTACACCACTCACCTGCTGTTCTCAAGAGATGAGACATCCTCGTACACTATTCAACATTATTTTGTCCATTTTTTTTCATTATTACTTCTCTAGTTCCATAATTCAACATGTTCTTCAGCTTTTCAACATCATCTTCATTTACACACCTGAATCCTATTTAGCCATTTATGTAAATTTCTTCAGCTTTTCAACGTCATCTTCACACACCTGAATCCTATTTAGCAATTTATGTAAATCTTTGCCCTTCCACCATCAGTTGACCTACACTGATTGTCTTCATTTTATCACTCACTATTTTAATAATTTTTCTTTGCTATGCTAAAAGCTTCCCTCTTTTTCAGAAAAAAATCTGTATATTCTACAAAACCAGTCCTTTAACTTATTATTGGTTATGAATGAAACCACTAGTGGGTTATAAATAAACATTTGTTATATTTTTTGTTAGGAAGATGAGCTATTATTGCTTCATCCCTTTTTACTGATGGATGCATGGCTAACCTGCCTATCATATTGTAGCATGTTATAACAAAAGACCTTTAAAATTTCATAACAGCTCCTGTCATCTTTATATCTCAACCTTTGAAGATTAAATTATCATGGCATGTGCATGATCTTCATAATTCTCCAAATGGCCATAATTATAAATTTTCAGTCCTAAATAGCTGCATTATTTTTAAAAGTAATTTATCTTCTATCAAATGACTGATGTTCAACAATCTTCCTTTGTTGCCAAATTTCAATGAATATGTTTTTTATTGTACATTCTATAACTTGAAAGAGGGCCTCGCTTTTTATTTAGAAACATTTTTTCAAACATTTTGAAAATATTAGGTATCAGAATAACAAATTTAATTTATATTTTCCAGCATCTTACTTATAAAGCAAATAAAATGATCATTTTTTTCAACCAAATTTGTGGTGTTATCCCACCTGTATGGTTATAGGATCTCAAACCTGACTGGTTTTTTAACCTAAATTTCCTCAGTTAAAAATTTGAAACTCAAAAGACGGGTAAGAGAATGCGTTAAGAAATGGTTTTTCCATACTGATGTTACAACTTAAAAATTCAGTCTATCTGTGACTTATAAATAGAATTAATGAAACACAGCTGCAGCCGTCATATGATCAAGGTAAACCAAATCATTTACCTTGATCTAATTAATACCACTATCATACCTTATTCAGGAATAATATATAAATTATAATCTGAATGATGAAATATATGTGTGTTTAAATCTGCCATGATTTTGATGATCTTTGGATTCATTTACCATGAAGTAAATTTTAATTTATATTTCAAATAATAAAATAGATCAGATAAATGAGAATCTCTTTATATAATTTTATGATAATTTTTTTGTTTGTTTTAAAAGTATTCAAGAATATTCTATAATTAACACATTAAATATATATGTCAATTACCTAAGGAATTCTTGACCTATTTACTGTTTTAAACTCTAATGATGGTATGTTAATTAATTTAATTATCTGGTTCTACTTATTTATTTTTTTAATATGCATATATTAATGACAATAATTTATTATGACAATAATTGATAATTGTGTAAATTATAAAGTATTTGTAAATAAGATAAAAAATTATGTTGAATATGTTGTGAATGTAAGTAGTTTTATTTCATTCCACTTATAATTATTTTTTGTTTTTAATTTTGACAATTGAATAGCATGATAATAATAGTAATAATAATAATGCAAGTAATGTAATGATTGTAAGACCTTTGTTCAGCATTCTTTGCAGAAATGAAAATTTTGTAGTAGTAAACCAATTTAAAAAATTTTACAGTTTTAATTTATATGCATATAATATCATATATATTAATAATTATGAATTTTAAACAAGTATTTCAGTTATTTAAGTTTTTCAATATAGCGTGAGTGGAATAGTTCAAAACAGAAAAAGTTACTATTACTCATCAAAGTTTAGAAAGTACACACATAGATGCGTAGTAGTTCTACCTGCGTAAGTAGTGTTGGCACTGCTAATAGTACAGTGGAGGGGATAGTGTACTGTGCATACCTATAACAGAATGTTATAGGTATGCAATAGGTATAGGTATAGAATGCTATATGTAGCAAGAAGCCAACTGCCAATCCAGCAATTTTATCCCCACTATGTGAATCAACTAAGCTTTTTAAATGGCAGGTAATACTTTCAGGAACATATTTACCACTGTTGCTGTTACTAGTTCTACTATCTTTAATACTAAAAATTCAGGATTGATTATTTCAAGATCTATATAAAAGCTAGGAAATAAGAAAGTGTGCAATAAATTTAAAAAATGTTTCTAATTACCAAAATATAAATGACTTCCCTTGTATGAACTGTACCTGTTACTCTTTTATGAATGACGTCTACAGTTTAAAAACTGGGCAGTTTTTATAAATCTTGTACATAGATTTAAACCTTATAATCAATAAAATTTAAATTCAATTAAATTGAGAAGTTTGCATTTGTTAATGCTCTGTAGGATTATTACAAAATTGAATTTTAACTAACGGATAAAAAAATAAAGAAATTGCAACATATTTATTTAAAAAAACATGCATTAATCACTTATCTGCTTTTCTACCCCACATTCATTCAGGTGCTTGCTATCTTTTGTAGACCTTCTTGAAAGAACTCTATATTTTGTGAAAACTTCGTCCATGAGTTAATTTACTGGTTTTAAAGTGGCAGGTTTGCTAGCCAGACTTATCTAAGTGAAAAAGTGATAAGTCACTTGACACAAAGACCTTGGAGTAATTATCAAAAGCTCCTTCTCTTCAACTGCTCAAGCAAAGCCTTTATTCAACCAGAAGCAAGGCCTCGGAACCTTTTTTTTGTACGCAAAAACTTGTGACATTGAAATTCTTGAAAGTAAATTTAGTCATCAAAATTCCATTATGGTTTTAAAACACTGTAGTGATCTTTTTTGATTAAATAGTGGCTGTTTGGAAATTGTTAATTGGTTTCCTCTTAACCTTTGTTTCTAATTTCTCACAACATTGTCACTTATAACACTAAAACCATAAGTATGATAAAATTACCTATGGATCTTGGTAGCAGTTTGTCTTTCTGCTTAAAAAAAAATGTCACAAATTATGCAGTTGGAAGTAACCAAAGGCATATTACATAATTTGTATTTACTACTGTTTTACTAGCATTGAACTGAATAGATGGCAGATTGGTGTCTAAAGAGGTTATAGACTGCTCTTGATTATTGCAGGTACGAAGTGTTGGTATGGCAACTGGACCAATTTCAACTGTCAGTTTGAAGCCAGTTTTGGAATAGCCCTATTTATCAGAATGAAATAAATTCTTACAAAATCTGATTTTTGAATTCTTGAAAAAAAAATATGTTGATCATGAATGTATAAGAATGCTATTAAATAAATATATTATGTTGTGTAATTTATGTATATTGTATATATTTTACCTAGTTTGTATTTCTGATTTATAAAAACATTGTATATTTTGAACAAATAATATTAAGAGAAATATTGTATTAAATTTTATATACAGTTGTATAATAGAAGTGTATGATATTTATTTTAAAATATTTTGTAGAATACTAAAACAATAATTTTTTTCTTCTTCTAACATGACAGTTAGAGATGAAAATTATTTAAAACTTTCCACACACCAATAAGAATATCAACATTCAAGTGCTATGAAATTTAACTTACAACAGTGATATTCTAAATGAACAGACACAATTCTGATCCAACACACTTTTTAACCATATTACCTTCATTAAATTTAATTGGTTTTGGCAAGCTGAACCAAGTTTATAGTTTTAAATGGCTAATTAATTTGAAAAATGTTTGTTCTTCCATTTTGTTTTTAGCCAATCAGTTAACAATTAATATTTTGATTAATTTCATCTGATTAAGATATGCTTAATATTAAATTAATTTAATGTACATTTTTTTGAGTCATCAGCTGTTTGATTTGATACTTCTGTTCATTACTCTCTCTTATGTGGAAATTTTTTACCCTCAACATGATTGATATATCCTCCTACATCTTCAGTCATTTGTTTATTGTATTTGAATCCTTCTCTACAGTTTTTACCTTCTGCACATCCCTCTTTTGCTGAAACTAGAATAGTAGCCATTAAATCATTGGGTTTGATGGCTACTATTCTAGTTCATCTGTTGTAAACAAATTCTGCTGCAAATTTTTTTTTTTTTTGTCTTCAGTCATTTGACTGGTTTGATGCAGCTCTCCAAGATTCCCTATCTAGTGCTAGTCGTTTCATTTCAGTATACCCTCTACATCCTACATCCCTAACAATTTGTTTTACATATTCCAAACGTGGCCTGCCTATACAATTTTTCCCTTCTACCTGTCCTTCCAATATTAAAGCGACTATTCCAGGAAGCCTTAGTATGTGGCCTATAAGTCTGTCTCTTCTTTTAACTATATTTTTCCAAATGCTTCTTTCTTCATCTATTTGCCGCAATACCTCTTCATGTGTCACTTTATCCACCCATCTGATTTTTAACATTCTCCTATAGCACCACATTTCAAAAGCTTCTAATCTTTTCTTCTCAGATACTCCGATTGTCCAAGTTTCACTTCCATATAAAGCGACACTCCAAACATACACTTTCAAAAATCTTTTCCTGACATTTAAATTAATTTTTGATGTAAACAAATTATATTTCTTACTGAAGGCTCGTTTCGCTTGTGCTATTCGGCATTTTATATCGCTCCTGCTTCGTCCATCTTTAGTAATTCTACTTCCCAAATAACAAAATTCTTCTACCTCCATAATCTTTTCTCCTCCTATTTTCACATTCAGTGGTCCATCTTTGTTATTTCTACTACATTTCATTACTTTTGTTTTGTTCTTGTTACTGCAAATTACTCTTCTCAAATTTATATTTGGCATTACTTTCTTAATTAATAATGCTATCTTGGAAACTTATATTTATCAATTACATTAAAAATAGAGAATGTTTCCATTTGAATTGTTATAATTAGTTGAGATAAAATTATGGTACTCTTTTTCATGAAACAATTAAACTTCTGTTTTAAGATGTGCGTATTTAATTTTTTATCATTATTTGTATTCTTTGTTTGTTTAAAGAGTTTGTTCTTTAAAAATAAGTTTTTAAATATAATATAGAGCGCATTAAAATAATTGTAGCATATACATATAATTTTTTTTTCTGAAATTTCTTCATTGTAACAATTTTAATTCTTACCTGAATTTTCACTTTTCAGAGTTCCCAAGTTCTTAACCATTGCAGTTAATTTCATTTTATCCTCTTTTCCATTACTTGGTAACTTTTCCTGTTAATATTTTTTTCATTTTCAACCTTAGTCAATATACCCATGTTGTAAAAAATTGAATTCATTCTATCTTTCCCCTGTCAACAAAAATACACACACACAGTTAGGTACTTTTGATATTTATGTTATTTAATGTATGATAATATGATATATATCTATTAGCATAATATTGCATTTGTATACATGCGTGTATTTATTTTTATTGTATGTAATAAATTATTAATATTAATAGTAAACGGCTTGAAAAATTTAATGGAAAGATTTCTTATTCTGCCCTGTTCATTTTTCTACATTAAAAAATCAACCATTTCAAAACAAGAAGCTGTGTTTGTAATAAGAAATTTATAAGGTTAATAATTTATTGAACATAAATGAACATAGTTATAACAAAATCGTTACACAAATGGATAAAGTAAATACTATTTTATATTTTTATTACATTTGGTAGCTTTATTAAATATTTAATACATTTGTCCAATTTTGCAGTAGATGAATTAACAGCTACTATGAGTGCCCTTTTATCTGTAAAATTGTTTACTTGGAGAAAAGTGTTCATATCTCCTTGTAAAATCATTTATGAAAAGAAAGTAGGAGGGCTTGTTATACTGTTTTTTCATATAATAATTGTTTGTAGTGGCAACTGTTTCTTAATATTAATCATTATTTCATTTCTAATTTAATTATTTGTTATGCAATATTTATTATTATTTTCAGAGAAATTACAGAATTAATTATATTAATTATAATTTATTAATTAATTAATTATTTTTAATGTAGACAATTTATTACTGTATTGTTTTATCATATTCTGTTATGACAAGTTACAATTTCTTAATTATAAATCCAATTAAATGTTAAGCTAAAATGTCAGTATAAGTCAGTTTTGCATAAATAAAAAATTTATGTATTAAATAAATTTCATAGTCAGTGGTGTATAATAATTACAACAATCTTAAACATGCAGTTAAACCAATTGTACCACTCTCTAGATCTCTCTCTCCCTCACTGTTAACAGAAATAATGTGTATCCTTGGATAAAACTTCATTTGTTGGATTTTAATTTAATTTGGATTATTAACCTGGAAATATTTATAATTTCCTGAGTGATTTTAAGGATTTAGAAATGAACTGTTGATTTCGTAATTTAGAGATATGTTGGAAATTTGACAGCTTTTTCAATCTTCCTAGTAGGCCAGAGGGGGGTACATTTCAACAGTATTTAGTACAATTTTATTTTGTATTAGTTCACATTTTTTGTTTCAATATTTAGCACGTGTGGTTGCAATAGTATATTAAGCAGCCAATCAATTTTTTTTAGATTTCAAGTGATCCCTATATTTATTGAATTTCACCTTGACCGTGGATCACTTTTCAATGAGGTATACACCATACCTGGTACACCACCTTTCAATGAATAAATAATAACTACTTATTTCAGTTTAAAGAACATAAATTTTATTGCAATATTAATATGCAAGAAAAATGCAGTAAAATTGAATTTACAAATCACAAATGGATGAAATACTGTTGTAATCAACTTATTCACTAGCATATATCATATAAAGGTATGATATTGATTTTACATTATTTTACTTTTAACTAAGGAAAATATTCACAGGAAATCCTTAAAGAACTAGTTTTAGAAATTCCTCCTCTTGTGTGTGGTTGAGGAACTTTCTTTCAATGTCATTTCAACACAACTGACATTGTTTATTTTCAGGAAATGAAGATTTCCAAGATTTTTCCTTTCTTCGCATGAATTCCATTTTGTAATTATCTTCTATTTGTCTTACAAAAATAACTGTATTCTTCTTTCCTACAAATTCTACAATTACAAAATCATATATTTGTATTGTGAAATCATCATTATCAAAATCCGCATTTTCTTCTATATCGTAGAAATAAAAAGTTGTTCAAATCTTTTCCACTCTCACTATTAGAATATTCATCGAATAAAGCTTTTTTTACATGTTTGCATTTCATTTTTTTTTTTTTTGCCTACTTTCTCAGATTTAATCTTTACTGCTACATTTACCTTTTCTTTAACCTTTTCAGGGTTTCCCGTTCAATTTTATTTTTTCCTGGAGTTTCAGTCAGATTCTTTGATTTTCCTATTCCTCTTCCCACTTTTTTAGTTCTTTCATTAGCTTCAGGAAAAGAGTGGACATCTTCAGATGTTAGATTTACTTTATGTTTAGGCTTACTTTTTTTTCGTGAAATAGTGTTTCAGGTGTCTAAACAAGGAAGCCTTAACATCCCTCAGATGCTCCAAAGAATAGTGTGTCATGGAACTTTGTCCTAGGAAATGAAAATATGGAGGGACTGTATTTTTGATTGCATTAACATTCATAAACACTGATATCATTGTTTGTTTCCCATATACAACCTGATGAGTTCCTAACTTAGCAATCACTTTTGCAGCTTGAAGTACCATTGATACTCCTATCTTTTCTAGGTTATATATATATATGATCCCCAGTGAAATCATCTGAGTGAATAGCTTGGTTCATAATTCTCAAAAAATTCAGCAACTTTTTTTTTTGCTTGATGATATTGCCATATAAGTTCGAAGCTTGTGTGGGATATGGATATGAAAAATTGCTTTTTTAAAAGCTGTAGCTCTTGACAAGATGTGCTTTCTAATTTTTGTAAGGTGAGCCGTTTATGACAATTCATAAAACTCTTGATACAGTCATTCCAGCTATTTTATTTTTATTCCAACTACTTGGTATGCTTGAGCTCTGGCATTTTGCATAATCATACACAAACTATTATACTGTTTGTTACTCAGGCCGTAATTCATATTTGAACTTTTTATGATATAATCACAAAACATATTTTCTCGATCTGTGGTTGAATTGAAAACCTGCTGACTTGTATTCTTGGAACTAAAGCAGTTTGTTGAAGTAGCCACTGTTGGGTTATTGTCAAGATCAACTGCCTTACTTTTTTTTATTCTGTAAAATAAAGAAGATTAGTATATTCCATATAAGTCTGCAGATCTTCTAACGGATATGCCATCTTTAACTGCATGCATGGCCTTAGTAATCTCTTCTTCCCTCACTTCTGGCTTATTATGCTTGTTTATGCAAGTTCGCACCATGCTGTCTGAATCTAAAATAAGATTAATTAAATTAGTACTTAACTATTGTAAGGAGTACTTTCAGTAGAGCTGAAACCTACTCCTAAAGGTTTCTTAAAAAATCACCGCACATGCAGGTTAAAGTGTTACAACTCTTTTTATTTTAAAAGAAGGAGTTTCTGGTTGTTAATAGTTTTGTTAGATGCAGAGATTCCTAATTAATTTCATGAATAAATCCAACTTACCTCAATTGATGGTGAGTGAGGAAAATTAATTGGTGAAAACAAAATTCAGTTTTAACTTAACAAGACAATTTGCCAAGGTGCCTATCTTGGCGGAAAGAGAGCACCCATATGAGCCTGTAGCCACTCGGGTTACTAATCTAACTATTATTCTTAAACACCATCAGCTATTCTCTCTTAAGGACCAAGTATTTAATAAATCCCCAAACAGTCGCGCACTCAGCCTGGTTTCTCCAATTTTCTTTCAAATCTAAACTCGACCCAATTTCATCAAGCTCACTAACAACCTCCATACTTCTGATCTCATACCTTGAACATACATATGAAACATGAAAACATCATCGATTACTCCATACTGTGGACACAAGTCCAACTAGGCCGAATCAAGCCAACCTGTCTCTACAGGCACCGTGTCCAGAAAGAAACTAAGTTACACACCTATTAAGAGATAATCCAAGAGACAAGTATCTGATGTCTGTAAAGAGACTGTGCGAATAACGCCCGTCCGCCACTTAGCCTGCCACAATTGATAACCATTTTCTTTCATTTCTTTCAATCTTCCAGAATTCAACTCACCAGACTTCTTGTCTCTGCTAATGCTTAACAAAAACTAGCGTCTTTCATTATAGACTATCGTCTATAGGTTTCACCCCAGCGATTACCAAAACCGCCTCTCAAGAGATTGTTCTCTAGCCTCCCATCACCGTTAACAAGAGGTGCTGGCCCTCAATAATATAACCCTATAACTTTTAATTTCATCCTACCCGCCTAAATAGGTGCAGCATAAAGCATAATTGCTTCATGCACACCCTTATATCGGCTACTCATGGTCCTGAAATTCAGGCCCCAATCCAGATGAACCACATATCGAATACTGGGGCGATGTACGAGGTACTTTCAAACCTGAACATATTTAATTCGATGTCCTTTCATCGAAACACAGACCTGCTGTGTCACAGCCAAATGGCTGTTCAGCAACATCATCATGGTCTTAACCGTGCCGAATACCATCTTATGTTGACAGCCTCACAGCTCAAGTATTCTACAGGCCTGGGCTGCCCTGAACTCAACCTCATTCAGTAAGCATCTCTCATCTAGCAGAAGCCCGTCATCAACATAAGTCACGAAGCGACATCCGCTTGGCCACATCAGACAATCAAACTCAACAGTCCACAACAAAGGACCCAGCACACTGCCTTGGAAATAATCCTATGACAGTGTCTCCCCTACTTCATGGCCACTGTCGCAAAGTACGACATCTCGATGACTGAAGTAGCAATGCAATACTTACATTTCATTCAAAGTATAAACTCGTCTTTGTAACTGAAGTAGGGCAGAGGGTCATCACAAATTGTTAAATGCTCCAGATACATACAGGATAACTCCCGAGACATATCTATAGTCACTACCAGAGACAATGTCTAAGTACCCTCAATATAGTGTCTTCAGCCCCCTTGCCAGGACGAAAACCATACTGATCCTCCGTCAATAAATGACGCAAAATCAACATTTCATTAACGTAGATATACCTTTTCAAAGACTTTACCAATAACCAGCAGGAACGTGAGAGATCTGTAGGAAGAACTAACGGTAGGATCCTTGTCACCCCCTTAAACAAAGTTTAACAACTCCCTTTTTCCAACAAATTGGAAAATATCCTGCAAAAAACATTCTATTAAACATTTTTGTAATAATTCCCACATGTACTTTAACAGAGCAAACAAAAAGTTCTACTGTTATTCCATCATAGCCAGAAGTCTTACCTCTACCAAATCTGCAAATTATCTGACGCACTTCAACCTCGGCGACTGCTGCGCGGAAAGAGGAGACCTTACTTCGAACTCGCAAATGATATGCAGTCTCAACTGCCTCATTGTCACCGAGCAATAAATCATTCAACAACGTTGGTAATATTTCAGTTTTATTTAAAAAAACAATACAATGCCTGGTCGAGAGAGTGGACAGAAGAATTCCTTTCTTTCGATTATGCTCTAATACTCAATATACAACACCCCATGAATCTTTGTTGTCTGGTTATTTGGCAAAAGAACGCTTGGAATCCCTCTTAGCCGCCATCCTTACCTTATGGAAATAAAGAACCTACGTTCTCGATAATCAGCTACCATAGCTGCCAAGAAATCTAATCTGTATTTGCTGTCTACTACTAAATAAGGGCAAGCCCACAGAAGTGACAACTTCTTAGTGTACCACGGATAGCCACAGGCCTATGTATTCTCTTATCATATAATGCCTCTTAGCTGCTACTGCATCAGCCTCGTGAATAGTTGATGAGAGCGGTCACGAGATCTCAGATCACAGACCGCACCCCAAAAGACGTAAGCAGGACTAGAGTTTGGACAAAGCTTAGTTCTTGCTTATTCCGGGTTCTTACTACCAACAGTCATTACCACACCTTCGCCATGTGCTCGGCAGAACAAATAATTTAAAGCTTGAATTTTATTAACCTTGACTTACTATTTTAAACAAATTTTTACTTTTTAAAAATTATTACAGTAGACAAGTAAGATTTTCATTGTGAAATATTGTTAATTTTTTGCGTAAAAAATTAAATGAGTAAATTAATTAAAATTAGTGTTGTTTGGAAACCCTGACAAAGAAACAAAATTTTCCAGAATTTTTTTTTAATCTTCAATAATAAAGAACCTTACAGTTTGGTACATTTAGACCAGCAACTATCCAGTTTTTTAATACTCTTAGTTTAATGTAATTTATCCAACTCTGGGAGATTCAGCTTACCCATCATTTGAAGTGAATCTTTATCCAGCAACCCATTTCTTCAGGGCTTGAGAAGAGAAAGTAATCACCAGGAGCCAAATACAATGCATGTAGAAACACATCGAGTGTAGGTCATACAGTTTTGTAGCAACTTGAAAGATATGTGCAGATTCATTATCATGGTGAAAGAATACTTTCTTATAAGCCAGTAGTGATCATTTAACCTGAGTAGCACCCTTCAGTTAGTTTAGTAATGGAGCCTGGTGAAGGTTCAGCCTCTTTCCTGGTAATCTAAGAGCACCGTACCACGAAAATCCCAAAAACTATACCCATGATTTTTCCTACAGATAGAAACATTTTCGCTTTCTTTAGTACACTTTCACCTGCTTCCACCCACTATTTGGTTTCTGGTGTGTAATGATAAATCCATGTTCCATGTTATAAAAAGTTGAAGAATCTCAGTAGAATTGCATTTAAAATATGCTTGAAAATTGTTCAGTCAAATGCGCTTTCGGTCAGCTGTTAATAAACGGCCTACACCCATCAAGTAAAAAACCTTTTATATCCAAAACATTGTGTAAAATGAAATGGTTACGGTTTATCGAGATATTTGCAATTTCAACAAGGTCGTATAGCTCAGTAGGCGATCATTTAATATGGTATTGTGGTTCTTTGGGACGATTTCGTCGGTTGTAACAGTTTTTGAATGTACCGAACGTTCATTATTTTGAATGGATGTACAACCACGTTTAAATTCAATAGCGCACATTTTACCACTGAAAATGAAAGAATCCTTTAAAGTGGAATCTATTTCTTTTTGTATGTCCGCTAGGATTAAATCTTTTAAAAAGTAACTTATAACAGTTTGAAGTTCAGTTTTATCAATTTTTCAGAAAATGTCAAAACTTGTTTGGTTTATTTGATCACTACAAATAAGCAACTACATGTTCGCATCTGAAACATAACATGCCAACTAAAGGATAATACTTGACAAATATCGCAGTTGTTTGTTCATTACTTGCGCCATTTCTGTGACAGGCCGAGAACTTTCCCAACGAATTGGGTATTTCTTGTAGAAATTGCAGGTATGAACACTGACTTTATTTGTATACTTATATTAATGTTGGATGAATAAAACTTTAACATAATAACAGTATAAAAAATGTCGATGATATCCCATACATACAGCGTTGTCTTCAATGTAGTGAATATTGAATTATCAGAAATCCATACATCTTGCTTCCAACACATTTTTTAATATTAGAAAAATAACTATTTGGTTTCTGGCATAATAGAACTACCGTATCCAGTTACGTAATTCACGCACTTTCTTAAACAACAATTTTATTTAAAAGTAGGTGCGTGATTTATCGAGGAAACAATTTTACGTTGGTTTGTATGAAATTAAAGTGTGATAATCGGCGAGAAAATTTATATTTATTTGACTAATTATTTTATTTAAAAAAATTTTGTTTAGATTCAAATGTGTAAATCATAAGAGAAAATACAGTAACTTTGTATGCACTAAATGTATTTCATATTTTACTTGTTCACTTTGGTTGTATTGATATAAAGGAAGTGAAGAAGTTGTAGATAACGTTTATCTGTTATCAACTTAAAATTGTTTCATTATTTATTGTTTACTTTTAGTTTGTGTAATGATTTTCTTTACGTACCGTTTTGTGCCATCAATGGTTTCTTATTCACTAAATAATAAAAAAACAACAATGGGTATCTGGAAAATGGATGGTTTACAAATGTATTTTTTAATACAATCTTTACAACTTTGAATCTGAGTGTACGAATGTGTTCAAACTGGATACCAATTTACTCAAATAAGGTACTACGTTAGATATGGTGGTTAGTTACAGCACTCTAAAAGTGTTTTAAAATTCAATTTTTAATAGGAAAAAAAATTATTTTAAGGTATTGAGAAGCGAAGTTTTCAGGTAATCAGTCATTAAGCAGAAGGCGGTTTGTTTAATTTATTAATCGTATACGTAGATCGCAGCACTAACGTGTAACTTAACATTTTTTATTACGAACTCTGTGTTTTAATGGTTTTGTGATACTATTGTGACATTATGACAGATTTTAATCAGTTTTAAAAAATGATTTCATGTAAACGATTATTTTATTCTGTAAATTATGAAAATGGTAATAGGTGTTATCGAGATGAAGAGTTCAACTTGTAATGTGCTTTTGTGTTGAGGTTAGAAAACAGTGACTGCTTTCATGATTGACAAGATTTAATTTTGTTGAAAATTATTTTCAAAGCGTTTTAATTAAGTTACAAGATGAGGAAGACTTGACCGATTTGATTTGTTTATATTGCCGTATAACTGTCTGCCGCAATTTTATTAATTAAAACATTTTAAAACGGAAGTTGTACTACGAAAATAGATTGGGATAAAGTTATTTTATGTGTTCGTATTTATGGTTATAATTTTTAAAATAATAAGAAAAGTTTTAAAATGTGTTTTGGACCACTGAAGAGGTTATGTCACTGGGGTCCTTTAACCGCGATCGGTAAGTCTTTTAACATAAAGCAATTTAGTCATGTATGTTATGTTATTATTAATATCATTTTTTATATTATTAGTTTGTTATTTTGTATGTATGTTATTTGCTTGAAGAGATGATTATTTTTTTATGCATACATGAGTTGAAATCAAATGTTTGAAATAGCATAGTAAACTTGAACATAATGTGGGATGAAGGGGGCATTTAAGAGTTTGCATGTTGATTGATTACTTCATCTTCACTAATCAGATTCAGATTCATTTATAATTTTCCTTTTTAGAATATTAGTAGGTTTGTTTTTCATACATGCATTTAAGTAAAAAAATCAAAATTAAAGTGTTGTCAATATATTCTTTATGGAACTTCTGAAAAGTTATGTAGTTCTGAAGAGTGCATTTTTATGAGGATTTAGAATGATAAATTTAAGAATCTGCTTTGTTAACAGCTACTGTTTTATTAAACAATTATGGATGGATTTATATAAAATGCACAACTCTTTGTAAAGCAGTTAGGTATATTGTAAATGATTAAATGGTTGCAGTGGGTTATTACTGACCAGATACTGTTGTTCAATTAGTGATTCTAGTTATACAGTTGTTGCTACTAACAGTGTGTAACATGAGGTTAGTTACACATTTGATAAATATGTATCATTTATTTTGAACATTAGGGCTGTTGAAATTTTTTAATTCTCCCAGTATTTTGGTTAATATGGAGATTGTGTTTATAAGCAAGTCAAAATTTACACCTTTTCTTTAGTTATACATTACAGGTACACGTTCATTACATTTAGTTACAAGTGAGGATTGTTTGTGCTTTTATTTGGAGGGAATAAATTTCTCTTTGGCTGTTACCAGATCATAGTGTTTACGTGGAACATGATATTTGTACTTTTAGTTGCAGTCAGTATAGTTGTTAATAAATGTAGTCATTATATATATCAATATATACTAGTAGTCCATTTTAAAAGTGATATTTATAAGTTTAAGTGTTCTTATATTTAATTTTGATGATTGCTTTTTTAATTACAGGTAACTTTCTATAGAAGTTTAGTCATACCACTTTCTCATTCAGTGAAGTGAATGATAAATTATAGTTAAAGTTGTGAACTTTATTATGTATTAAATAATAGAAAACTTTTTTAAACATACAAGACTTTTTCAGAGTTCTGTGTAGTTCCTTTGTTGATAGTCTTGTAGGTGGTGATTATGTTGATTGATTTTGAAGTGGGTAGGAAATTTGTTTCAAATATAATTTTGTTCTATGTTGTGTTTGTTATCTGTTATTTTTGTTTTAGTCATAATTTTGGTGTTAGCAAGTTTTGTGTTGTTTGAGTGTATAGAATTTCTGGTTTTCATGTGCTTTGTGTAGAATTTGCTTATGGATTTTTTTTCGGAGGAGGTAAAGGAAAGCTCTCCCAGCTGCTGTCTGCCTGTACAGATGGCAAGTGTCATGCTCTGACTGACTAAAACCTCTCCCTCTTATACAACTTGCCCTTATACCCACCTTTTGGCATTTCTCGGAGCATGCTGTACTCTTGCAGGACTCCTTGGTGGGTCAAAGAGTCCTGGACACAGCAGCAGCAGTGACGACCCCCTAAGAGTCCCCAACTGCCTATTTACTGTAGCTGTTCTCCCCCCATCCAGCCAGGTAGCAGTAAAGGCTTCTATCGTTTTCTTATAGTAAACAAGACATACTTATAAGATTTTATATATATGTCACATAATACACAGTGTAAAAAAAAGAAAATGATAAAGAAGGTAGAAAATAGCACATAGAAAATTTTATATTCTACCATCTTCCTTTTCTTCTTCCTCTTTCTCATCCATCATCTTCTGCTGCAGTACTACCCTGCTAATTTTGCAATAACATTCTAGTTTTTTTCATTGTAAAGAAGTACATCGACCAAATTATCAGTAGCCAACCTCCAAGTGACTACTGTTGACCACTGCCTGTTCTCTGCCACCTGTTGTACTCAAAAATGGTGTGTCTGACTGTCCTTCTTCTTCTCTTTTCTGTTCTTCTATGAGAAGACTTCTTCTCTTTTCCTGCTCTCTAGGTAGGCACTGAATGTTCCATGGCCTGTTAGCAGCTGGATGAGCCAAAAGTTGACCTCCCCATAACCTCGACGACCCACCTACATAATCTGGGATGATGCCATACTTCCAGTGGCCAGATATAGCCTCATCCCATCTCTTTTGCTACCTTTTCAGCATTGCATCCCAGGCTTGCTTCTTTGGTGTGCCAAAGTTGATCTGTCTACTCACTCATGTATTTTTAGATCCATCGGTGGCATGCCTGTAATAATGAAGACCGCCTTGCTGACACTATTCTGTAGGCTGAGGCAGCCTACAATTAATTTCATTCTTTGGTCTAGCAACACTCGTAGGCACTTAAATTAGGAAACCGGGCCTAACTGTTTAACATACTTAACTGTTCCACATACTTAGCTAGTTCATGTAATAATAATAAATAATTATGTGGTATAGAGGAGCCTCCTTCTGCTAGCCAGAATAAGGACCTCTGGTTTATCCACAGCCAAAATTAATCCCTTGCCTTCCAACTATTTCCTTGCAATTTCGACCACCCTGTTGGCTTTGGCCACAAGTCTATGAAGCAACCGGTCTTCATTCACTAACAGTACATCGCAAAAGCAACCTGTATTCTGATCAAAATGACCAGAAGAGACCCCCTTCGGGTCATTTTGATCTAAGAAGTCTGTTGATGCTTGTTATGGTTAATTCAGTTTTATGTGTTGATTTTTTATGAGGTGATTTGCAAAGGCTGAATTTCTTATTATATATCTGTTTTTATCTTTGTATGTGTTAAATATGCATTCAGATTGCTTACTGTAATAATTGCAGCTTATGTTTTTTAATATGTATATTCATGGTTGATGCATTTGTTAGTGTATATGGTTTTTTTTTGTTAGCACTTTATATGATCATATTTATTTTATTTTGAAACTCAAATGGCAACCTTTTTTTTTGAAATTGTTGAGGACATTGTGGTCTGTGGTGGATGATGAGTTAATATATTTTTATCCATAGATGTATTTGATTTTTTATTGTATTTTGTGAAATTTATCCATAAATTTTGGGTATGCCATTAATTGTGTCAAGTATATCTGTGCGCGAGTGGTAGCATCTCGGCCTTTCATCTGTAGGTCCTGGGTTCGAATCCCGGTCAGGCATGGCATTTTCACACATGCTACAAATCATTCATCTCATACTCTGAAGAATGCCTAACACTGGATTCGGAGGTTAAAAAAAAAGTATATCTATTTGTGATGGCCTCTGTGGCACGAGTGGTAGCGCCTCAGCCTTTCATCCGGAGGCCTTGGGTTCAATTCCCAGTTAGACATGGCATTTTCATACGCTAAAAATAATGTTATTCATCTCATTCCCTGAAGTAATACTTAACTATGGTACTGGAGGTTAAAAAAAGTATTATAATGTATATAACACATTTATTTACATTATTATATCCAAGAAAAAGAAGATACATCTTTATTTTTACAGTATTTTTTGTATCTGGGGAAGTTAATTGGTGTGTTTTTTTTTTTAATATACCATATTTTTTTTAATATACCATATTTTTTTAATTACCATAGGTAGGTTCTATAGAGTAAATTTTTATATTGATAAATTGCTTAATAAACTGTTCATCTCACTGCTTTTTCATTTAGTAATAAATTAAAGCTAATTTATTGGTTTTAAAAATTTTAATCTATAAGGTAAACTACATACCCTTTTTGCTGAACATTGAAATTTTTGGTATGAGTAATTTAATGTTTATAATTATTAAATAATAAATAACCAACCTTTTAATTAATAGCACTTTCTTTTGAAAGTTCTCTGCTCTGGGTCTCATGGGTTATACGACCACCACTATAAATATATAACATTTATATACTAAATTTTAAATGAGACCCAATATAATTATAAATATAATTAACCAAATTTAACCTATGCTCGCTAACCTTGTCTAACGGCTGAAGGTTAGCGAGTGAAGTGAGCGTAGGTTAAGTTTGATTCAATTATATTTTATACGTTTAAATTTACTTATTATATAAATTCATGTATGTATATATATATATATATATACACACACATACATATATATATATATATATATATATTTATTTATTTAGTTATTTATACAAATTTTGTATGTAAATTTTATATATTTATAGTGGTGGTTATGTAACCCATGACACCTAGTACTCTTAGAGCAATTGTCCACTCCTTAGTGAATGTCTGGGGTACTGTTGCCAATGGTGCCCTTCTTAAAAAAAGGTTTGAAGTCCTATTAAACATGTAATAAAAAAGTATATTTTATCTGTGACGTGTTTTTTTCATTTAATATGTAGTTTATCTGAAATTTATGAAATGTTATTAAATCATAAAATATTATTTATTAAATTAATCAATTAAATAAATTTTATTGTTAAATGAAGTAACCTAAGATATGGGATATATTATTTGTTAAGATGTTCTAACCTTTTTAGATGGGAGTTATTGACAAGAGTGACAAGGAAATAGCCAGTAAATAGCTCACTAAGGCCTGTGGAAGAAAAAAAATTGCTTAATTTGATAGTCATTATCATTATTATTCTGCTGGTCTAATTATAATAAAGTTTCATTGTTTTTTGTCTTGTTAAATAAATTTAATGTGATTTATTTATAGATATTAAAAATAATTTTGCAGCTATTTATATATTTTATGTGAAACATTTCAGCCATTTCTTTTATTAAAAATAAAGCTAAAAACTGTAAAACAAGATAAATGAAAAGTAGACTTCAAGAAACTGCAGAAATAAGAAAATTTCTTTTTTTCTTTCTTTAATTTCAACTGTCACGAATTATCAGTTTTCTTATTAAAAAATTTAGTAATTCTTCATCTCATTGTGTTATTTGGTAAATATATCCTGTATTATATTATGTGATTTAAAGGTTCTTTAGAAATGTTTGAATTTATTAAAAATTATGTGTATCTGTAAAAAAAAAATAAATTAATTTTGCTAAAATTAACTAGCTTTTATTGCCTTGTTTTCAGGTATAACAAAGTTGGTAATGTATGCTACCATTCATTGCTGTAGCATGTGGTGGCCACCGCAAAAATCAATAGGTGGATTTTTGAACATAATATTCTTTCTCAACGGCTGTGCAATTCTTATATATAACTTCTTGAGTGCTGTGTTTGTTGGTCCTGGTTATTTACCTTTAAATTGGCAACCAGTCAGTATAATTTATTTATACTTAATAATTTTAGTTAATTACTCCATTAATATTTTATTATTATTATTGTTGATTTAAATAATTATTTTATATAAATTAATTATTTTCATTTAATTTTATAAAGTTAAATTTTTGTTAAATGTCATACTGTAATGCTATGTAAGTTCTGAGACAGTAAGGTGGGAAATTTGTTTTTTAGTCATCTACTAGTTAAGTGAGATATTTTTTATTTAAAAATTTTTATATAATTTATCTAATTGATCAAGTTTGTTATTCTTTATCAGTTAGTTAACAGATTTTTACTGTTAGTAAATAAAATAATTACTCTTTGTTACCTCTTTAATGTGTTTTACATTTGCTCCTTGTGGCTTGGTTCTTGCATTTTTTTAAAAATTTTGCTGGATACTAATTTCTTTATACCTAACTCGGTTAGCTTATATAGTTGATGTAAACATACTGCATGTACGAGTGTTCAAGAGGCCGATTCACAAGCATCTCCTGTAAATCCTGATGCATATAAAAGAAACTACGCACGTTAATATTCAGTAACCACAAGCTATTATATTTTACAAAAATTATATATGTATTTTAAATTTAAATAAATTAAGACATGTTAAATCAAAAAATATTTTTTACCTTGTTCGGCACACCTGATAACCCATGAGTATTCTATTCATTAAAATTGTTTATTTTTGCATAGTTTCCTTGAGTTTTTTTAGCAGTTATTAAACTGTCAATTGTCCACTAACACTAAAAGTTCATTAATAATTTAGATTAAATTTCTGTGATAATAAATTCAATTCAGTTGTAATCATCTGATAGTGAGAAATCCATAGTGCCATCAGTAATAAGAGATACCATGAGATGCTCAATTTTGTTTTCTATTATGTTATTCAATTCCCATTAATTTGGTTCAACAGTATCCATTACATGTTATATATATATATATTAAAATTACTTAATACCCTTTACAATAATTGGACCGTAAGTTCATTCTCTACAAAAATCACTCCTTTTGAACTAAGCCCTATTTTAATATAATTTTTTTTCCAAGACACTGCTGAAAATTTTGGAGGGGATATCAATAATTGTGTACTATTATCAACTGATCAGTGTCAGATATGTCAAAATAATGGCATAACTATATACAGACATAAATCTAGGAATGCACTACACTCACTTTCTAGTAAACTTAAAAAAATTGTCTTTTGTTAACCTCAAATAATATAAGACTAAAAAAATAAATAAGATAAACAAAAATTAATCATGAGACCAAAAGAGTAATGATATGAAAAGATTCAGGATTTTAATAGAACTGAGAAGACGTAACATTATGAAAACATTTGATTACATGACTACTATATGAGTAATTACATGGTGATTAGTGTATATATTTGGCTGTGTTGTGAATCAGCGCTGATATACAGGACATGTGATTCAGCATAATCATGAACTCTCACACACAAACACAATATTTATTTATTTTTCACCTTATAAGCTAACTGAATATTGTATTTTCTAATTTTTTAATTTTTTTTTTTTTTAGTATCACATAATATGTTTAATTTCAGTTTTTCAAAAGCTGAATTTTATGTCATTCTGCCTTTCTTATTTCAAATAGTGTAAAGTACTGCTTTGTTAAAAAAAAGAGCTAATTTCTGTTTTGGCTGCTGATGGGATATCGTTTTTGCAGTAAAGCTTCTTGCATGTAGTGGTGATCTGCTTTCTATTCTTAATAATTCTGCTATGTATGTGCGAAATTTCGTAAATCTCCAGCTCGATCTTTTGGATTAATTTTATTCTCTCATGACTTGTTATTTTTAGACATTTTGAGATTCATTTAAACTAAACATATTTTAATAAACAGGTAGTTATTATCTATATTTGCAGCAAACATTTTAGTTTCAAGAGTTCTTTTCTATTATAAAATACTTTTATTTCATTTTATGAAAAAAGTTACAATTAATAGTGTTGTTACTTGTAATTTTGTGTGAGAATGGAGATATCTCCAATATCATCAAAGTCCATGTTCTACAGGAACAGTAATATGAAATGATTATACAAATTAAAATTTTTATAAAATTAAGAGCTATGCTAAATTGTTATTGAAATAAATTTGGACACAGATTATGTTCAGAACCACTTAAAGTATTTGAATTTTGATTGTTATGCAATCATCAGTAAACATTTTGGATAAATAATATATAAAAAATAAGTAAATAAAATGTGGTGGGCATTCTGAATTAGAGGTTTAAATTTTTTTTTTTTTAACTTATGCTTTCTATTGGGATTACATATAATGACTTTTTTATCCTTATTCCCTAACCCAGGCTTGGCCAACCTAAATGGTTTAATGGGCTTTTTGATGACATGTTACGTTACAGTAGGCTGCACTTTAGGTAAACATGCTTTTAAAAAATGTAATATAAATGCAAAATGATAAAAATGTTATTGTTATAATATAACAATATTCAATATAATTAACTCTCAAGTCTTTAACTAAGAGATATTTGTTTATTCTTTCTTTACTTAATTTTTGTAAATCTATATTTAGATTGAAACATTTAAAGATGTTTCACAAACATATGTGGATCCAAAAGCACTTACAACTTATGCAAAATGTCTTAAGTTGGAATATCTCTCAGATGTAATGTAAGTATTGTAAAAATTAATTTTTGATGTGGATGCAAAAATTTGTTTTATTTCATTGTTGCACTGTAACTCAATTAACTCCATTTGCAGATTTTCAGGAACACTGTTCATGACCAACATGAAATGGACATGAAAATATTTCAAACATTTTATCATATTTTGCTAATTCTGAGAACGAAATATCAAATACAGTTATAAGTTTCTATATTTCATTAGCATATTCGAGAAATTCTTAGGTTGGCTTTTTGGGAAATTATTTAAGAGCGGAAGATGTTGAGCATTATTATTTCTAAGTTGGCACTCGAATAACAATAATTTCTTATTAAAATCTTTGATGAAATTACAAGCATAGATTATTAAATTATCTTGCCCTTGTAAGTCCTTATTCAGCTGATTCAGTTTTTCTGTTATATCCACTAAAAAACATAGGTCTAACAACCAGTCATCATCACTTAATTCAGGAACAGATTCTTGTTTCTAGTTCATAAACATATCTATTTCCTCCCGTGTAAACTAAAAAATCTTTTTAAACATTTCCATGACTAACACTGGTAACATCTAGCATTGGTAAAATATATGATATCATCATATTCAGAAGGTAATTCGCTAAGGAATTCTATGAATTGCTGATGCTGAAGAGCATGTGAATGAATGTGATTTACTATCCTCATAACGTGATTCATGGATAATACTTGAGCACATAAATTTTGTTGATGTATTGAACAGTGAATAACAAAAATATCATTGGTTTTAATGCCTCTGCAATCTAGTTATCCAAAAGCAATTTTACAGCTCCCTCATTTTTACCTACCAAAGCAGCTGCTCCATCTGTTGTTAATTCAAAAAAAGCTTCAAAGTTTAAGATTTTTTAGCTAAACATTTTTCAATTGCCTGGAAAACATCTTCTCTAGTTGTGTCTTTTAAATTTAAAAGATTTAACATTTCTTCTGTCACTTGGAATGAATCATTCATACCACAAATAAATACCACAAGTTGAGGTATGTCTGAGATATCTGTACTTTCATCAAATGCCAAAGAATATGTTTTGAATTGGTTCATTTTATCTTGCAAAGTTACTGTTATTTGAGCCGAAATGTCATCGATGTGATGACATATAGTTTGGGGTGAAAAACTGATACTTGAAAATAATTAGTTTTTACGGGGCAAACCATCTTTTATAACTGCTTCCAAACACTCCTTCACCAGTTCACCATCTGAAAGTGGTCTCATTTTCTTTGCAATCTTGCAATCAACATGGCAATAGAATAACTTGCTTTGGCAATGGTAGTTGGTTGTTGTAATGATGAACCAAATATCGTTTGCTGAGCTTTCAGTTGCGATTTAAGCACAGTTAACTTAAAATTTTTTACTTCATTACTGAAATTTACATATTTAATATGTATTGTCTCATGATGTCTTTTAATGTTATGTCCTTCCTTAAATGCAGCGACTGTTTCTCAACAATTAAACACATTAATTTTGAGTTCTGCATTGTAAAAAAATAATCTTTTTCCCAAGTCATTAAATTCGCTGTTTTCAACTTTTATTTTTTTTGAATTCATCCTGAAATGTTAAAAAAAAAATTGCAAGTAAATGTTAGTTGGAGAATATTGGTATTTGACACAGAACAACAAAATTTACTTTTTTAAGTAAATTTAGTATTCCTGTTTTCTAATAATGTATATATTATGTAAAAATACCAATATTTAATAACTTTTTTTAACTTAATGCAAATAATGGTCACTTGGCACTTGAAAACGTATAATAAATTTTAACATTTTATTAAATTCTTACTAATTTTTAATTTTAATTGCATTAATTTTTACAATTTTTCACAAAAAAAAAATCTGATGTCTTCATATGTCACTTTTATGCACAGGGAACCAATGTTTTTTCAAACGTCAAGTACTGTAACATAATGCATATATATTTATTATTAGAATTAAAATTATAGTTAAAATGAATTGTGTGGGAGATGCACATGCTCTCCATTCATGTTCCTGTCGTACACCTCTCTCGGTTTGGCTTGCAAAACAACAGTGCATCAGTTCCTCATGGACAGCCCACTGCCTGCTGCTCGACATTATAATTCCACCTTCCTACATTACTAAGAGCAAAAATGTGTGGATTGATTCTTTATTGCTCCTGCATTCAAATTAAAGATGAACATTCCCGATGGTTGCCTACTGAAACCAATTCTTTCAGTAACATTTGGTGCTCATGGATATCAAATATAGAACTGGAGTTCATATTCGCACTTGTGCATTATAACAATGACACAAGCAAATTTTAATTTATTTAATATTTGTGTACGTACAACAAGAAACAAAATTCTCAATAGAAATATAAAATCACCTGATGGGCCGCGTGTTGGCCAGGCCTGCCCTAACCCAACTAAAAACTATGCATTTTGTAGTGGTAGTTAGTACTATTTTTTCCAGTTAGTATTTTTTATTATTTCTTTGTTTTTTGTTTATTTATTTTTTATTTATACTTTCTTGTATTGTTTACTGATGATTATTTAACATTAAACTGGACATCTAGGTTTAGATTTTAAGTAAATTTTTTGTGACAGGTTTTTGAGTATAATCCTGTTTTTTAATAATCTGCCACAAAAATGTGGGATAGTTTGGGCTTATGATGTGGAAATTTTTAACTGGATACTTTTGGATGAATTAGAAATGTTACCATTCCAACATGGAGGTTGACATTTAAAGATAGTACTATTATAAAAGAAAACCTATTTGTTCTATGAAACTATTTGATGTTGATGTAAGAAATATAGTAAAATAGTTTGATAATCAAGAAAACATTTCATTAAATAACAGATCCATGATTTACTACTGGAAATGAGTTAAGAAACATAAAGAATTAAATAAAATAACTATTTTGTTAATTGAAATTTAAATTCACATTAACTGTTCAGATTTATCTGTAAGATATTCAGTGAATAATGTTAATTGTTAATTTATTAATTTATAATTGTTTCAGTTATATTAATGATCTATTTTTAATGTTTTGTTTAAGGAGTGTGCTAAAGATGAGGCTTACCTTCAGTTCTGTAATGTGTGTGATGGCTTTAAAGCTCCAAGAGCGCATCATTGTCGTAAATGTAAGTTATAGTAGCCATTGTTTGGTTTTTAATTAATTAATTTATTGTTATAATTTGCCTGTTGTTTGACATTTATTATTATTATTATGTTTTATGACTGCTTAGGATCACATTAGTTCATTATCAAAGTATCTTCAATAGGAGGTCTGTTTGGGCCGTGCAGTCCGCCCAATACTTTTTATACGTTCTGATCTTTGTATCTTTTCTAATGTTGAAAATGTTTGTATTGTGAGTTTTTTCTTGTGAGTGTGAAGAGATTGTTTTTGTTCTTGATTTTCTTGTTTTTTAATTTTATCTTATCTGTGGTGTCTACTGATTTCCTTCTGATCCTCTTCTATTTCTCTGATCCATCTGCATCCTGTCTTGGTGTGTTTTGAGTTGAGATTGGGCTGTACTAGGAAGTTTCAGAAGTCCTGAATTTTGCATTCTCATGATATGTCCAAAGAATCGTAGTCTCCTCTTATACATGGTATCACTAATGGGTTCTAACTCTTTGTACACAACTGTTGGGCACAGTCCACCACTGCCTGTCCTTCTTTTACTTTTTATTGATGCAGGTTCTTCCAATTTTACTTTTCATCTTCTGGAGTCTGTCTGTCTGTCTTGATTGTTCGTTCAGGTGGAAGAGTGTTTCTGCTGCATAAGTAGCTTTTGGTTTTGTAACTGTTTTGTCTTCTTATTTTGTATTTATTGATAGGAATTCATTGTTCTAACTATACCAGGTTAATTTTTCAGCATTAGCTATTTTGTTTCTTCTTGTTCGGATTGAGGTTTTTTTCACTTATTTGTTTGTTACTATTTCTCTGAAGTATTTAAATTGGGTTACTATTTTGATTTTATTACCATTTATGCTTATTTCTTTTTATCATGTTAGTTTTTGGGTCTTTTCGAATGATATTTTGAGACCAGTTTTATTTGCAATGTCTTGAAGTTCTACTATTTATGATTTAGCTTTGTCGATGTTGTTTGCTAGTGGTGCCAAGTCACTGGCGAATCCAAAACAGTTTGTTTTGATTTTTTGTCCTATTTCTACTTTTGCGGGGTCATTTTTTTGGGCCATTCCCTCATTACCATTTCTAGAGCGCAGTTGAATAATAGTGATCGCCATGGCGCAGTCCTGTTTTGATTTCAAATGGTTCCGAGAGCTCGCCTCTGAATTTTACCTTTGACTTAGTGTTTGTGAGGATCAGTTTTATCTCGTTTGTTAATTTGTTGTGTAGTCTGAGGTGTCTTAGGATTTTTATTAGGTTTCTCTGTGGATGCAGTCATAAGTTTTCTTGAAATCTAAAAATGCTATCACCATTCACTGTTTCTTTTCCTGTTGTAATCCATTATTAGCTTGAGACTCATGATTTGGTTTGGACAGCTCCTCCAGGGTTTGAAACCTCCCTGGTATTCCACTTTTTGTAGAGTTGTGAACCGATCCTATTGAGGATGATTCTTGAAAGAATTTTGTATGTTGTGTTGAGGAGTGAGATTTCCCTGTAATTGTTAGGGTCTGTTTATTCCCCTCTTTTGTGTAGCTTATGGTTGAGGGATGTCTTCCAGTATTCTGGTAGTTGTTCTATGATCCAGATGTTGACAAGCTGCTGTAAGGGCAATTTTCGCTGATCTTCCTGCATGTTTCCAGATGTACAAAAGTCTGATCTTGTCCCGCTGCTTTGCAATTCTTCATCTCACCCAGTACTTTTGTAGATTTCTTTTATTGTGGGAGGGTTGATATTTTCTGATGGTGTGTTGCTGGGGTATTGATGTTGAAGTTTAGGAATTGTGTTGGATCGTTGCAATGTAGTAGTTTATCGAAATATTTAGTTAGGATTTCTTTATTGTTGTGAGCCAGTTTATAGTTTTCATTCTTTATTGGTAGGGTTGGGGGTATTGAATTCTTCTATTGACTTAATTGTGCCTTTATAGTGTTGTCGTTTTATTCTCCTAGGGTTTGGGTGGTTTCTTTTCTTTGCTTAACTAGATTTTGGAAGGATGTTTCTGATTTTTGGGATTGGTGAAGTAGCCACGCTTACGTCTTTTCTCCACTGTTTCGTCACATTCGCTGTTACACCATTGATGTTTTTTACGGGATTTTATTGAGGCTAATTCTTCTGCAGTTTGTTTAAGGTTGTTGACTAGAGTTTTGAGTTTAGACGTGATTGTAGTGATTTGAGCTTTTGTCTACTTGTTGAAGGACTTTTACATTGTAGATATCCTTGTGGTGGTGTTTGTCGATGAGGACAGGGTGTAGTTGCCATTCTCCTTTAGTGTAGTTGGGTGTTATCAGGTTTTGGGTTTTTGAAGTTTCCTTTTGAAATATGTGGATTTTGAGATTAGGTTGTGGTTTCTGCAGAGATCAATAAGTAAGTCTCTGTCCATTTTGTGTATCCAAATCTACAAATACCTTGTAACTAAATACTATGTTTAAGTGACGTTTTTAAGTCTGCCCTCTAAAGTTAATCTTAAGTTCAGATTAACCTCTTGTGCACCCAAACTCATTCTAAAATCGAATTGATTTTCATCTAATACATCTACCACATATTCCGTTCATCTGTAAACTAACCTAGAAAGTATTTTGGATTCTTAAAAAATAAGTGTGATAGTTGTCTCATTTATCTACTCCTGCTTTCTTAGCTATAATAATATTTGCACTTTTCTGTAAAATCTTAATGTATTTTTGAAGCCCAAAAATTTTGCATTCTGCATACTGGTATATAAAGCCTATGCTATCATACTTCTCCCAGTCAAAGTCATAATTTAGATTGTATTTCAATTCCCTTGGCTTTATTCTTGTTTAAATCATTCAGAACTCTGTCAAATTATCATAGTATAAAGTATCCTTTGAAATCATCAATTTCTTTCTTTTCCTCTAATGCTTGCAGATCATTTTTTCCCTCTGTACCAGTTCTATTGTATGTATTTCTGCTACCTGTTAGTTTTTTCTTCTCTGTGTATCCAAGGTTTCTTTGTAGGTCTGATACTAATATCTGTTGACTTTATTTCTCTAAAGTCTTTTCTAATTTTATTATAAGCTTTTATTTAAATTTGCAAAAAATAATACTTGTAATAAAAAAAAATAATCTCTTCCAACTAGTCTTATTTTGCTACTTTACGAGTTTATGTATATATATAAAAATGAATGTTTGTTTGTTTGTCCCGTATGCATTCGTATACCATTCATCCGATTGTAATGAAACTTTGGTGAATTGTTTTGTGCATACCTGTGAAAGTTTCTGAATTAGTTTAGATCTGCTAGTTGGCGCTGGGGATCGAGATCTTTCAGAAAGTTATATTTATGATCTGATCTGACTCAAATTCAGAATATATATTAGTTACGTGAAAAGAAATATTTTTGCAAAAGAAAGACCTGCTAGGTGTCAAGATATTTTGAAAAATTGTATTAATGGTCCAATTGGGCTCATATTCAGAATATGTGTTACTTGCATGGAGAGAAATACCTCTGCAAAAAATGGACCCACTAGATGGCGTTGGGATTGAGATGTTTGGAAAAATAGTATTTATGGTTCGATTTGGCTCATATTCAGAATATTTGTATTAGTTATGTGAAAATAAATATTTTTGTGAAAAAGGGAAATATGGAAATAGGGAGAAAGGAAAAAAGGGAACAAGGGAAAAAGGGAAGATTGGAAGAAGGGAAAGGTTAAATTTTATGAAGTTCTGTAATGTTCAGTTTTTTATTGTTTTATCAAACTTTCATTTGTGTTCATTTAATCTACGTATATACTCAAATCTAGCAATGGTGAAGCATTGCCGGATCAGCTAGTTTGTTATATATTGGTGCAATTTTCTGCTTTCATAATTTTTTACTTTTCAGATTAATCCATCAGTTTTTGTGTATTTCTTATTGGCCATGATTTCCCTTGCTGTTATTTTTCTGCCTAATTTCTCCCCTTGTGTCTTAATTATTTCAGTTATATATTTTCCAGCTTAAATTTATCATTCATTATTAATTGAATCTTCTGCTGTTGTAACTTCATGACCTGAACTTATGGTTTGTTCATATTTTTATTTTATGTTATTGTTTTTTAGCAGTTTGGTATTCCACCTGTTTGTTCCAACTTTTTTCTTTAATTTTTTTAATTTCAGCCCATACTTCATGGTTTTTAAATTGTAGTCAGAATCAGGTTCTGTTCCTAGGATTTGTTTGCAGTACATAATTTGGTTCTGAAATATCTGTAAATTCATTTAATATGATCTATCTGATTTCTTATCTTCCTGTATCTCCTGACCTCACACATTTGTATCTTCTTTTTTATGAATTTTAATTTTGGTGATGGCAATCACTAATTTATAATTGGTGCAGTATTTTGAAAGACTATTTCTTTCATTTCTATGACCTAGACCAGGCATGGTCTGCGGGACAGATTCGGCCTGCGTAATGAATTTATGCGGCCCGTGAAAAAATTCTCAATATTAGCTTTTTTTATAAGCAATTGAATAATGGAAAATACGGAAATTAAAAAAAACTTGCCAAGAAATTTTTAGTAATCTTCAGCTCAACTTATATTTATGAACAAACCTTTTTTTTAATGAATCTAAATAAAAGTACAACAAATTCCATAAAATTTTGTTTTAATTAAATGACTTGTTTTTGTATTTAACATTTTTTAATTTTAATTTTTTGTTCGGCCTGTGAAAAAAGTTTTCTTTTCAGTTCGGCCTGGAGGCAAAAACTGTTGGCCATGCTTGACCTAAGCCGTAATTCTTCTACTATTTTCCCTTCTTGCCCTTCTTGTACTTCTAGGAGAACACTAGATAGCAAGGAATACTGGAACTGGCCATTCCAGTATGTAACTTTAATATATTTGGTCATGTTTTTCTTAATATTGCTTCTATCTCTTCTTCTGATAAACTGGTTGGCCAAAAAGATCTGTAAATCTGTATTATTGTTTTATATTCTGCTGTAGAATCTTGGATTAATCTAATTAATCTGGTTCTCATTCCAGAACCATCGTAAGGTATTACTTCAGAGGATAAATGAGAATGATATGTATGAATGCAAATGAAATATAGTCTTGTACAGTCTCAGGGTGACCATTCCTGAGATGTTTGGTTAATTAAAACCCAACCACCAAAGATCACCGGTATCCACGATCTAGTCTGACTATAAAAAATGATGATACTTTTATATTGTTTGTAGTTATACTCATTGCCTATTTTATTATTCATTATTTCTTACTCCTATTTTTTTTGTTTTGTTTTTGAGTTAATTATTCTATAACTCTTTGACCAAAAATTGTATTCATTGTTTGTATCACCCCAGTAATTTCTTGTTTTAATTATCTGGCCTGTGCTTTTAATAATATTATATTATTAAAATTATTTATTGTATTGTTAATATTACATGCTGTACATTTAAGAATACCATGCTACTTATATTTTTTGATTACCTTGATTACATTCTCTTAAGTAGCAGTAGTTCTGGTGGATAGTTTTATCTCCAGAATAATTATGTTTATAAACAAAGTCATAAATATTTAATAAAGAGAAAAATGAGTGGGGAAAACATTCTCTTAGAACATACAACTGTAGCTTTCTATTGCTTTCAACTACTTAGTGCTCAAAAACTAAAATAGATAAGTTCTAAGTTTCGGACTGTGTCATCCATAGTTGGGACCTATTAACTTCTGAAAGCTGGGCAATGCTTTTGTTTATATATCCTTTAAAATACTTGTGTTAAATTGTATTGTGTTAAAATAAATGTTAAATATAACTCCTGTTTTTCATGTGATAATATTACTGATGTGTATTTAGTGCTGTGTTTTAAGAAAAAAATCAAAATATATCTTTTTCTTAGGTTTTGATGATTTGTCTTTATTATTATTGTAATATTGTTATTATTACTTTCTTTTAGGTAATAGATGTGTTCTAAAGATGGATCATCACTGTCCCTGGATTAATAATTGTGTTGGCCATGCAAATCATGCACACTTCACTGTATTTTTATTATTTAGTGTTACATCATGCATACAGTCGACTGTTATATTATCTTGTTCATTATACAAAGGAATACATAGAGTAAGTCAATAGAAAGATTATGGTTTTGTACAGATGGATTACATTACACATAAAAAAAAGAGAGAGATTGAATGGTTGGAGGGAGTGAGAGAGAGATAACATACTAAAAGTACTATATGTGACTCACTTTTTAATTTATTATTATACAATTAATTATAATGTAGAGATTTGTGTATATTCTCAGACGAAACCATGTGCTAGATATTTAATATATATGAGGTCTGTAAATAAAGTAATGAGATTGGCTCAGAAAAACGTTTTATTTACAATCCGATTATGGATGGACTCTATCACCTTCGAAATAGTTCCCTTGGGAAGCCATGGAATGCTTCAAACAGTTTTCCCACTATTCATAGCAATATTGGAACTCAGAAATTGGAATATCCTTCAGATGGTTAGTTACACATTTTTTATGTTTTCTACTCTTCCAAAATGGTGTGTTTTGAGGTGATTTTTTAAAGTCAGGAAAAAGTCGCAGGGATTCCAGTCAGGTGAATAAGATGATAGAGGAACTACAGGAATGTTTTTCTTTGCCAAAACCTCATTAATTGAGAGTGCATTGTGACAAGGTGTATTGTCATGATACAGTATCCAATTGTCTTTGTTGGCTGGTCTCACGTGATCAACTCTTTTTCGCAGTCTTTGAAGAATTCCTTGTAAACATATTCATTTACAGTCTGCCCTGTAGGCAACAACTCCTTATGGACAATGCCATTACTATCAAAGAAACAAATTAGCATGGTTTTGATTTTTGATTTGCTTTTTTGGGAAGTGGTGAGTTTGAAGTGTGCCACTCCTGGTTCTGGCGTTTTGTTTCTGGGTTGTACTCAAATATCCAAAATTCTTCACCAGTAATAACATTTTTTAGAAAATCAGGATCAGTTTCAATTTGTCCTAGAAGATTGCGGTACAATTCCTCCTTGTTGTTTTTCTGTTCGCGGTGAGGTTTTTTGGGACCAATTTTGCACAAACTTGTCCAATTCGTTTGTCCAAACTTGATGAACTGTGGTTTGGTTCAAATTTAATTGTTCTGCAATCATTTTGACACAGTTAATCACTGGTTGTACCTTATCAAGTCCCTGATTTTGCTCAAATATGTTGTCACTTTTTGATGTTAACGGTCTTCTAGAGCGTGGATCATCCACAACTGATTCCTGGCTATCTGAAAATGCTTTATACCACCTAAAAACTTGGCTTACGACAGAGCGTCATCTCCATGCATTGTAACGCATAACAAAAATGTGTTTCACAAAAAGTTTGTTTATGTATCATGTGGTAACAATAGGTGAAAAATATTAATACCTAATATAAATCAGCTGTTCATATGTTTACTAGTAACTTCACAGTGTTGTCACTTTGGCTACCAAAAACAAATGGCTACAGCTTTATGGGACCATAAATGTGTCATGTTGGTGGACTTTATGAGGCAGAGGACAACAATAACAAAGAAAGTTTGTTGTGAACCTGTACGTTGCCTCTGCAGAACGATCCAGAACAAAACAAAGAGGCATGCTCTTGTTTGGTGTGATTTTGATCTATGACATTGCACACTGCAGTATGTCAACATGACAAAAGACCTTCTCAAACAATCCAGGTGGGAAGTTTTGATCATCCACGTATAGTCCAGACCTAGTACCTAATGATTTTCACCTCTTTTAAGAATTGAAGGCACATTGGGCAGGTAACAATTCACCAACAACAAAGAACTTCAGGAGGCTGTCAAGACGTACCGTACCTCACTGGCAGCATACTTCTTTGAAGAGTGAATTGGAAAGCTGGTGTCACGATATGACAAATTCCTCATTCATTTTAGCAATTATGTAGAAAAATAAGTTAGATATTACTAAACTTTAGTAGTAAAATCATTTTGTTATGTCAGGATCTCTTTTTTTATAGCCCATTGGAGGTTGAAAAAAACAGCTCTCACACATATGTATATATATATATATATATGTTTGGGATTTATTAAAGTATGAAAATATATTCATATTTCAAAACTGAAGGGTACTAGAAGGTAGAAGCGTACATAGTTATAAGATTACTACTTTATGATGTGCTTGAAATTTTTATCCGTCATCTTTGATCTGTCATATTGAATCAAACTTTTTTTTAATAGGAAAATGGACATGAGCTTAATGATTTTAATGTAAAGTTTTATGATAAAACTGATGTTGGTTGTGGTGATGGCAGTGGTGTTGGTGCTGGTGCAGCTGGAGTTGATGTTGATGCTCCTGTGTTAGTGTTCGTGGTATTGGTGTTATTGTTGATGGTGTTGGTGTTGGTGTTGTTGATAGTTTTGGTATTAGGCTTGGTGTGGGTGTTGATGGTGATTGTGTTGGATTGGTGTTGTTGATGGTGTTTATGATGATGATGATGCTAATGTTGATGTTGTTGGTATTATTGTTTTCGTCAGTATTTTCAAGTTTTGTGTTTTGTATACATTATGTTTTAAGTAACTCAAAAATAATAATTTTTTTAGAGAAGGCATATCTGAGAGATCTTTTATAGTTCCTCTATGACATCGAATGATCTGGAAATGTTTCATTTAAAATTTGCCCTGCTCTTAGATAATAGTGAGGCGGCAGCCCATTTTATTTTATTTTATTGACATCAATATGATTGTTTTTTATAAATAATTTCTATTCTACGAGATTAATTCTTTTTTTTTTGATGGGGTTTCTTGATTTTTTTTTAATCTTTTGTACTTTTAATTAGAGTCTGTGTTGTTATGTAGATTAGGTTATTTGGGTGGTGATTTAGATTTAGTTTGGTTTTACTTTTTTGTTTTTTTTTGTTTATTGTAAGAATAGTTTTTTTATTAAATGCCAGATAAAGTAAAACAAACCTTATTTATTTAATGAAAGAGTAATTTAATTATACAATAACAGAAACTTAGTAGTCTGTATTTTGAATTTTTTTCCAACTTTTATGCTTTTATATTTTGTCCCATTTTTATGTCTCACTTTTTTTGTCAATAAGTGTTCAAATGCCCATCTTCAGAGTTGATGAAAATGTTTATTCATTTGTTCAGAGCAAATTTCCGTAGAGTTGTTGCAGTGATGTAAAAGGTGCTGTCTTAATTTCTTTCAATTCATCCAGTCTGCTAGTTTTTTAAAATAGTTATTTTTTTCAGATAGCTCAAAAAATAAAAACCTGGTAGCAAAAGATTGGGAGGGAATGTGGAGGTCACAGTTCACTGAAAATTATGTGTGTTATGTCTAATTAAATAAGCATACATGTTTTTTAATTTTAAAATAATATTTATTAATGAGAACATAATGAATAATTGAAATATAATGAATTAATTGAATGTAATTATAATATTGTAAGAACTGTCTATATCATCACTACAATTCTCAATTCGATAGTCGGCTTACAATCAATATCTCAAACGTTGGGATACAACAGTCTTCCACGCTTATTGAAAAAATTTTGAATTTATATACATGTTTACTCCTTCTGTGAATCATGAGACCTTACCGTTGGTGAGGGAGCTCGAGTGCTCAGTGATACAGAGTAGCTGGACCGAAGGTGCAACCATATCGGAGAGGTATCTGTTGAGAGCCAGACTAAGGAATGATTCCTGAAAGAGGGCAGCAGCTTGTTCAGTAGTTGTTAAGGGCGTAGGTCAGGACGACTTAAACGACCATATCAACATCACTCAGTCCTCTGAGTATTATGCAGCTGAGAAAGCAATGGAAAACTACAGCTGCTTTTTTTCCAATAAAATGTAGCTCTCTGCATTTTCATATAGCAATGATGGAGGCGTCTTCCTTAGTAAAATTTTCCGGAGGTAAACTAGTCCTCTGTTTGGATCTCCGGGTGGGGACTACTAAGGAAGGGGTCACCAGAAAATTAAAAAATAACATTCTATGAGCTGGAGCGTGGAATGTTAGAAGTCTAAAAAAGGTTGGTAAGTTAGAAAATTTAAAGAGGGAAATGGATAGGATAAATGTAGATGTAGTAGGAATTAGCGAGGTTCGATGTGAAGAGGAAAACAACTATTGGTCATGTGAATTTAGAATAATTAACTCAGCTTCAAATAATGGGCAGGCAGGAGTAGGTTTCATAATGAACAAGAAGATAAGAAAGAGTAGAGTATTTCAAAATGCATAGCGATAGAATCATTGTAATAAGGATAAAATTGAAACCTAAACAGACGATTGTTAACGTCTATATACCTACAAGCGCCCATGATGATGATGAGGTAGAGTGTGTATACGAAGAAATTAACAAAGCAATTAAATATATAAAAGGAGATGAAAATTTAATAATGGTTGGAGACTGGAATGCAAGCATTGGAAAAGGCAAGGAAGGAAATGTAGTGAATGAATACGTGCTGGGCAAAAGGAATGAAAGAGGGGACCGACTTATAGAGTTTTGCACAAAGTATAATTTAGTAATTGCCAACACTCAGTTTAAAAATCATAATAGAAGAATATACACATGGAAAAAGCCAGGTGATACTGCACAGTATCAGATAGATTATATCATGGTTAAACAACGATTTAGAAATCAACTCTTCGACTGCAAAACTTATCTTGGAGCAGATATTGATAGCGATCATAATTTAGTGGTAATGAAATATAGATTGGGGTTTAAAAACCCGAAGAAAAGGTGTCAGATTAATCAGTGGAATTTAGAGAAGCTTGATGAAGAGGAGGTAAAGAAGATTTTTGAGGAGGACATCGCAAGAGGAGGTCTGAGCAAAAATGAAAGTAGAAAATGTAAAAGAAGAATGGGAGAATGTTAAAAAGGAAATTCTTAAATCAGCAGAAGCGAACTTAGTCGGAACAAAGAGAATTGGTAGAAAACCTTGGATTTCAGACGATATATTGCCGCTGATGGATGAATGCAGAAAATATAAGAAAGCTAGTGATGAAGAAAGTAAAAGGAACTATAGACAATTAAGAAATACTGTAAACAGGAAGTGCAAACTAGCAAAAGAAGAGTGAATTAAAGAAAAGTGTTCAGAAGTGGAAAGATAAATTAAAATGTAATAATGTGTTAAACAAAGATGGTACACCGATATATAATACGAAAGGCAAAGTCGATAGGTGGGTTGAATATATTGAAGAGTTATACGGAGGAAACGAATTAGAAAATGGTGTAATAGAGGAAGAAGAGGAAGTTGAAGAGGATGAAAGGGGAGAAACAATACTGAGATCTGAATTTAAGACAGCATTAAAAGATTTGAATGGAATAGACAGAATACCTGTAGAATTACTGTGCAGTGCAGGTGAGAAAGCGATTGATAGATTATACAAACTGGTGTACAGTATTTATGAAAAAGCGGAAGTTCCATCAGACTTCAAAAAGAGTGTTATAGTCATGATACCAAAGAAAGCAGGAGCAGATAAATGTGAAGAATACAGAACAATTAGCTTAACTAGCCATTCATCAAAAATTTTAAATAGAATTCTGTACAGAAGAATTGAGAGGAGAGTGGAAGAAGTGTTAGGAGAAGACCAATTTGGTTTCAGGAAAAGTACAGGGACAAGGGAAGCAATTTAAGGCCTCAGCTTAATAGTAGAAGGAAGATTAAAGAAAAACAAACCAATATACATGGCATTTATAGACCTAGAAAAGGCATTCGATAACGTAGACTGGAATAAAATGTTCAGCATTATAAAAAAGTTAGGGTTCAAATACAGAAATAGAAGAACGATTGCTAACATTTACAGGAACCAAACAGCAACAGTAATAATTGGAGAACATAAGAAAAAAGCCGTAATAAGAAAGGGGGTCCGACAAGGATGTTCCCTATCTACGTTACTTTTTAATCTTTACATGGAATTAGCAGTTAGTGATGTTAAAGAACAATTTAGATCTGAAGTAATAGTACAAGGTGAAAAGATAAATATGCTACGATTTGCTGATGTAGTAATTCTAGCTGAGAGTAAAAAGGATTTAGAAGAAACAATGAACGGCATGGATGAAGTCCTATGCAAGAACTACCGCATGAAAATAAACAAGAACAAAACGAAAGTAATGAAATGTAGTAGAAATAATGAAGATGGACCACTGAGTGTGAAAATAGGAAGAGAAAAGATTATGGAGGTAGAAGAATTTGTATTGGGAAGTAGAATTACTAAAGATGGACAAAGCAGGAGCAATATAAAATGCCGAATAGCACAGGCGAAACGAGCTTTCAGTTGGAAATATAATTTGTTTACATCAAAAATTAATTTAAATGTCAGGAAAAGATTTTTGAAAGTATATGTTTGGAGCGTTGCTTTATATGGAAGTGAAACTTGGACGATCTGAGTACCTGACTAGAAAAGATTAGAAGCTTTTGAAATGTGGTGCTGTAGGAGAATGTTAAAAATCAGATGGGTGAATAAAGTGACAAATTAAGAGGTGTTGCGGAAAATCGATGAAGAAAGAAGCATTTGGAAAAATATAGTTAGAAGAATAGACAGACTTATAGGCCACATATTAAGGCATCCTGGAATAGTTGCTTTAATACTAGAGGGTTAGGTAGAAGGAAAAAATTGTGCAGGCAGGCAGTGTTTGGAATATGTAAAACAAATTGTTAGGGATATAGGATGTAGAGGGTATACCGAAATGAAACTACTAGTACTAGATAGGGAATCTAGGAAAGCTGCGTCAAACCATTCAAATTACTGAAGACAAAAAAAAATACATGTTTACCAATTTAAATTGTTAGATTATATAAAGGATACATCCTTGCAGTCTTGTTGACAGTATATGTTTCCTTTCTGATCATCTGAAAATAGGTTGTTGCTGCACTCCCGGTTGCTCTTGAGGTTCCCACACAGTCTTGGGAGATGCCGGTTGGAGTTCCTCCAGGGGATCTCTTCTTCGTTCATCATACATGTGTAGTGACGGAGCAAATGTCACCGTTTTCTTTGGTTTCAAATTAATAAAGATGAATAGTAATTGATCATTGTGTCTTCAAGAATATCTGTCACCATCAAGCTTAACCATCTAGTTAAGTTTTCTAAGCTTCACTACATGGGTTCTGAGTCTCTACATTGGTTTGTCAGTGGAGGGGTACTACCTTGCTTGTAATCGATCTCCCGTGCTTAGTTGACATGCTGTGGGAGTGATGGTATACATGGTAGTGGTGGTTTCAGAAGGTCTCATTTAATACATAATCATCTTTTTAGGTATAATTCTGATGGAGATTTACCAGATGAGAGATTTTTTCGAACAGATTAGTGAATTTATTGAAGATCTCATGTTCTATGTTGGTTGGTAACACTGAATATATTGAATTAGTATTACTCTTTTTGGTGTCGATATCTTGTAGGTGAATGCCCAGATGCCATATCCGGGAATGGTCCAAGAGTGGAGAAAGATTGTCTGGAACCACGTAGAGTCTTTAAGTTGATTTTCTGTCCTTATATTGAACTTCTACTGTGGCTGCTGCCAGTGGTACAGATGTGCCAGCAGTGTACGAGCAAAATCATATGTTGGTATTCTGAAGTTCAGTATTCAGGTTTAGTTTGTCAAAATTTGATTTGTTTAACAGTGTTCTTCCAGCTCCAGAATCCACTTCAAACTGCTGAATTTTGTTGTTTATTTTTACTTGATGAAGTATTTTTCTATGTTTGATCTGGACTGTTAATTTCTTATATTGTGAATTGATCTTGCAGGAAGGAATCTTCTTCTGCGTCTACTGTCTTCACACCTTTCTTTTTGGGCACACTTTATCAACGTGACTATGTCACAGTTTACAGTACCCACATTTTAATCTAGATGGGTCAACCCTACATTGGGACGAAGTATGATTGTTCCTGGCAATGTTAAGCAGAGTCCTTTGATTCCTAAATATTTTAAATTAAGTCGAGATCTTGGTGGAGGACACTGGCGTTTCTTGTAATAATATCTTGAATTTGTTGTTTGTCGTCTTGTTATGTTTCTAGGTTTAGAGGTAAAATTGCTTGTACCCCTACATTGTGGTCCAGAGACTTTGTGTATATCGGTTGAGGAATTTTCTATTGGGATATCAAATTGTTGATTAGCCAGCAATGATGTTTCTAAAGTTTGAGCTTCTGAAAATGCATCTTGAAAAGTTTTTGAGTTATCTAGCAACAATTGATGACATATGTCTTGGTTGGAAAGCCCTCTGATAAATTGTGAATGCAGAAAAAGATCTGCTACAGAATTTTTACATTGGCATTGTAATTCACATGTTGAAATAAATTTACGTAATTGTTACAAAATCTTGAATTGGTTGATTAGACTCTTGTTTTTGTGAGAGGAATTTATGTCTCTCAACTAAAACCTTCTTCTCGGTTAATTGATCATTGAAAGTTTGTACTATTTCATCATAAGTTAGAGTATGTATTTCTTTGGGTGCCACTGATAACTTTAGTAGCTCAAATTATTCAGGGCCTCTACTGTTTAAAAGAACTGTTTTCAGTATGTCCTTATTTGCTGCTAATCTTTTCATAATAAAAACGTTATCGAATCTTCTTTGTATTGTTAAAGGTTTTCTTTAACTTTGTCAAATTGTTCAAAATAACTTACACTATGTTGAATTATTGGTTTAGGGTTTTGATTAGTTTCAAATTGTTGTAACATTGTTTAAAATTGTTGTTGCATTTACAAAAACTGGGTAAATTGTTCGGCATTCATTTTGAGGTTATGAAGGTTCGTTGATATTGATAAAATTATCCTAATTAAATATACACTTAATAAAATATTTATACACCTAATAAAGTATTTATACACTTGTTAAACAGCACAATAGTTATGAATGAATATTATGAATTAAACAGTTTGAATTTGATTGGTATAAGTAAATTTGTTAAGTGTGAACATGCAAACAAACCTGCAGGACACCAACACTTATGTTAATTGCTTTTTTTTTTTTTTTTTTGTCTTCAGTCATTTGACTGGTTTGATGCAGCTCTCCAAGATTCCCTATCTAGTGCTAGTCGTTTCATTTCAGTATACCCTCTACATCCTACATCCCTAACAATTTGTTTTCCATATTCCAAACGTGGGCTGCCTACACAATTTTTCCCTTCTACCTGTCCTTCCAAAATTAAAGCGACTATTCCAGGATGCCTTAGTATGTGGCCTATAAGTCTGTCTCTTCTTTTAACTATATTTTTCCAAATGCTTCTTTCTTCATCTATTTGCCGCAATACCTCTTCATTTGTCACTTTATCCACCCATCTGATTTTTAACATTCTCCTATAGCACCACATTTCAAAAGCTTCTAACCTTTTCTTCTCAGATACTCCGATTGTCCAAGTTTCACTTCCATATAAAGCGACACTCCAAACATACACTTTCAAAAATCTTTTCCTGACATTTAAATTAATTTTTGATGTAAACAACTTATATTTCTTACTGAAGGCTCGTTTAGCTTGTGCTATTCGGCATTTTATATCGCTCCTGCTTCGTCCATCTTTAGTAATTCTACTTCCCAAATAACAAAATTCTTCTACCTCCATAATCTTTTCTCCTCCTATTTTCACATTCAGCGGTCCAACTTTGTTATTTCTACTACATTTCATTACTTTTGTTTTGTTCTTGTTTATTTTCATGCGACAGTTCTTGCGTAGGACTTCATCTATGCCGTTCATTGTTTCTTCTAAATCCTTTTTACTCTCTGCTAGAATTACTATATCATCAGCAAATCATAGCATCTTTATCTTTTCACCTTGTACTGTTACTCCGAATCTAATCTAATCTTGTTCTTTAACATCATTAACTGCTAGTTCCATGTAAAGATTAAAAAGTAACGGAGATAGAGAACATCCTTGTCGGACTCCCTTTCTTATTACGGCTTCTTTCTTATGTTCTTCAATTGTTACTGTTGCTGTTTGGTTCGTGTTCATGTTAGCAATTGTTCTTCTATCTCTGTATTTGAACCCTAATTTTTTTAAAATGCTGAACATTTTATTCCAGTCTACGTTATCGAATGCCTTTTCTAGGTCTATAAACGCCAAGTATGTTGGTTTGTTTTTCTTTAATGTTCCTTCTACTATTAATCTGAGGCCTAAAATTGCTTCCCTTGTCCCTATACTTTTCCTGAAACCAAATTGGTCTTCTCCTAACACTTCTTCCACTCTCCTCTCAATTCTTCTTTATAGAATTCTAGTTAAGATTTTTGATGCATGACTAGTTAAACTAATTGTTCTGTATTCTTCACATTTATCTGCCCCTGATTTCTTTGGTATCATTACTATAACACTTTTTTTGAAGTCTGACGGAAATTCCCCTTTTTCATAAATATTACACACCAGTTTGTATAATCTATCAATCGCCTCCTCCCCTGCACTGCGCAGTAATTCTACAGGTATTCCGTCTATTCCAGGAGCCTTTCTGCCATTTAAATCTTTTAATGCTCTCTTAAATTCAGATCTCAGTATTGTTTCTCCCATTTCATCCTCCTCAACTTCCTCTTCTTCCTCTATAAAACCATTTTCTAATTCATTTCCTCCGTATAACTCTTCAATATATTCCACCCATCTATCGACTTTACCTTTCGTATTATATATAGGTGTACCATCTTTGTTTAACACATTATTAGATTTTAATTTATGTACCCCAAAATTTTCCTTAACTTTCCTGTATGCTCCGTCTATTTTACCAATATTCATTTCTCTTTCCACTTCTGAACACTTTTCTTTAATCCACTCTTCTTTCGCCAGTTTGCACTTCCTGTTTATAGCATTTCTTAATTGCCGATAGTTCCTTTTACTTTCTTCATCATTAGCATTCTATTTTTTTACGTTCATCCATCAGCTGCAATATATCGTCTGAAACCCAAGGTTTTCTACCAGTTCTCTTTATTCCGCCTAAGTTTGCTTCTGCTGATTTAAGAATTTCCTTTTTAACATTCTCCCATTCTTCTTCTACATTTTCTATCTTATCTTTTTTACTCAGACCTCTTGCGATGTCCTCCTCAAAAATCTTCTTTACCTCCTCTTCCTCAAGCTTCTCTAAATTCCACCGATTCATCTGACACCTTTTCTTCAGGTTTTTAAACCCCAATCTACATTTCATTATCACCAAATTATGGTCGCTATCACATGATGTTAATTGCTATGTACACAAAAGTTTTTCTTTTTCCCCTCATTGCCACTTGTTATAACTCTAAATAACCACATACATATTTGAATTGTAAAACAATATTTATTAATGAGAACATAATGAGTAATTGAAACAATGAATTAATTGAACGTAATAATAATATTCAGTTCTTACTATAATAATATTGTAAGAACTGTCCACATCATAACTAATCCTCGATTCAATAGTCGGCTTACAATTGATATCTCGAACGTTGGGATACAACAATATGGTTATCAAAATATTCATGTAACAACTGTGTAGTTAAATTGGCAGTGCAGCACGTAGCATCATGTTACTGTAACTAGTAGTTTTGTTCTTAAATTTCAAACAAGGCTATGAAATTTTTAATATTTATATGTTATTATTAATTTTAAATTACATGCTTTAGGCAATGTTTATGTAAAAAAAATTTGTCTGATCATTCTTTGTTACAAAATTGTACACCAAACATCAATTTTTTGAGAATACCTTTTGTTGTAAACGTGATGCTCTGTGCTCTACTGTTTTAGTTTTTAATGTATCTAAAAAGGTTTCTTCCAGAAAGAAAAAAGAGAGAAAATAAAGAAAGAAGAATCTAAAAGGAATCAAAACGAATTTTTTCTAGAAAGGAACTTGTAGATAAGCATGGAAGGTGCGGACAATAAAAATTATTACGCTCAGAACAATTAAAAAGACTTTCTGGTACTGGTTCTGTAGCGCAGGAGTTATAAATACTGCCAGGGACCAGTGGACAGAATGAGTAGTTTTGCAAGAGTTTGGTACAGCGTATGATAAAAGCGATAACAGTTAGTGTTAACAGTGACTGAAGAGTGCATCATGAGTATTCCATTTTGGACAGTGGTTTAAAACAGTAAGCTGTTCAGTGAGTTATTTGTAAATAAGACTGAAATAGGCTGTATTCTATTCATTCATAAAGTGTAACATATTTCTTTTGTAAACAGTAAACGTAATGGTACTTGCAGAAAGTGAAATTGTATGAACTTTAGATTTTTCTATGGTTATCTTATTGTTTATGCAATATTGGTTTCTATTAGTCATTATAAAGTTTTTAGTAAATCGGACTTATTTTTGTATTTATAGTTTGTCATTAAATCCAGTTTGTTTTTTTATTTAAATTACTATTTTGTATTTTATATATATTTATTAAAATATTGTTATATTTTATATATTTTTAGAGTAATAAATTGTACTTATAAGAAATTTTTATATTAGCCTCTCTGTATCCTTGTCGAACGGTGAATACACAACAATGTATTTTAATACTCTGTTTATCTTCTTTCACATATAAAAATACTATACTATATACATGTAATTGTGTGTGTATTGATATATTTTTATAATAATATAAATAATTTTAATCAGCCTTTCATCTAAAAGGTCCAAAGTTTAAATTAAAAAAAATAAATTGCGCTATAAAGGGAAAAATAATCTTTCTAGTATTCTCTCCATACAATCTTTGAAAGTTATTTTTTGAAGTCAGGACTAAATTGTCAGTCCCGTATCATCAATCATTGATTGAAATAATTTAATTTTTGCAAATAAAATTTTTATAAAAATAAAAATACTAAAATTAATATAAATATTAAAATGAATTTAAATACTAAGAACATTTTTTATTTTAGTACTTTTATTTTTATTAACAATAACTTTAATAATTTTAATTAGCAATAACGAAATTGTTTCAATCATTATTGAGGATGTGAGATCCTGCCAAAATACTTTTCATGAAAAATTAAGGTAAGATTTTGCCTTATCTCAATATTCTGTACTAAGTGGTTTATTTAGTAGAATTGAAACATAAATTAACAATACAGAGGAATAATATGAATATTAAAAAGATTAATTTCAGTAAGGTAAAAAAAAAATATATATATTTAATATTAAATGAAATATAAAGCAACAAAACATAGTAAATAGATACAAAAACTTATATTGATTCCAAAAATAAATTTTCGTGGGATCCTGCATCTTAAGTTGTTATTAGATTCTATAATTATAATGAAGCATATTTATTTATGATATACTAATTTGTCAAAAGTTTTTTTTGATAATTTTGCAATTTATTATGGATGAATATGCAAATTCTGTTGTCTAGTACTGGAGTGATTATTAGCATAGTGGTCAGTATGTTAATGAATTATTTGAATTTTCAAAAAGTATACTTTTGTATGTGTGCGTGTATTCTTAGCCTCCCTTTTGCGGCTTTACCCATGCTGTATGGTTTCTTGAATTCCCTGTTGCAATTAATGAACACAGTTTTAGCCAGTCATGCTTCATGTCTAGCTCTGCCCTCTGGATACCTCTGTAATCATTAAACTCATGCTTGAGAGATTAATAATGATAAATAAAAATTAAAGCCTATTCAATTTATAAAAACTATTGGTGTATTGTAATTTCTTCAGAGCATCAATTTTGTCAGAACAGGACCCCTAATTTGTTTTTTGAGTTTCTATCACAGCTTCACTAATGAAATACATATTCAGAATTTTAACATAAATTACCATTATGATGCTACCAGGCATCATAAAGATTGATTCAATAGCATTAACATAAAACGGCAAAAATATAAAAAAAACCAATGTATGTCTTTTTACCAATTAAAATATTAAAATTCAAAAAACCCGAAAATGTTTTTTAAATATTTTTATACACACTAAAAATAAAGATACCTTCATTTGTTATCGAGAAATTCAAAGAATAGCCAGGTTTAAAAAATATTCAAAAATCCATTTTAATTCCTTAAATTCAGAATTTCAAAAAATTCTGTCTGTGTACTTACATCATAAGAAGAACATGTATTCAAATTTTCTTCTGTTATCTTAGTAGTTTTTGCTGGACATTGATTATGAATCACATAATATGCTCTTTTATAAAACATGGAGTTGTGTGTTCATCATAAATTTTTTGGGTTATAAATAATGATTATTTAAGTTTTTCTAAATTAAAATTTTTCTAATAATAATTCATTGATGTAATTATAGAATTATATACCAACTGATGATGCGGGATCCTGCGAAAGTCAATTGTTGGTACTAGTTTTTTAAGTTTACTTACTTTTTACAATGTTTTTTGTGGTTAAATTTCAGTTAATATTGAATTTAATTTGCACAATGGTCAGTATGTTAATAAATTATTTGAATTTTCAAAAAAAATAAAATAAATAAATAAATAAATCTATATATATATATATATATATATATAAAAACAAAAATTGAATTGATAACCTCCTTTTTGAAGTCTTTTTAAAATGACAGAAATTTTGTGTATTATAGGTTGAATGTATAGTATTGTTGCAATTGATGTATCTTGGGAAGCCATATCAATATGGAAGAAAACTACCAAGTGATATAATTCCAACTGATGTCAATAATTGTGATGGTTGTTTACATGCAGTAAAATTAGCTAAGGGGTTATGGATAATGTTGATTCATAAGATACCTGTTAGTGACGATTTTGTAAGCGGAGTTATGGTTATAGTAAAAATTCAAATGGCTAGCTTTTAGGAGATAAGAGCTAGCCATTTGAATTAGCCATTAGAAAATGGAAAGCAGCCAGATGCTATTTTAATTCAATTTGATGACAGAATCTATATAATGTGGTAAACCATATAAAAAATGCAGATGGCTACAATTGTGCCTGTCGGTGCAACTTTTTAAGCCACTAAAGGATAAATGGTTCCATTAATTCTAAAAGGATCAATAAAGGTAAGGTTGGTTCTTAAAACCTTACAAAAGATTGTATTATTGGTGTATACAATCAATGAAGGCAAAAACATTTTTGTGAAAGGCCAAGTGCAATGTTGCTTTAAGTTGAGTAAAGAGCTCAGAAGATTTAGCTTTGTGTGATTTGGAGCCTAATAAAGTACTAAATATCACTTAACCAATTTAAAATATTCTTCAAAAGTTTCAGAAAGCATTAGCCAATGGTGTTTTGTATTATTGATTAGATTATCTTTCATTTCACTTCTGTTTGCTGTCAAAATTTTCCAAATTTGGATAAGTCTGCAGGGTTTCATTCTATGCTATTATTCATCATTTGACATTTTTTGGTAAATGCCTTTATTTTATCATCTGGAAAGTGATTTATTGTTTCACCTTGTAAACTTAAATATAAAGCATTGAGGCAATTGAAAATCTATGTCAATCCATCAGTTGATCATGCAGTTCAAAATCTGTATCCTTTAGGAACACCTGCAACTCTAAATATAGTTCTAGTAATCTGCTTAGCATTTTTCCTTTAGGAAGCCATTTCATCTCTATGTGTAGCAGTAACTGAATGTGGTCATTGTCTATTTCAGAACACAGTATAGAAAATAACGAGAATAAGGCCCAAGATTCACTACAATTGGCCATCTTGATGGCCTCCTGGAGTACATGTTTAAATTGTTCAGACATCCATTTTACTGCTAAACCTTCTCTATGGATGCTGCAGTGAGAGAGGGTACACTTAGAGAGGGGAGCTTTTGTGACAACATCTCCATATTTTCCTGTCATAGCTTGAGCACAATCAGAATAGAATCCCAGTACATTTCTTCCAGTCCAGTCCATTTTCTGCAAAGAAATCATCCAGCATTTGAATATTTTGTCGGTGGTAGTTTGTGTTGATAGCTCATAAAAAAAAAACTCCTGTAATTATACTTTGTAATGATTATAAGGACACTCAAAATAAAACCAATAGTTAAACCTGGTTCTAATTTTGTGGCTGGATTTTGCATGTGTTTTTGCTTTATTATGATTTTTTTTGCTATGTTGTATCTTTGTACCTTTGATTGATTAATGTATGGAAGAAAAATTTTACAGTAATTGATAAAAACAAATAGATTGTTCTTTTTATTTAGCTTCAATCAGTTGTCGCAGTTAAATAAAGTGTTTAAAAAAATATTTTTAATTCTTGAATCTATAGTTTGGTAATAAAAAACTTCTCTTCTGAGTGATAGTTGTAATACTTTTAATGGGGATTCTTCTTTCCGTGTCCTTTATTTGTTCATCATTTCTATTTTGGATGATATCTATTATAATTTCTTATATGTTTTATTTTTTTAATTTGTTTTCATTCTTAAGAATTTGATACATAAAAATAAATTTTATAGTGGGAATTTTTTTTGCTTATGAACTAATTCACCACAGAAGCTTATATGTGGATTATGGAAGTGGAATTTTGTAGGATATGGTAATGCTAGGCGGCCTGATGGAATTTGAACCTGGGACCCCCGGATGAAAGGCCGAAGTGGTACCAATCTGCCACAGAGGTTGGTAATTAAATCAAGAAAATGGCGAAGTATCCAATTGAAAAGAATACAAAATATCATGATTCCTTGTAACTCATTTTCTTTACCATTGTATGATGCATGAAAAACTTTTTTTATTTTAAAAATGAATCGATTAACCTATGTAAAGTATAGATTGTTTTGTAATTTAATTGTAAAAAATTCACCTTTTCTTTAACTGTTTAAAGTTTGTTATTGGATGTAATTCTGAAGATAATACAAAATAAAAAAGTTGCTTTGGGGCATTTACCTTGTTTTATTACTGCAGATTTTAATGCTTTTGCAAATTTCATTGTTTATAATTAGAAAATGAAGACATTTAGAATGAAAAACAAAGAATTTTCAGTAAATTTTACTTTAAGAATGAAATAAAGTGCATCACTGCACTGGAAATGTTAAATTTTGCTTCTAGCGATTCTTCTATAAATAAAATAAGCGTTTACAAATGGTTCAAATGTTTTCAAGAGGGCCATGAAGACATTGAAAATGTTTGAAAAATTTTATGTAACCTATAATTTTGTGTTTTAATTTTAAACTATTTTCCCCACACTAAATGAAAAAAATAACTGACAACACAGTTGTATGACTTTCTCATCACGTGGCTAAAACCGCATTCCAGGAAAAACCTACAACTCTGGGTTGTTTCTGATGCATGGCTTACGCACCCATACACTCACAACTTAATTTAAAATATTTATTATTTTATTTAAATATAATATTTTTTGTTTAATTCAATGATTCTAACTAAATTGCACACGCATATGTATTTAATTTGCACAGGTGTGGCGGTACTACTGGCAACAGTCGGCACTAACTAACTAAACTAATGTATTTCCCAACTTACATAGAACTAATTTTGGTTGTACGGTTGGCAGACTGGTGTAGCTGTGAGGATTAATATACCAGGTACCAGTCAACCGGACAGACCAAGTGGTCTTATTCTACAGCCTCACTCCTTTGACCTTTTAAGTTAAAAATTTAATCGCATTAACGCCCCATATATAGAATTAATGTAGACCAAGATTAGTCAAAATTGGTCAAGTAGTTCCGAGGCCAACATCTAGAGCCATAGCTCCGCTATAGCACTAGATGGGAAAGTAAAATAAAAATAATTAACTGAAAAGTGTGTGCACTTTCAGGTTATTGATAATTGATTGTAGATTGAAACTTATCAAGTTGAAAATTTAAGAAATTTTATATTCCTAGAATTTTCTGTATTATATTTTTGGGCTGTAGTAAACTACTCTTAAACAAAATTGCACGTATCAAATTTGCATATGTAATAAGCATCTTGTGTATTAAATTTTTATTACTATTTTCACATTTGAATACAAAAACATTTACAGATAAAGTTGTAATGAAGTGTATTTGATATTCAGTGATATTTTTATGATTGGTTTAAATAAATTTTGGAGTTTATTTTGTTATTACTATTTATTTATTTTTGTGTTCAGGGTTGGTATATATATCATGGAATAGAACCAGTGGTTCATCTGACATTATTTATGCTTGTCATGTGTGTCTTTGCTCTTGGACTCTCAATTGGTGTTACACTTGCTGTAGGAATGCTGTTATATTTTCAGGTAAGTCTTTGACTCAAAATATGTAGTGCTGAAAACATCTCTTCTTTCTTGTAATTTAACAAAATATAATTTATTTATTGTTATTCTTACATACAAGTTACAGCTATGTGGGAAAGGAGATTACATGTAATCACTGTTTTATCTGATTTTAGATTAGTTGAAGGTTTTTTATTTTTGCATTAGATCGGATTTTTAAATAATTTTTTGTGTATTCATAATTAGAATTATTACTGATATCTATTGGTTGTATTCATTCTAGTTTGGAGGGATATGAAAGAAATGTGATTTGTTTCATAGACCATTCTGTTTATTATATAAATCATCTTTATCAAAATATGTTTGCAGTATGTTACTGTGGACTATGCAGGATGGGGCTTTGATGCTTTCAGGTATTTTGATAATTTTTATTGAATCTGGATGCTTCTTATTCATCACTTTATAATAATCATTTTTATTAAGTACTTTACTGCAAATACAGTGTGAAATTCTGACCACTGCTCTGTATTGAAATGGCATTGTCTGGGGAGCAAAATGGCGTCATAATGCTCCTGGTAACTCAGACTGCAATGAGCGATTCAAAATCCGATCAAGTGTGCTGCCTGTTATAAATCTTGGACTTTTTTTATAAGTATTTCTTAATTGATGTATGTTAATATACATTGTTGTAGTTTTATTTGGTATAATAATTATTTTTAGTGTGATTTGTGTTTTAAATGTAAATGTTGATTTTATATAAAAAGTACCTATTTTTTCTTGTTAAATTCATTGAAAGAGATGTTAAATTCATTGAAAGAGATCAGTAGGACAATTAAAATTATTTTGTTCTATTCTTATTTTTTTTAATATTAAAGTAATCTTTCTGTTTCCCTTTAGTTTCTTTTAAATATACTCACAATATTTTTTTGATGATTTTACTTACATGAATTGTTTTTATTATAGGTTAGTGAACTCTATGTTAATTAAGATGTGCTTTATTTTGTAGTGTAATTCTTTCTCTATTTTGTTATTGTGTTTTAAATTTTTTTTAACATCAAAACTTCTGTTTTAATAACAGAACTTTAGAAAATTCTTCTTAACTATGCATAGCACTGAACAATAAAAAAACTAGGGTGTCAGTCTTTAAATCCGCTTCATCAGGATTTTATTAAATTATTAATATATAAACTAAAATAAAAATTAAACCTTGTCTGGTTTAAGTTACACTTTAGTGTAACTGTAATGTTTATAGTTTAAAAATGCAGGTGAAATAAGATTCACTCGTTTAAGTTCCACAGTTTATTTAGGCTTGAGATGACAGTAAGTATAAAATATACAGTATAAAGGTTTAACATAAAGTATTACATAAGTATAAGTTTTAATACTACGTTTACACACATCTGTTTAAGATTAATATACGTTTGCAGTCCACGACAGCCAGTCCGCGACTGCTCCCTCACCCTTAGTCCCCATCACACTCCTACTACTCCAACATGCCGCCCCTAGTTCATCATACATTAAGATATGGTTTCCTAGCACTTGCTTAAGGTGATCTTTTACAGTTTTAACTCCCACTTCCCAAATACCTCCAAAATGAGGTGATTTAGGAGGAATAAAATGCCAAATAATGCCTGTGTAGTGTGTTAGTGTGCGTTTCATTAAATATTAGTTTAGTAATAGTATGATCATATGGAAGGAGAATTTGATTTTTGTAGAGTCGATTAGAGAGTTTTTTAATCTTCCTACTACTCGAAGAATATTGTTTCATCAATGAATGGATTTAACGATTTAATTTTGTTACTCACGATCTTTCCAATCTTAATTTTTTTTGTCTTCATCAAATGTTTGTTGTACTTGTTTAATCCAAAGGATTTCTGCATTTTGTAGGTTGTTAGCATCAGTATGACCAGTTTTTCTAGTTTTAGAGTTTCTGCAGTTATGTATAAACCGTTGACACAAAGCAGTGACTCGTAACAGCTTAGACCAAGAAGAAACTTGTTCATTAAGTCACAGCTAGGTACAGATATTGCTACAACTATTGTCTTTTTACGCTCTTCTAATTCTGGATTGATAGTAATTGTTTGAAGAGCTTCAGGCCATTCATCTTCAGCTTCAGATAGCCAATGTGGTCCATGCCACCAAAGAGATGAAGAGATAAGTATACTTGGTGTAGTCAATCTTGATATTAAGTCTGCAGGGTTAGGCTGTGAGCGGTCACGTTTCCAAATACAGTCACCAGTTAATTCTTGTATCTGAGCCACCCTGTTGCTGACAAATGCTTGACATGTATTTGCTGGTGAATTTAGCCAACGTAATATTATTGTTGAATCTGTCCAAAGAGTGATCGAATGTATGTTCAATTTAATGGAGTCATGAATTTTATGGAGCAGTTCTGCAACCAGTAGCGCTCCGCAAAGTTCTAGCTGTGGTAATGAGACTGATTTTATCGGAGCTACTCGTGATTTGGAACAGAGTAATTTAACTGAAATTGAATCGTCACTTTCAATCGTACGAATATATATACTAGCACCAAAAGCCTTCTTTGATGTGTCGGAAAACCCATGTATTTCAAATCGTTGACCCTTGTTTCCACTGAGGACTCTTCTATCAACTGTTAACTGATTTATTGAGATAACCGCTTGTCTGTATGCACTTTCTGTTTAATATTATCAGGAACTGATTCATCCCAACAGAGTTCTTTGTTCATCCAAATTTCTTGCATTAATAATTTTGCTACTATTACAATAGGTGATACAAGACCAATTGGGTCAAATATACGGGAAATATCAGACAGTATTATTCGTTTCGTAATTATGTTTGGTGGTTCAGGCAATTTGACTTGAAAATGAAAAGTGTCAAAAAATGCCTAAGGTTTTAACAGTGTTGTCGGATTCGACTACGAAATTTGCTTCTTTATGTTCAGCTGGTATATTTTCTAAGAACTGTGGGTGATTAGCACACCATTTTTGCAATTCAAATCCTGCAGTTTGTAAAAGTTTTATCAATTCATTTTTTAAAGTATTAAGGTTGTAATTAACCGGTTGTAATGAGTCACAACCGGTTAAACAGTCGACGTAAAAATCCCTTTTCAAGACTTCAGTGGCGAATGGAAAACTTTTCTTTTCAACTTCTGCTAAATAAAATAATGTTCGGATAGCCAAGAAAGGTGCAGATGCTGTTCCATATGTAACGGTTTTTAGACGATATTGTTGAATGGGTTCAGATGTATCATTACGCCAAAGAATTTTTTGATAATCGCGTTGTTCTTCATCGATCATTATCTTTCGATACATTTGTCTAATATCGGATGTAACTACGCATATGTGCAGGCAAAATGATAAAAAGATAGAAACCAGATCATGCTGTATGGTCAGTCCGATCATCAGGACTTGCCGGAAGTTGATTTAGTAGATGTGTCAAACACTACGCGAACGCGAGTGAAGGAGTTTGATTCCTTCAGAACAGGATGATGTGGCAGATAATACCCATGTTCTTTATTATTAAGAATGGGTTCTAATTCATCGTTTTCAAGATATTCGTTTAAAAAACTTATGTAATCTTCTTTAAGTTTAGGATCGTTTAAACGTCTGCGTTCTAATGATAGAAACGATTGAATGATCCATTGAAGTGCCTAGAGCTTTCTCAGGCTCAGAAGAGAAGGGTAGTTTGACAATAAATTTACCGTCAGCTTGTCGTTTAACATTGGTCAGAAAATGAAGAAAAAATAAGTTGATCTGTGCTTGGCTGCGTGTATTGGCATCTACAACTGTAAGGAAAGAATAAGTTCTATTCATAGGTTTCTGAGATTAAATTTTACCTCCAACTACCCAACCAAAAACTGTATTTTGCAGAATAGGCAGATTGTTCCCTAGTTTAGCACGTCCATCTTGAAGTATCTCGAAAAATGCATTAGCTCCTAAAAGGGCATCAATACCTCTTGATTTGACAAATTCTTCATCCACTAGTTTAATGTCATTAGGGATTTCCAGATCACTCTGTATTAGGGTACAACAACTATTGATGTCAGGGTCGTTTTTTAAGTCTTATAAATCTGAGAGTTAAATTGGTTAAAGCATCGACATCATTATCAACAACTTCAATTGTTTCAGGCGTGAAGCTCATCTAATCTGCATTATCCAACAGTTGCCTTTGGAGATGGAATACACTTTCATTGAAACTGTTTAAATTTTCACCGGAAAGTGGTTACTTCGGTGGAAATTTCTAAAACCTTTAAAGTATATTTTGGTGCCACTGATGCAGTTATAAATGTTAAATTTAACAGGACATCAATCCGTATCTGGCATTTAAATAAGTTCAAAGCCATTATTTAATACAACAAAGTCAAATTTTAAAAGGAACCCAATACTCCCAAATAAGGTTGTGTGCATTAAAGCCATCCATTAGTAGTATGTGTGGGGAAGCTGGTTAATTAATCGCATTATGTCATCCTCCTAATCAAAATTTGACAGATATGCTGCAGATAATAATCTGTAGCATTTAATCATACGTTAACGTTGTTTAAAATCCATAGTAATCGGATTAACGATGCCCTGATGTATTAAGTGAATGTTTGTCTTATTTGTAAAGACTTACATGGAATAGGCAGCACCTTATATCTCGGAATGGATATTTGTGATACTAGGTCGCTTATAGAATGAGACTGCATTATTTTATTTTAGTACAGCTAGTTGCACATATCTTGATTCGTTATATATAACTACTTGATTTGATACAACAAATCGTACCTTAAAATATTAATTGTAAATTTTAACCCACCTATTCGCTTTCTGTAGGTGCGGAGAAGGGGTAATAAACACAAATGCGCAGTATTAACAGAAATACATTTATTGACAGTTAATACATTTATAAAATTACAGCTAATAATCTCTTATTTTCTAATATTCTCTATAATAAACAACAAAACAGAATATTAGTCACATTCAACAAATAATATTTCATACAGTATTAGATCAATTTATGCATCGGTACTTCCCGTGCAGGAAGAGCTCCAAATCTCCGTGGTTTATAGTGAATAAGGCACCGCCAAGAACACCACCATCAATTACATTTTAACACCATATTTTAGTATAAACCTTCGATCTTTAATAATTTTCTCATTCATGAAATTATATCGCGTATCATATCGCCAAGTGCATTTCATTTCGAGGAGTAAACTATCGGGAACATCGAACGGTCTGTAGTGCAAGGTATATACAACAAAATATTTTCTCAGTAGGAGTCTGAACGAAGCTTTGTCTAGCGATGAGTCGACGATCGAGTTGAAACAATTAATTAAAGGTTTGATGTATTCATCGATTACACATCGAATACTGAAGGTAAAGTATTTGTTTCCGGTACTTGGAAACAAAATGTCTCAAGAAGACGTTGTTGTATCACTTTGTACCACCGCAACCGGAAGTGAACGTGGTTTTCCTGCCGAGCCTTGGCACCGTCGTAGCAGTTTTCATTCTTGAAAAAATAGAACATCTCATTGTTGATTTAACATCCCATAGCTTCCTTCATGTCTGCTCATATTCCGAAAAACAGGTTGGACGTGAGGTCCATCCTGGCCGTCGCGAAGATGCATTCGTTTTCAGATTCGTAGTCCTTGTTTCGGATGGGATAGTCTTCCCGATGTACGTGGTCACGACCCGTTGATCTTAAAGGGTTGAGCGATGTTAAAGTGGGAACACACGTTCTTCGAAAAACCTCCGTACGTACAATCTTTTGTCCGCAAATATCAGATGTCTCCATCGAGCAGCTGGCACAGCGCGTCTGATTCCCCAAATGGGCCATCGAGAAATTTCAACCGGTCAGTGATCACCAGTGGTTTATTGTACTTTTGGTGACGTGATTTTTGTCGATGATGTCGATTACTCACAACAGTTTCTTGTAGCCACGTAGCTTCCCGTTGACCAGCAGATAGTGGACCTTCTTACTAGATTAGTCACGGATTTGACAATCTCATAAAATTTTATTAATACTCATAGCTTTATCAGTATTCACGTAGCCAGTTTTTGAATCAAACAGTCTGTTTCTCTACTTACGTATTCGTTTTTATTCCAAGCCAACATCCTCTGATTGTACAGCGTACAGAACATGTTTCGATGAAAGTGAACAAAATTTCCTTATTACGATAAATCGTATTAGGTTACCAAACTATAAAATATAGTGCAAAAAATTCAAATACGAAGACAAAATTGCAATGATAAAAAATAACAATGATAACTTTACACGACGATTCGCCCTGTCTAAAGGCTGGATAGTCCATTTTGATCTGTAGTGTGTGTTCGTGTATGCATTACGATAACCTAGGAGTTTCAGTGAAAATCCATATAAAAATTCCAAAATTTGTTTTATTTTTTGTTCATATTTAAACAAAAGTTTATCAAATGTATTCTTACATTTACACATCGGCACACATAAAACTCTAGTGTTTCAATTTTTGTAATTAAGGACTGAAAAATAAATCAGATTACAAAAGTACCGAAGGAATATATATATATATATATATTTTTTTTATAAAGAGCAACGAGCGTACTAGAAATTCTTAAAAGTTGAATTAATGAGGTACTTGGATATATTCAAAAATGTGTTATATATTTCATTGAGTTAATACGAGTGCACAATATGCACCTAGTATGCGACTAATATTATTAGTATGCGCTTAATGGGATCCTAGTTATTGGAGGATGCAGTGCAATCCCTCAATCCCTTCGGCGAGGGAGTTGCACGTGCTAGCGATAAGCGAAAATAAGAATGGTCTGTGAATTTAGGTCGAATCGACTCTTCTTCGCTTTCGCCATTTTCTTCGTTTTTTATCAGTCGCGTTAATATTCTTAAATTTTTAACAGAAAGTTCCTTTAGCGTTTTTAGGTGCATTTTTCAGTTGTAGATAATATTGAAAATCATCTAAAAATTAAAATTTATTTTCAATTTATAAACTTTTACAAAATGTTGAAAAATGTGACTAATAAAGTGAATAGAAAAATACATTATTCTTAAAAAAATGTATTTTATGTGTGTAAATTTTTTTGTAATAATTGATAGGGTTCGCATTTATAATTTTTAAATTCTTCTTTCAATAGTAGTTAAATCGACTGGATTTTTATTATACGTAATCTTAACGTGAATAGTTAATAATCAATTTAGATTTTTAGAAATTCGACCTTCAGATTGGTGAAGAAAGATAAAAATAAATTTGCAATTGCCTCCGGTTATTTGACTAAAAAATACAAAATAAAAAAATCTTTTTAAATGAGAAACAAACAAACAAATGAGAAACCTTCTGCTGGTGTTTTTCGGGTTACGCTATGAACCGATAAAATACATTTCTACCCGTACGATCCTTTGTCACTTTATCCACCCACCTGAGTTTTAACATTCTCCTAAAGCACCTCATTTCAAAAGCTTCTAATCTTTTCTTCTCAGGTACTCTGATCGTCCAAGTTTCACAAAAATGCTTTCCTGACGTTTAAATTAACTTTTGATGAAAGCAAACTATATTTCTCACTGAAAGCTCATTTAACTGTTTCTGACTGAATGCTCATTTCGCCTGTGCTATTCGTTATTTTATATCTCTCCTGCTTCGTCTATCTTTAGTAATTCTACTTCCCAAATAACAAAATTCTACCTCCATAGTCTTTTCTCTTCTTATTTTTATATTCAGTGATCCATCTATTTATTTCTACTGTATTTCATTACTTTTATTTTGTTCTTGTTTTTTTTCATGAGGTAGTTCTTGCGAAAGACTTTATCCATGCCATTAATATATTAACAAAAAATTGTTACTATATCATCAGCAAATATTATTTTTATCTTTTCAACTTGCACTGTTACTCTGGATCTAAATTGTTCTTAACATCATTAACAGCTAGTTTTATGTAAAAATTAAAAAATAGCGTGGATAGGGAACATCTTTGTCAGACTCCCTTTTATATTATTGCTTCTTTCTTATGCTCTTCGATTATTACTGTGCATTTTGGTTCCTGTAAATGTTAGCATTTGTTCTATTCCTATACTTCAACCCTAAACGTTTTAAAATGCTAACATTTTATTCCAGTATTCCAGTCTACATTATCAAATGCCTTTTCTAAGTCTATACATGCCATATATGTCGGTTTGTTTTTCTTTAATCTTCCTTTTACTATTAATTTACCCATGATAATTTCTCTTTCCACATCTGAACACTTTACTTTACTTCATTACTTTACTTCATTTACTTCTTTATACTTCTTTACTTCATTTCACTTTTCTTTCGCTAATTTTCACTTCCTGTTTATAATATTTCATAACTGTCGATAGTCCCTTCCATCATCACTAGCATTCTTATACTTTCTACGTTCATCCATCAGCTGCAATATATCCTCTGATATCCAAGGTTTTCTACCAGTTCTCTTTGTTCCGCCTAGGTTCGATTTTGTTGATTTAAGAATTTTCTTTTTAACATTCTCCCATTCTTCTATATTTTCTACTTCATTTTTTACTTAGACCTACCTACCTCTTTTTTACTTATACCTCTAGCGATGTCCTCAAAAATCTTCTTTACCTCCTCTTCCTCAATCTTCTCTAACTTTCATCGATTCATCCAACACATTTTCTTTAGGATTTTAAATCTCAATCTACATTTCATTATCACTAAATTATGGTTGCTATCAATGTCTGATCCTGGATATGTTTTGCAGTCAACGAGTTTTTTCTAAGATCTTGCTTAACCATGATATAATCTATCATGGTAATGATATAATAATATCATAATATAATATAATATAATATAATCTATCGATACCTTTTCGTATTGCCCGGCTTTTTCCAAGAGTGGTTATTCTTCTATTATGTTTTTTAAACTGGGTGTTGGCAATTAGTAAATTATACTTCGTGCAAAACTAAATCAGTCGGTCCCCTACTTTATTTCTTTTGCCCATCCTGTATTCACCCACAATATTTTCATTCCTTGCCTTTTCCAATGATTGCATTCAAATCTCCAACTATTACTGATTTCATTTCCTTCTATGTGTTTAATTGCCTTGTCAATTTCTTCGTATACACACTACTCATCATTATGGGCACTTGTAGGCATGTAGATATTAATAATTGTTGTCGGCTTAGGTTTTGATTTTATCCTGATTAGAATGATTCGATTGCTAAGCTTTTTGAAATACTCTGCTCTCTTCCCTATCTTCCTGTTCATTACAAAACCTATTTCTTCCTGCCCTTTATTCGATGCTGAGTTAATTATTCTAAAATAACCTGACCATAAGTGGTTTCCTCTTCCCACCGAAACTCGCTAATATATATTAAAGTTAATGTAGATATATTACATCTATGTTAATATAAATATGAATATAGATATATTTATAAAAGTTGTAAAAGGGGAAATATTACAGCAAAATACTAATTTACATATAACAATTGTTTAGCATTTGAATACTCAAAACTTGATATCAAAGTTTTGATATTTCATAAAAAAATAAACGATATTATATTGTAATACGGTAATTATTTTTTTTTACATGTTTATATTGGATTCATTAAGTATAATTTCAAGTCAAATTTTAATATTTTTGTTTTACAATATTTTTATTTTTTCAGGCTATAATTAAAAAATAAAGTGTAAAATATATTTAGACTTTATTGAAAGAGATGTGATTAAATCAGGTTCTTTTTGTATCTGTACTCTAATAACATTTTATATGTCCACATTTTGTTTTAATTTATTAAATGTGTCGAGGGTTCATACATATATAAATAAATAATATACGATATATAAATGAATGTTAAAATACCATCGAAACTTAACTACAACGTTTCTTTTTTATTTACGTTTGTTCAATAAACTAAATACCATTTTTTTCTTAAATCTATTTCTTTTAGTTTTAAATCAGATGTGATGATACTGAATATGATATATAGGTAATTTTACACACCCAATGTGAAATTATTATTTACATATATACGGTATATGTAGAGATACATAATGATATCTAAACATTTAACCATTTAAACATAACTTTAAACATAAAGCATAAACATTTAAACATTCAACTTTTCATTTGAATTTTTCCTTTTGTAACATGTTCATGAAAAGTAGTACATTAATATCATTACTTTTTCCAAAATCAGTTGTTTTTGTTTTTCAGGCACTAATGATATTCTGTGTGATAAGCATAAATTAATGGAGACTGATTTGACTTAAAATTTATTTTAAAGTCGATATTTAAAAAAAAAAAATCACTCTTAACTGAACAAAAACAAAAAAATATGCCAAATATTTATTTTTTATTTTTTGCAAAGTAGCTTATGACAAACAACCCACGTATCAACGATTATTATTATTTTTTATTATTACAGTATACTGTTTTAGAGTGAATTAGGCTTTGTCCATCATTTCCATGTTCACACATATAGTACCAATAGTACCTGAAAAAACTAAAAGAAGTGATTTTGGTAAAATTAAGGCATTAGCATGATGTTGCCAGGTTTTGAAGTTGTAACAACAACATATTAGATAGAAAAACTTTTTTAAGAGATAAAATTGAAAGATATATTCAATATTAAAGATAATCAGAAAGTCAAGATGATTATTAATAATAATAATATATATATATATATATATATTTCAAATAAGTGTTACGTACGTTGAATTTTGAGATCCTTGTAGGCTGAGTATGGAGACTTGACTGGACAGTTACGCCACCAATCTACATCCACACCAATAGCTCACATAACGTGCACCGACCGATACGCCTTTCCATCCAGTGGCCCTCATAGCGCCCGTCGGATGTGTACATCCATCATCTCAACGAAACTATCCGGTTCGACAGCGTTCCCCTCTCCTGACCGCACATCTAACACACATTGGGTGAGCCGCTTCCCCCACCCAGCGCGCCCCGACTAATACCACACCCAACGCCAATACACCCAGCGGCCGCCTGGCGCCCGTCGGATGTGTACATCCCTCATCCCAACGAAACTCCCCTATCCCTACTGCATATCTAGCACACTCTGGATGAGCCGCTTCCTCCACCCAACGCGCCCTGACCGATACCCCACCTACTCACACGCCCCAACTAATGCCACACCCAACGCCCTTCCACCCAGTGGCCCTCCTGGCGCCCGTCGGATGTGTACATCCCTCAACCCAACGAAACTCCCCTATCCCTACCGCACATCTAGCACACTTTGGATGAGCCGCTTCCCCCACCCAACGCGCCCCGACCGATACCCCACCTAACGCGCCTCGACTAATACCACACCCAACGCCCTTCCACCCAGTGACCCTCCTGGCGCCCGTCGGATGTGTACATCCCCATCCCAAACGAAACCCCCCTATCCCTACCGCACATCTAGCACACTTTGGATGAGCCGCTTCCCCCACCCAACGCGCCCCGACCGATACCCCACCAAACACACCCCGACCGATACCCCACCTAACGCGCCTCGACTAATACCACACCCAACGCCCTTCCACCCAGTGACCCTCCTGGCGCCCGTCGGATGTGTACATCCCCATCCCAAACGAAACCCCCCTATCCCTACCGCACATCTAGCACACTTTGGGTGTGCCGCTTCCCCCACCTAACGCGCCCTGACCGATACCCCACCTACTAACACGCCCCGACTAATACCACACCCAACGCCCTTCCACCCAGTGACCCTCCTGGCGCCCAACGGATGTGTACATCCCTCATCCCAACGAAACTCTATCCCGTTCGGCAGTGCTCCCCTCTCCTTACCGCACATCTAGCACGTTTTGGAAGAGCCGCTTCTCTCACCGAACGCGCCTCGTCCTATACCCCACCCAACGCGCCACGACCCATATACGACTCAAACCCTTCCACACAGCGACCCTCCTAGCGCCTGTCGGATGTGCAATATCTCCATCTCAACAACTCTCCAACCCGTTGCGCAAAGTTTCATCTCCGCTTACAGAACACGCTGATCTCCACTCCCTTTGTCGGCGTGTCATCTTCACTGATAGAACTCGCTGAACTCTTTTCTCTGGCTTTTCCTCTGTTCTAATACAATTCCCTGAAAATAAACATAAAAAAATACATGAAAGCTTAATATTCCGTTATCACTGGTACAAAAATTTTATCTTATATCTAATTTCAATTTTATCTTATGTATAGGATATAAAAGATTCGATTAATTATATTTTATTACACATAGAAATATTTTTTGGAGAGATGAAATTGATAGACATATTCAATATTAAAAATAATCAGAATGTTTAGATGTAAATACATGCACAAGTATATACAATGCAAATAAGTGCTACGTACGTTGAAATTTGAGATCCTCGTAGGCTGAGTATGGTGACCTTGACTGGACAGTTTCGCCTCCAATCTGGGTTCAGACCGATACCCCACCTAACGCGTCCACATACCACACCCAGCGCCCTTCCACCCAGCCGCTTCCCCCATCCAACCCGTCCCGACCGATAACTCACCTAACACGCCCCGACAAATACCACACCCAACGCCCTTCCACCCAGCGTCCGCCTGGCGCCTGTCGGATGTGTACATCCTTCATCCCAACGAAACTATCCCGTTCGACAGCGTTCCCCTCTCTCTACCGCACATCTAGCACACATTGGATGAGCCGCTTCCCCCACCTAACGCGCCCCGATACCTCACCTTACACGCCCCGACTAATACCACACCACGCCCTTCCACCCAGTGGCCCTCCTGGCGCCCGTCGGATGTGTACATCCCTCATCTCAAACGAAACTCCCCTATCCCTACCGCACATCTAGCACACTTTGGATGAGCCGCTTCCCCCACCCAACGCGCCCCGACCGATACCCCACCTAATACGCCCCTACTAAAACCACACCCAACGCGCCCCGACCGATACCCCACCTAACATGCTCCGACTAATACCACACCCAACGCCCTTCCACCCAGTGGCCCTCCTGGCGCCCGTCCGATGTGTACATCCCTCATTCCAACGAAACTCTATCCCGTTCGGCAGTGCTCCCCTCTCCCTACCGCACATCTAGCACGTTTTGGAAGAGCCGCTTCCCCCACCCAACGCGCTCCGTCCGATACTCCACCCAACGTGCCACGATCGATATATGACTCAAACCATTCCACACAGCGACCCTCCTGGCGCCTGACGGATGTGCAGTATCTCCATCTCAACAACTAACCCTTTCCGCAAAGTTTCATCTCCGCTTACAGAACACGCTGATCTCCACTCCCTTTTGGCTTGCCATCTTGATAGAACTGATAGAACTCGCTGAACTCTTTTCTCTGACGTTTCCTCTGTTCTAATACAACTCCCTGAAAATAAACCATAAAAATACATGAAAGCTTAATATTCCGTTATCACTGGTACAAAAATTTTATCATATATTTTTTACCAATTTTATCTTACGTTTAAAATATAAAAGATTCGATGGTATTTTACATTTTCATACTTCATCTAATTAAATTTTATTACACATATGTATATAATTATCGTTTGAAAAAAGTTACGAAAATTAGGTTTAAGAAAATGATTAATTTATAATATAAAATAAAAATAAATATTCCTGTAAATTATTAAAAATTGATTTAATTTATTATTGTTTTTCAAAATATATTGTGAATATCAAATTATTTATTATACTTAAAAATTACATATGTAAATAATGTTAATTCGTTTATTTAATTTTTCCATATATTACGAAATCAAGTTTTATGAATTCAAAAGCTACAACCAATTGTTATATGACAGGATTTTGCTGTAATATTTTATACCATTTCAATTATTATTAATATTATATATATATATATTAGAATAAATAATAAGAAATATTATATAATTAAGTAATAATAATAAAATAATAATAAGAATAATAATAATAAATAATAATAATAATGATAATAATTATAATAAATAATATGGTTTTACAAATGACTTCATTGGTCATGTTATATTTGTAAATTGAATGAATTTTACGGCGTTGTATAAGGGTAAACTTGATAGTTTTTGTTTTTTATCTGAAAAAAATTCAGATAAAAAACCATTTCCAAGAACTGTATTTCGTGAAGTTTCACATCCAGCGTAAAACGAACATTCGGTGAAGAAAGACACTTTTTTAAGTTTAAGTGCAGCTTTGTTAAATGAGTAATAAATGAGTAAATTTTGTCACCATAACTTGTAGAGAATTCAATTCTGAGAAAAGTGTTGTAATAAAACCTGTGAAAAACAAAAAAAGTCATCTTTTATTATTAAAAACAAAACCTAGCAGAAAAATGTTAGCAAATGTTTAACAAATTCTTAGCATGCTTAACAAATGTTAACAGAAAAATGAATCTAAAAATTAAAAACAGTCGTTCTTTGTACAATAAATTTTGATCTTCGAAAAATTAAATACTTTTAATCTACTGTTCAATACACATTGTGGTTTATACTGCATTAATTAACAATAAATGTTCAAAGATCCCACCATTGACATCAATGCACTTTTCAACGCATTTCCTTACATTCTCTAATGTTTATGAATAACAATTAAACCGCTAACGTTTAATATTAAGTAATCATAGTTTATGACAATGAATAATTTTCAAATTAATTTCAAAGCATACAATTATTTATAAAGTATATTTTTAAGCACATAAAACACACACACACATGTATACTAGAATATATTATTTAGCAAATGCAAGCATTATTACTGTTGTTTGTTCCTGGATTAGTAGTAATTCTAAGAAATATTATGTTGACGTCATTGTTATGTACATTATTTTATTCAGTTGCTTAAAACGTTAGCTGTACACCTAACATAGTTCATTAGAGTCTTGTATTTGGAAGATATATCCTGTATAATAAATAAAGAATATCTGTATGTGAAATAATTATTTATATGTATAATAAAATAATTAAAAAAAAAAAATATTTATCGCTAAGAAATTTCTTAACTGATGCAGTCGGTAGGACGTCTTCAAGGAGTTAAAGGACATAATTTTTCATCGCTTTCCATAGTTCGTGAAATCAACAAACAACGAGAATAAAATCATATTCTAAGGAGTGTAATGAATAAGTGTATATTATTCAAAATAATTTTATTTTTTTGTATGTGTTATATTTTTTATAAAGTAAATTTATTAAAAGGCGAAGAAAAAAATTAAATCTGTGTGAATCAGTAAAAATTAAAGTAGTAAAAAATAGTGCACGGTCGCAAAATAATTTTACGGTAAGTAGAAAAATAATAATATAAAATTTAAATTCTATTATCAGTCGCTTTTAATTTGTGTAATTTTTATGCGAAAGAAATCTTATTCAGACAAAATGACGAGAACAGTGTCGAGAAAGCCAATTTTTTGACGTGATTCTTGAATCCTAAGGTGATTCGACTTTATTAAATCGATTTATTATTTTTTGCTACAAATCTGTTACAAGATTTTATGTAAACGGTAACCGAGATTTTCAGAATGAAAATTTGTTTTCAACAATTTGCCCAAAATAAAATCGCCTGTTTTAAAATTGGTTGAAATAGTTACAAACGGGCCGATGTTAGAGACAAATGATATTGGATGGTTGTTTAGGTAAACGTATTGTTTCAGATTAAATTTAGAAATGGCAAAATTAAAACAAGAAACGAACAAAACGCCCTTTAATTTTTATGAAAAGATCTAAAAATGATTAAATTTTCAAACAGAGAACCTCTAATAGCAAATGTTTTATGGGAATATGTTAAGAAAGTTAGGTAGATTCACTTATACGTATTAAAAATCGCAGTTCACTTGAAGATGCTTTAAGAATGTTAACGAATGTTTTTCAATTTAAAATAAGTAAATGTAATTTTAATAGCAATAATAATAATAATTTGTAAGAAAACGTACTCCAATCAAAAACCAAAATAATTTTGGATTTAACCGATACCGAATTCCTCAACATTTTAATTCAAATCAAATTACATTTCAAAAAATTCAATACCCAGAAATTACCTTATAGAAATCCCAATTTCTTTGTAAGATCGCAGTTTAAAAATTACAAGCAAATTTCAATGTACGACTACTCTTTCAAAATACAACCCGACCACAGACCTCAGGAAAAAAAAGGACTCAGGAAATACCCATGAGTATTACAAAACCTAAATTATATCAAATGCCAAGAAATAATATTAACGCATGAGCGACGAATCTGTATCAAACAGCGGAACAATATGCTGACCTTTTCCGAGAAATAATCTCAGTGCACAAAAAAAAAATTTGTTTAAAAAATAATAAAACAATAGAAGAATTTGAAACCTATAATTTTTTTTAGTAAATGAACTCAGGAACCGTTTTTTAATTATGAATTTACTATCGGAAATTAATGACTGTCATAACATCGGTGCTGGAACTATATATAGGCTATTAATTGATACTGGAAGTATCAGATCTTTTGTAAGAAATTTATTCGTTTCAGAGTGTCTAGGTAAAGTCCCTTTCGAAGTAACCACGGCCATGGTTTGTCGAAAGAAGAATTTTTTACTCTAATATCATTAAGAAGTAACCGATAAATATAAATTTATAATTATTATATGTAATTAATAAATATTATTTTTATTTTATTTTCATAAAAATTTTGATTTGCTATTAGGACTAGATGATTTGAAGGAAATTAAAATCAGTTTAAATTTTGTAAATAATAAATTAACGTATATAAAGATAGTAATGCCTATATATTATTTTAATACAATTGAAGAAATGCAAACAGAGCACATCTGTTAAAAAAATAAGTTCCAAAGTGCAGGTACGCACGACGCGAAATATTAGGTTTCATGTAGGAAACGTAAAAAACATTGAAGTCGTATTGTCTTATAGAAATATTAATAGACTTGTAATACCACAATGCATAATTACGATCAAGGACAACGCAGCCTACTATACAATAATAAATTCCACGTTAGTAAACAAAAAATTAATATATTAAACCGATTTAAGAAGAACAATTGCTAACATGTACAGGAACCAAACAGCAACAGTAGCAATTGAAGAACATAAGAAAGAAGCCATAATAAGAAAGGGAGTCCGACAAGGATGTTCCCTATCTCCGTTACTTTTTAATATTTACATGGAACTAGCAGTTAATGATGTTAAAGAACAATTTAGATTCGGAGTAACAGTACAAGGGGAAAAGATAAAGATGCTACGATTTGCTGATGATATAGTAATTCTAGCCCAGAGTAAAAAGGATTTAGAAGAAACAATGAACGGCATAGATGAAGTCCTACGCAAGAACTATCGCATGAAAATAAACAAGAACAAAACAAAAGTAATGAAATGTAGTAGAAATAACAAAGATGGACCACTGAATGTGAAAATAGGAGGAGAAAAGATTATGGAGGTAGAAGAATTTTGTTATTTGGGAAGTAGAATTACTAAAGATGGACGAAGCAGGAGCGATATAAAATGCCGAATAGCACAAGCTAAACGAGCCTTCAGTAAGAAATATAAGTTGTTTACATCAAAAATTAATTTAAATGTCAGGAAAAGATTTTTGAAAGTGTATGTTTGGAGTGTCGCTTTATATGGAAGTGAAACTTGGACAATCGGAGTATCTGAGAAGAAAAGGTTAGAAGCTTTTGAAATGTGGTGCTATAGGAGAATGTTAAAAATCAGATGGGTGGATAAAGTGACAAATGAGGAGGTATTGCGGCAAATAGATGAAGAAAGAAGCATTTGGAAAAATATACTTAAAAGAAGAGACAGACTTATAGGCCACATACTAAGGCATCCTGGAATAGTCGCTTTAATTTTGGAAGGACAGGTAGAAGGGAAAAATTGTGTAGGCAGGCCACGTTTGGAATATGTAAAACAAATTGTTAGGGATGTAGGATGTAGAGGGTATACTGAAATGAACCTAGGGAATCTTGGAGAGCTGCATCAAACCAGTCAAATGACTGAAGACAAAAGAAAAAAAAAAAAAAAAAAACCGATTTTAGCAGAACCGTTAAGTAACTATAATTGTGTACCGATAATAAATAAATTTATAAATATTAGGCTAATAATAAAAAGAGTAGTAATTTTAATAAGATTAGTCAAGGAACGAAAAAAATAATTTTATCGACGATTACAATCGATCATATGAATTCTGAAAAGAGGCAATATTAATTTTATAAAAAAAATTTGGTTGTATTTCACGTTGAAGGAAACAAATAAACGTTTACGAGCCAAATAAAACAAAATTCGTACAAGAGATGAGATACCAGTTTACACGCGAAATTACCGCTATCCCGAAAAATATAGAAATGAAGCCGAAAACCATAATTCAAAATATATAAAAAAGTTATTCGATCCTCATATTCGCTCAGGAACTCTCCAGTTTGGATAGTACTGAAAAAACTTATCAAGTGAAAACAAAAATTTAGATTAGCGACTGATTTTATAAAATTAAATTCATTAACAGTAGATGATAAATTTCCGCTTCCGAATATAACAAACATTTTAGACGAGCTAGGTAGTAAAAAACCCAATATTTTAGTACGTTGGAACTCGCCACAGGATTTCATCAGGTAGAGGTGGATTCCAGTATCATAGAGAAAACTGCGTACTCCACAAAAACAGGACACTATGAATTTTTAAGAATGCCATTTGAACTAAAAAATAGCTCACCAACCTTCCAACAAATTATGACTAATGTACTATGTGGAATTGAAAAAGAAATTTGCCTTGTTTATCTTGATGGTATTATTTATTTGACTATTCAAAGGAACAAAAAATGTTTTTGTTAGATTTAGATAGACTAATTTCAAAATTCAATTAGATAAAACAGAATTTTTACGAAAAACGGTGCCTATTTAGGACATCTTATGACAGCAGATGAAAACCAAATCCGTATAAGGTCAATATAATTAAACGTTATCCGATACCAAGGACCGCTAAAGAAATTAAAAAGGATTTTTAGGTTTATTAGGATATTATAGATAATTATAAAAAATTCTGCTAATATAACAAAATCACTTAGTTAAAAAAGAACGTAAAATGTATATTGAGAACCCAAATTATATAAAATGTTTTGAAATGTCTAAAAATATTTTGTCAAATGAGCCGATACTCCAATGTATTTTATTAACCTCACCACAGATGCCAACAATTTTGTTATCGGAACTGTTAATTAAGCCATAAAGACGGCACAGATCTATCCATCGCATATGCAAGTCGGACCCTCAGTGAAACTGAAATAAATTATTCCACAATAGAAAAGGAATACTGTAGTTTGGGCGACGAAATATTTTCCTCCATTTCTTTAAAATTTTAAATATTTACCAATCATAAATAGCAACGGCTATTTTCTATTAAGGAACCAAAATCCAAACTTTTAAAGTGACGATTAAAATTAGAAGAATTTAACCAAAAAATAGTTTACAAAAAAGGGAAGAAAAATCAAAATGCCAATTTACCAAGAATACAATTAAATATAAATGAAAAAACAAACATTTTGAAACCGTGCAGTAGATACCTGAAAAAGACAATTATTAATGAACTGTTAGGTTACATTTTACAAAACTATGAGCAGATGACCGGTCGATGATTGTAAATGTAGATGACGGTGAAAATCACGGAGAAATTCAACCGATTGAAAATAGTTAGAAGAGTAAGGTCAAGTCGAGGAAGATAATGATGACCAGACAATGCGTTCAAATAACGAAAATAACACGTGTGAAAATACCAATAATTAAATGATGAACCACTCAATTTTGGAAAAAATCAAGTAACATAAAAATTAATACAAAATAACCCGCGTAAAATTAAAATACAAAAATCGTTTGATAATAAATAAAACTAGATTAACAGTGGAAGTATCCGAAAATAAATTTGTTGGCGATATTATTTTTCTAGAAGAATATCTGGTTCCTAGTATAAAATATAGTTTGTATTTTGAAAATGATTTTTACGAATGATTTGTACCGGTTTTCATTGAATATTTTAAGTTTCCAATATTACAATTTTTAAGATGTACAAATAAATTTTTGATATCTGTAATGAAGAAGAATTATAAGAAATAAATAATTATATATGTATAACTAATCGCAGATGAATACAAGTAACCTATCGACAAATTAAACGAAAATATTATATTATACCTCGAATTTAAAGTACATATCCAAAATTATATAAACGTGAAATTCGTTTAAAACCAAAAAATGAAAGAATCCCATTAAATTTAGAGATTAATTTGACTCCTACACCATCTAATCTACTGCAAATAGTCATATCGCAGTGCCTTTTTTGAAAAACAAAAGGTTTTGTCAATTGTAGATAGTTTTTCTACGTATGCACTATCGGATACAGGATAGCAAGTGATCGAAGTAGCCGATAAATTATTAAATTAATTTACATATCGCAGAATCCTTGGAACAATTATTTCTAATAACGGTACCGAATTTAATAATGTCCAGTATCCAAAATATAAAATAATTATATACCTCTATCCACTGTTAACTGTGGTTATTTTCAACATTTCTCCAAATTACGTCCTCATGCCTTCTACTTTCAAAATTGTATAATAAAAAAATACTTTCAAAATTGTATAATTGTTAATTGAATTTGAATGTTTATTTTTTAATCATAATTTCTGAATGGTTGCTATGAAACAGAAATCATTGTAAATAGTTTTAATGTTGCTTTAATTTTTAACTTTGCATACTTCTTTAATGATTTATTTTTTATACACCACATACTTTCAGATATTTATACTGTTAACCTTCTTTTACTATTATCAAACAATTTTGGTATTTTAACTTTACACGGGTTATTTTTTTACCACTTTTAATAATTGATTTTTTTCAAAATTACTGGATCATCAATTATTGATATTTTTGTCACTGTGTTAACTTCATAACTTGAATGCATTGTCTGATAATGACCAGACAATGCGCCTTCTTTGACTTGACCTTCTTCTGGCTGATTCTCAATTGGTTAAATTTTAAAACCAGTGAAAATCATCACACTTTCTTCATGATTTTAACTGTCATCAACATTCACATTCACTAATAATCAAGTCATCTGACTCTGGAAAGTATAAACTAACAGTTTCATTAATAATTTGATCTATTTCATTTGTAACCTCCTGTAACAGGTTACAAATGAAATAGATCTTTGAAGAGTTTTTCAAAATTATGGACTGTTTTTTTTTTTTTTAATTTATATTTAATTGCATTCTTGATAATGCATCTGCATTTTGATTTTTTGTAGTCTGATTCTTCTAATTTTAATCACCTTAAAAATTTTGAATTTGGTTTCTTAATAAAAAATTGTAATTGTAAAGTTTTATGATCAGTGAATAACTTAAATTTTCTTCTGTAAAGATGGTTTGTTGCCTAAACTACAGCGAGTAAGTAATTACTTTTCTATTGTGGAGTAATCCATTTTGCTGTCACTAAAGGTCTGACTTGCATATGTGATGATCGGTAGATTTGCGCCGTTTTTATACTGACTCAGTATAGCTTTGATAGCAAAACTACTGGCAAATGTTGTAAGGTTAAATTTAGATGTCAGTCTCAGGGCTCATTCGACAAAATACAAGTATATTTACACATTTAAAAACATTTTATATAATTTGGGTCCTCAATATTTACTTTTGTGAGTGAATACATTAGCAAATTTTTTTATAAATTTTCTGTAGTATCCTAATATAACTAAAAATCCTTAATTTCTTTGGCGGTGGCAGTCCTTGGTTAGGCAGTCCTTGGATTGGGTTAACTCCATCAGCGGTCACAAGTGTCCTAAATATGCTATCTATTTTCATAAAAATTCTGTTTTATCTAATTGAATTATGAAGTTAGCAGATCTAAGTCTCAGAAAGTTAGGTCTTAATATATCTTCTTCTAAACTAGTCGAATAAATAATATCGTCTTGGTAAACAAGGCAGATTTCATTATATGTTGAAAGGTTTTTTTTAATTTGAATGGCATCCTTAAAAATTTGTAGTGTCCTGTCTCAGTAGAGAATGCATGCCATTTTCTCAATGCTACTCGGGTCCATCTCTACCTGATGAAATCCAGATGAGAGATCCAATGTATTAAAATAATGAGCTCCTCCTAGTTTGTTTAAAATGTGTTGTATTTGAAATTAACTTACTTGGAAAACATTAACACACAACATAAAAATTACTGTTTTGAATAATATAAACTTATTCACTACACTCAGTAGAATAATATTTTTTTATTCCTGTTGTGCTTGCTGTCTAGTTGAACAGTGGATACAGACGAAGAATTATGTTTCTTAATCCTCCTCGAAGACGTTCTACCAACTGCGTCAGCTATTGCTTAACAAATGAATACTTTTAAAAAAAAGCAATTTATTATTTTAAAAGGCATCTAAAAAAGAAATGAACACAGATAGTAGAAAATGTGCACGAGTTGAAAAAAGATTCTCTAGGAAGAAGAAAATGTATACATAAATAAGTACAGTGAATGGTATATGTATCATTTGTCAGCATATGCATATGTACATGCAAATAAGTGTCATTGTATCAATGCTGTTTGAGTTTAGGGCAGATTCTGGGAAGATTTCATTACTTCCTTGTAAATTACATTACTAGTTTTTCTGAATAGACTACTACTGGGTGAACTCACCCTAGAGCACGATACATAAAATTGACTATGAAAGAAACAATTTTACCTTCAATAAATTACTGCCATTTTAAGGGTGCAATAAAAAAATCTTAATAGCAAATTGTATCCTTTTGAACTCGAAAGGATATGTGTACGTACATGCAAATAAATAAGCGTTTAGTCGGACTGTTGCATGTACAAAACATTCATTAAGGATATTTGTAAAATAAGAAGTGAATATTTAAGTTTTACTTTTTATATTCAACATAATAGCCTATTTCCAGTAAAGATGAACAGGATATCTGTTTGCAAGGTATGTTAGAGAATTCACACATAAAACAGGAGCGTTCACAAATATCTTTTTTACTTTTTGTAAAAAAACACTTTTGCGTTATCATTGTCCGAAACAAACATATCATAAATGGTGTTAAATGAAAATTACAACTAGAATCACAACAAACATACCAAGAACATACTTAAAACTAATGTATATTTTATTCAAAAAGTAACATAAAAAATATAAAATTTAAATAAAAATAAATGAAATTTAATGAAATCTGAGAGGAGTGTAAAGGGCCCCTTCTGGAATAACAAAAAGATTAAAGAAAAACAACACAAATACAAGAACTGAATTAAAAATTGGTGGTTAGTGTCACATGGCGAATTTTACAAAGCATTGCAATGTAAACATTAGGAAAAAAAAGTTTTATTCTGTTTGGTTTTAATAATGAAAGGTAATTTTTGTTATTATTACTAATTAATTTTATTATTACACAATTTTCTTGGAACAAAATTATCTACAAGTTTTGATAATAAAATTTACGAATTTATTAGTAATTTATCAAAGTTATTATGCATAAAACTTAAAAAAACGTGTTTTCCGTCATCAAATTTTTTTGTTTTACGTGGGATATCATGAAAACTACTGGGATGTTAAGTTCTGGAACCAGTTTTATTCAATTTTTCAGTTCATGATACATAAGAAACACACCAAGTTTATCCCATGTATAACATCGTATAAACACCACATGACCTCTTTTAACTGGAAGAAATTTTTCACTAGCCGTAATTTGATATATAATGTGTTGATTATTTTTCATTTTCATGTCCAGTATTTTTCTGTCATTGTATAATTTTTTTTTCAGGCTATAATTTAAAAAAAAATGTAAATTATATTTTACGTAAACATATTTTTTATTGATGTATTTAGCAAAAGTAAAAATGGAAAGAGTACTTTACATTGAAATAAAAAAGTATTTTTAAAAATTTAATCGACTCAGGCTACTTATTTTATATCTGTATGCCAATAATACTTTTATAAGTCCATATTTTGTTTTATTTTATTAAATTTGTTGAGGGTTCACAAAGTAGAAAGTTTGTGAATCTGTTTGCTTGCAACAGCATCATGCGAGAACTAACCGACCGATCGCTTTCAAATTTTCAGAATTCAATCGGGTTTATAACAAGAAAGGTTTGAAACGGTAGATCAAGGCCCTAGCCTCCTCGGGGGTGAAGTTGTGAATTAAAGATATTTGTTAAAGAAACAAAAATTAATTCTTACTTCATTAACTTTTTGTCATGTTGGCAACACAAATATAATGAATTAAATGATAAATTCTTTTTTCTTTAACGAATAAGTGTAATATGTTATTTACGTAATACAAAATTAGTAGTAAATGGTTTTTTAATTTTATAATATAAATAACTTATTGTATTTTCTTTCTTGTATTCTAAACATGCTTTAATATGAAATACAAATTATAATAAACAGTTTGAAAGAACTCATAACAGAATATTTAGCTTTCATGTTTAAATATGGTGAATTTTTGAGAGAATTTGTCTGCAAAGAAGAACCAGCCCTCGAAGCTACAAGTACGGATAGAACTGACTCACCTGAGCCACAGAAGGATGGAGAGGACTCGACTCACTGGAGCTACAGTAGGGGCACGAGAGGATCAGACAATACGATTCACTTCAGTATGATAGTATGTGTGACTGGATGTGTATGTGTGTGTGTGAGGGGGTATATGTTCTGTGAGTGAATGTGTGTGTGTGTGGGGGAGAGTATGAATGTGGGTGTGTGTGTATGTGTGTGGAGGGGGTGTGATATGAATGAATGTGTCTGGGGTGTATGTATGAGTGTACCCATAATTGGTATTTCGTTCCAAAATCATCGCTAATTTGTTTCCACTCTTCAACTGTTGATGGAAACTGAAAAAAAGTAGCGTTTCGTTTTTTAAACGATTGAATTAGAACTTTTAATTTAAAGATTTTTAATAAATTAAAACATAATGTAATAAATTCAATTTTTAAAAAATATTTTCTTATTTTTAAGAAACTGAAAACGAGCTTCATGAGCCGGAAGAGTTAATTGTCAATAGCAGGGAAAACATTGCAACCCCGCAAACATCATTGTCTTCTGTCCTATCCGAGCCACCTCCGGCCAAAAGGCAAAAATGTTTAGGTCCTGTTGCCAAGAAAAATGAATTATTTATGGCTTGAAGCTTCTTGGCCAAGTCAAATTCAGAAGACGATAAATCTAATAATGAAAGCAGCGCTGTGGCCAAAGTTTGGGCCCAAAAATTGTACCGCTTTGAACCACATCAGACATTTTATGCCGAGAAAGCAAAAATGACGTTTTATTTGAGGCTGAGCTTGTTAATTTGAAAAAATATTCAGTAAAAATTAATGAGCCGCCACCATCAATGACGTGTCATACTACTTTGTCATCACCAACTGCAGCAACATCTAGCGTTGTTAGTCGGAATTGCAGGGAAAGATGAAAATATTACTGTTTTAATTTCTTTGTTGACTGAGGCCAATTAATTTTTTTTAATTGGAATTTTTTCTTATTCACAAAACTACAATCATTTACTTACGTAAATTAATTTTTTACCATTTTTACAATATAAATAGATTTATTACATATATTTTATCTTTTCATTTGTATGACTTACCTACACGTAGCTTTGTAGTATATAAATTAATGATTTCGTCTACAAACGGTACGTATTAGTTCCAGCTCTCAGACAAAGGGAAAGCTACCTATAGAAACAAAAGACACCATCAGCCGATCGTTCAGAGATGTGATTCTTCTTCACGACAACGCCAGGCTTCATATAGTCGTTAGCAATCAGGATAAGTTGGACAAAATTTACTGTGGAACCTTAAAACATCGCCCATACGATCCAGATCTTCCTGAGATTAGTGCTTGTTTGGGTTATTGAAAGAGGCACTGAGAGGACATCGATTCCTCTCATCGATGAGAGAATTTGTGTATGTTGTGCTGTTTCTTGTATAGTGGGGGCCAATATTTTTTACTAAACTGTCAAAAGAGAAGTGTACCATACAGTGTTTGAAAAATTGTATGCTCAGATCATGAAAAAACGTACAGCTTCCTCCAGCAATTTGGAACGCAATACATGAAACAATTCATTAGCATGCATTCATGCTGCTTTTACAGAACTGTCAGTAGAGGGCGGGTGGTTTGTTCCTGAGGTTGTTTGATACTCTTTGGAGCTATTTGAAGGATAAAGTCTATGAATTGAATTCCTATGCTATCTATGAACTGAAGGTGAACATTCAAAAAGAAATGTACGGCATTTAGAACAACATTTTATGTTTCCATTTCATTCATTAAATGTTACATGTCATACCTGTGTTTAGTCTACAACAGTTTGGTTTTAAGTTGCTCGCTCTGTGCAAGTTGATATTATGACTGATTTGTATCGCCTGTTCTAATTTTTAATAACCTTATTAAGTGCTTTGTATGAATTACAAAATTTAAAATAATCCATTTATTGCATTAGTTTCTATTTATCAATGTTTCAATTTGTTTATTAATTGTTCTTCAAGTTAACAATTATTTAACAAGTTTATTAACAATATTATTTTTGTTTGAATGTATAGATTAGGGCAATATTGCACAATAGAACAGGTATTGAAGACTGGATATTAGAAAAGGCCATTCATCGTCGGCAAGATAATGATCCGCCTTTTATTTATCCATATGATCTTGGCTGGCGACAAAATTGTTATCAGGTAATTTTTTCTTTTTATAAAGTCAAGTTCTTTTTTGTGTGTGCTTATATTATATATTTGATAGGTTTTTCTTTTTTTCACTATATTTAAAGTAAAATTGAAGTTAAAACATGCTGCTATTAGACTGTTTTAATTAATTTCAGTTTACCATCTGATATGAATATCTTTTGACGTATCCTTGGATTATGTAATGTTTCAATGCAGGGAATACTTTTTAATAAGAGGAATTCCTTTATTGATTTTACACAGAAAAAGTAATAATCATTGCGGGGTATTATGCTACTATTTAAAAAAATAAAATGATACCAGCAGTTACTCCCATGAGGTGAGTTGCTAATTTTTCTGTTTATTTCTGTTCGGACAATGCTGCACACATACAGCTGCTTTGATTTTAGGAAATGCTATGAAGAGTGGGAATGTGCTACCTTGATGTGAAATGTGAAAGGAAGTTTTATTGGTTGACAATTTGAAAGAGGTTGATTTGGAACTTCACTTTAGAGTCCTGATAGTTACAGGTTTGAGTAGTGATTAATACTACTGTGTCAGTGTTTATCCATTGTGTGGCACTGAAAATATTAACAGTTAATATCATCGGATTCTTTCAGTATCAGTCTTATGCCTTGAATATCAGTTATGTGTGAACGCATGTAGTGGCAGTATGTGCACCTAAATTGTATACAAAAAAATGTGTAGATAAACTGTCATTCAGCTGGCAGCACTTAGATCATCTAAAGTTTTAATAGTAATAATCTTAAATATTATGAATTATTCTGACTTGTTCTTGAATAAGGAGTTTTATAGTTTTGGTGCCCAACTTATGATAATTATTTTATTAACATGTTAGCAATTTTTTAACACGCTCGTTCAAGGATACATTGAAAAATTCTCACAATGTAATCAATTAATCAAAAGTAATTAAACCGTTCTGTTTATATTTCAGTTACTCTTGTTCAGATCTAAAAGAAAAAAGTAAACTGTTTTGCAGTTAATTATCGGAATAAATTATGTAGCTTCATTTAAAGAGAAATTTAAGAAATTACTACCATCTTTTGTATTTGTGTCATTTATAAAAATTCTTACTAAAGTAGATATGTGTATAATTAAGAATTTGCCTTGTGGATTAAAAATGTAATGATAGAATTCAACTAGCCAGAAAACAGTAATTTTTGCGTTGAAATAAAATAAATTTATTAAATTAATTTCAATTATGTTTTTTATCTTTTACTTTAGGTATTTGGTTCTTATTTTGAGCCAGTTGGTGATGGGATTACTTGGCCAGTTAAAGAGGGGTGTCACCAGTATACATTAACAGTAAGAATTGTTTATAGTTTTTATATCTATTATAAGTAAAATAGCAGTAAAGAGTACCTTTAACTGGTTTAATTTGGTCTTAATGCTCATTTTGCTGCTTGATTATCATTTTTTTTAGTTTTTACTTTGTAGTTAAGTTTAAAATAAAGTGTGTGTGAATAATGTAACAGAAATTAAATTGCTTACAACAGCACACTCACTTGATTGTTTTAAAAAAAGGAGAAAAAGTAATTTTTAACTGAGTAAATCTTTTATAAATTTCTGTAAAAGAACACACTGAACAATATGATTTAATATATTTTTTCTGTTTGATTACACTCTAAATTAGCGGATGGTCTCCTTTGACATGTTGCAGCATGCTTGTTTAGATTTGCTATTTAAGTTTTTGATGTTTATTTAAATATTACATATTTTTATATCCAATTTTATAGTGTTTTTATTTGATTGAAGTAGTGCATTTTTTTATTTTATTTTAATTTATAATTTTGCTTTTAAGTTTGTTTCACATTGTTTTTGATGATGGTTATTATTTTTATACTTTTCATGTATAAAAATGAGCGATATGTTAAAAATGACTATGAATATGTTATTCTATGAAGTAGATATTAAAAACAAAATGATTTGATAAAGATGAATCTTTAAAATATATATGAGATGGTGGGAAAAAGCACGGTCCAGTTTTTGTTTCAGTACTTTTCAGGAAATGAAAAATTAGTACAGTATTAATTGTACTCAAATAAAGAGTGTAACATAATACTTTGCTTTGAGTATGCTCTTAAAAAGTGACAAATGAGATCACTGATGATGTGCTTTGTGGTTGTGGATTGTACAAAATGTCAAAAAGGAATTCCAGTTAGTGGGCCAGTATTGTAGGAGGGTTTGATAAAAAAAGAAAAAAGTTTAAGAACAGAAGAATTTTCAGCTAGTGGATCCTTCACTAAATAAAAGCCATCCTGACTTTTATTTTGGAAAAAATTACACAGGGTACATTTTTTAACAGGCAGTGGTAAAAAATTATCATTTGTCACTGGCGGATGAATTCTCAAAGAGACTTATAGATGTTATTGAAAAAGAAGGCTTCTCTCTGAACAACGTAGACAAAATGGGAGTAAATTTTGAACAAGTCAGAAATAGAACTTTAACTATTACTTATGAAACTTCAGAATCAGGATTAAAATAAACAAAGAAAAGGAAATATGGAAACACATTTCTGTTTGTTCAAATATCAGTTATGTGTAGGCTTCTGGAATTGACAAGGCAAAGAAATAGTATGTATTCAAGACTTCAAACATAACTACCCTGGCAAAGTCAAAATATCTGCGTAGGTGGGATGTTACCTCTTTATTAAAGAATGAATTAACTTCAAATTTTCCCTTGCAGTTAAAAGCTATTTGATTAGCCTTAAGATGCCCATAAGAGCTCTTTTATTTCTTGATAATGTTCCAACCAATTCTGGTTAAAATAAAAGGAGATTGTAAGAATTTTATTCTTACTTACTATTGAACATTACTAGTTAGATCTCCTAACTAGTTTGATCAAGGTATGGCTTAAGGTGTGACTGAAAATTTAAAAAAGGTGTTAACAGATAAAAGGGTCTGTCTGATATCTTGGATAAAACTAAGATTAAAAACATGGAACTTGTACATATACTAAAAGAAATAAATACCAGTAAATTATTTACAAATGCCTCTTATTAAATTTGTGGAATACGGAGAAAATTTTTAAACACGTGTAGGATATACTAAAAATGACATTCCTATCACAAATGAACTATTTTAAAGATCTGGTGAAGCTACCAGACTGCAGTAATCACAAAGAAAAATATGTACAATACAAATGAAGAAATTAACAACACAGTGTATCAAGAAGGTTATGATGAAGAAAAGATCAGAAAAGAAGAACCTGGAAAGGCTAGTCCCAAAAAGAAAGTATTGGAAAGTTAGCCATCTGGAAGAAAAATAAGTATTGGAGGTAGTTTTGGTGTTTTCAGTGGTGGATTGTAAGTGCCTCTTTACAACAAAAAAATTCAGTTCATAGTATTATAGTTTTTTTTCTAATATAGTGCATTTTAAAAAACTTTTGTAATATTCTGTGTATTTTGTAATGCACTTTAGAATTAACTGGACATTTCAGTAATTGGTTGAGGTATAGTCCCAGTTAATCCAGTTAAGAAGTTCATTATTTTTTATTTGTTTTTTAATAATAGTTAAACTGGTGTCTTGTTATTTATTTATGCTAATAAGTTTTACATGCACTTCTCAAGAAACTGTGTGTTATATAAGTTTTTTGAAGTTTCATAACAGTTGATATAATACATACGATATATATTTAAGTATAAAAGTACAGTAGAACCTTGTATAAAAACCTCTGTTTTGATTAATTAAAGTGATCATTTTAATAAAATATATAGATGGTATATAGAAAAAATGTGGATATACAACACTTTTAAAGGCAGATGCGTTTTCCCAATTATTACTTTACAATACTTTACTGTTATTCAGAATTTAATTCATGCTTTTGTTAATATTATAAATATTTACTGTAATGTACAAAAAAATATGTTAATCATGTTCATTACCGAGCATAGAATTCTGTATCTTTTTAATTAGACAACTAGTCACTATTAGAAGATGTTCAGCTAATGCAGGTAATCTCATTAACACTGTAGGAAGTTCTACTGAATTCATTTGCTATGATGTTTATCAATATGTTTTAAACATTTTTTAGCTGTAACTTATATTCTTTTTTTATCCAAAAAAAACTTCTGATTCAACCTTCAGTAAGAGTCAACCTTACTGTATTTTGCATATTATTCTACTTCACGTATTGTTATATTTTTCTTTAGTTATTTTTTTCTGTAAATGTTTTTGTTATACACTAATTCTAGCTGACATTTTGTAAAATTAGCCTTATAGTATGTGATTCAAGTAATGTTTTTTAAGGTATATTTTTAGAAAAATAAAGCATTATTTATTTATTTTTTTTAATTTAGATGGAACAGAAGATGCAAAAAAATGAAAAGAGAATGAGAACTAGGGCTTACAGTGTTATTCATAAATACAGTGGATGCTGGTGTCCTATCAGTCATGGTTGGAAAGTATTAGTCCATCCGCCGTTAACAGATGAGACAAGAATATCATTGAAACCGTCTGAAACTGTACTAGTTACTAGATGGAGAAGGTATTAATTACTTATTTTCAATTTGATTTGTAGTAAAAACCAGTTACTACTTAAAGAAGTCACTTTTTTTATGGTAAAACAATTTTAGACAAAATATACCTTATTAAATGCATGTGATATTTGAAGAGCTGATAGAAATGGAGTTGATATTGTAGAGTTAATTAACATAAGCGTGTTATTTCTTCTCATGGGTTAATGCTAATTCATTATTGTTGAACAGTAGAGCTCTAGAATTGTGTATTCTAACACAATAAAATCTAACATATAATTTTAAAAAGTTTGCTGATCACTTTTCTTATACCATGTAAGAAGTTAGTTTTTTCTTTATAATGATGCATAATAATGGTACAGTTTATTGTTTATTAAAAATGAGGAAATAGTTGATGCGTAAGGATGATCTACCAGTAAAAAATTTTGGTATAAACAAACAGTCACATTAAAGAAAAGTTCAAGGTCTCCAGGTAGCAGGTGTTCTATTGTGCCTGCAGTATGTTGGGAGATGGAGAATTTTAACTCAGATGTGCAGATGCGCAGATGGGGAGAAGCACATTATTGATCAGTGATTTATTTTGTCCAGTTCATATGTACACTGATAAAAAAAATTGTTTTTACTGCGGTAATTAAAGAATCACTTAGTACATATAATAATAATCCTGGAAGAATAAGGAAGGAGGTATATAAAGGAACAACCTTGCTTTTATCTTCAGAATTTTGCTACAGTGTTTAATATTTTATATCTGCTCAACTATAAATCTTTCAGCTAGAAGGGTTATTACAGAAAAGGATTCCATAGGATTATGCACTCTTATACTACATATAAGAGATAAAAGTGACCTGTTTGCAGAAAATAATATTGTTATATCTTCTGTATCATTACCCTTATTTAGATAATATATCTCACCTAATATGTACTAGACTTAAAATACTTGTAGATATTATTGTCTTTGGGAAGGGGTCCATTGAGTTAATTGAAGAAATGGCATTGATTGTTGAAAAATAGCTATTGAAAATGACATTGCTGAAAAATTCTAATGTTACAGTAGTTCACTAATCACTCTGGAATACATTATTTGTTTTAATTCTTCCGTGAAAATTTGGAATACTTAAAAGAATGCCTAACTTTCACTATGACAAGTTGATCTGGAAATGTTAGAGGAAGTATGCCATAAATTGAAAATTATATTCATGTGTGTAGATGGATAGTAAATTTAAGCTTTGATTTGATCGCTTTCTTCGTATAATCAGTTCATGTAGAGATCATTTTCTAATTGAAATTTTGGACCTTTATTACTGAGATGTTTTAGTTGACTATTTTATTTATCTCCACTTTGTTAAATTTTTACTTACTTGAAGTTTTACTTGTGGTACTTGGTTTTTCTTTCTTTTTATTTATCAGTATTAATGATTACACTTTATTAGTTAGTGTTGGAAACAGTGTATTCCTTATTTTATAAAATAAAAAAAATATTTATTCAGTATTTATATTTAATATAGCAAATATATTTCAAGCAGTGTACTTAGTTAAATAAATATTGTTTTATTTACTTGTAATTATTATTTTTTCTTTTTCTCTACATTTAGCATAGATCTCTGCTTTGTCAGATTGTAGTAGTTTCATGTTTATATATGGAAATTGATAAAATCAGAAAAATGTAAAATGTAAAGGTTGTGTTTATCTTAAGTATGTTTTTAATGAATTTCCATTTCTTTATTCATATGTTCTGATGAACAGTGATCTCTGCAAAAGAATTTAACAAAAAAATAAAAATAAACAGTAAGAAAATAAAAAAAAATTGTGTAAATATATTTTTTTTCAATTTGATCACCTACATATTTACAGTATTGCAGTTTAACTTGTTCACTAATATATTTTCTGTTCCACAATTATCTTTATTATTACTTTTGTCATAAAAAGATTTGTCCTATCACAGTTATTTGAAGCCAAAATTTGAATTGTAAAAGAAAAAATTAGTTTTGAAAAATTCATAAAACTTTATGGGTAAGTATATCATAATTAATATTATTTATCATAAAACGACTAACATATACATACATATAAAAAAATAATTCAAACTGTGTACACCATCCCTGCCACCTGAAAAAATTACCAAAAGTGAAATTTCACAGTTTTTCTTGTTCAACTTTATTGGTAATTTTCTCATAGAAAGAAGAAAGATAGGTAAATAAACCACTGGATCAATCTTTTACCTTGAGAAAATATGTATAAATTGGTTTTTGTTTTGACCTTCCAGGACCAATATTTTTTTAGTTATGATTTTTTCCGTAAACCCTTACAATTACAAAAATAGTTGTGCACATGCATACCATAACAAAATGGCTACCACAGGTAAACTGCTTAAATAAAAATCTAAAGAAATAGGTTAAGGTCCTAAAACATGTAGGAAACAAGTAGGTAAGTTTCAATTTTTTTTGAATTGGTCAGATAACCAGCTTGTGTTTTTTTGGGACACTTCAAATGGATTGACATACTTGAGATTTAAAGTGAAATTTTTGAATGGAGAAGGCTGTATGCATCTTTCTATGTTTTTTGCTCAATTGTCAAGATGTATCTACCCATTAAAGTGAATGGTTTAAAAAAAACGTGTTGGAGTATTTTGTAATCATTTATAAAAGATATTTAGCTATAAACAGCAAACGTACAATAATATTCATCGTCAGCTGTCTGTTAATAGATGATGACTGTTATTATAATATTCTTAGCTAGTGGTCTCAGTTGAGAGCTAATTAAATTACTAATTGGTTAAAATATTTGTTTTTAGATATTGGCTGTTTGGAGAAAGGTGTCCACCGTGTGGTAAAAAAGATCGAGGTTGGTTTCCAAGATGTTGTGTTGTAGAAATAACAATTTCTGATCAATCTACATCTGTAGCCGAATGTAAAAAATTATTATAGGTTTATATAACCACACAGCAATTAATCATGTAGAAGATATAAAGTATCTGTTCCTTCCAGTATGTGATCTGTCTGTGTTTTATATAAACTATCGATTGAATCATCCATAGTGCATACAGTTCTTGTATTTATATTGTGGGATTGTGTCATTTTTCTGTCGGTGATAGTAGTAACTAGTGTTCATTTTATTTGTATGTGAGCTTTAATAACTTAACTGAAGTATGTGTGTAGATGTGCAGATTTTTATTTTATACTTTAAGCATTATAATTTAGTAATAAATATTTTATTAATTAATTACTATTTATTGTTACATTATAAAAAAAATTTTAATTTTTAATTTTGTAATCTATTTTCAGTAACATGGTAATCGCTAACACCATTGGTAACATCCATCACTAAACCTATAATAAACATATTTCATATTTAAAAATTCTTCATGTTCTCTGTCTGCTATTGGGATTGATTTAAATAATCCGGTTATATTGTCTTCAGTTAGTTTATAAGATGAGGAATAAACAAATATTGTGTTTGCGTGAGTGAGTGAGTGAGTTGATCATGATTTTGCCAAGTCCTGATACACAGGACATGACTATACACAACATGGCATATCTACATACAACCTTATAATCATTACTCATATTTTAGTCACTGTATAATTAATCATATAATAGTCATGCAATCAAATGCTTGTATTATGTTATATCTTCTCAATTCTATTAAAACCCTTGATCTTTTTATTTGATCTCTCCTTTATATTCATGTTGAGTTTTTGTGTTTCTGTTACCCTTAAGTCGGATGGAAAATCATCATTTTAAAGGCTTACAAAAGCAGATTACAAAGTAATTCAATGGTGTTGATTTCAGATGTTGTTAATAAAATTGCTAAAGTAGTGGAAGTTGTGGTACTACAGTATACAATGTGATTTGCTAATATAAATCTACTAATGAATTACGGTCTCCTAAGAAAACAAAACCCCATAAGTCAACTGAAGAAAAAGTTGAAGTTTTTGATAAAAATGCAATTCATAAAAAAGTACACAAATTTTATTTTTGAAAGGAACTGCCTACCATAGACAAACTGGTAATAAGTCTTTATTGGGTAAAGGTAGGTGTCTCATAATTAAGCATATCCACAGTGATAACAGGTTTGTCAATGATCTCCGGATTTTTTAATCTAAATCCACAGGAGACTGTCATAACAAGTTGAATGTCTTTTGAGAAATGGTTTAACGATGTGTTACCTCTTTGGGGAGATAATTCAGTTATTGTGTGAGACAATGTCCCTTTTCATTCATATAAAAAGGAAAAAATTTCAGCTGTGTTTTGGAAAAAGAATGATATCAAAATGTGGCTTAGTTTAAAAGGAGTGATTTCTGAAGAGAATGGACTTAAAGGTCCAATTATTGCAAAGAGTATTAAAAATAATTTTAATGTATAAATTTTTAATAATTTTGTGTATAAAATGAGTTAGCAAGATCCAGTGGTAAAACTGTGCTTCAATTACCTCCCTATCATTGTGAACCCAACCTAATGAAGTTAATTTAGGGACAAACCAAAACTTATGTAGCGTCAGAAAATACTACTTTTAAAATATCTGTTGAAATTTTATGCTTAAAAGCCATTGATAAAACGGGCCAGCAAAAATGAAAAAAAAAAACTATATAAACATGTAACAGATACTGCTGAACCAAATTATTGGGAATTGGATGATTGAAAACAAAATTTAGCCTGTCATTCTATTTCTTAATACTGACAGCACTACAGATTTCTCGCAATCAGATAATGAAAACTGAATTGAATTTATTATTTGTTTATTATCATAGAAGTTTAAATTAAATTATTAGTGAACTTTTACTGTTCACAATTGACAGAATTGACAAATTGTTCACAATTTGTGGATAATAACAATAAACAATTTTAATGAATAAAATACTCGGATGTGCCAAACAAGGTAAGAAGTATTTTTGATCATTTAACACATCTTAATTTATTTAAATTTAAAATATACTTACTTGTAATTTTCATAAAATATAATAGTGCGTGATTACTTAATATTAATGCCGTGTAGTTTCTTTTATATGCATCAGGATTTATGAGAAATGCTTGTGAATTGGCTATCTAAACATTTGTATTTGCAGTCTCTAACTGAATTAGGTTTAGTTATCTGTAGATTAATAAAGGGAAAATTATTAAACGTGTAACTATTTATTTAAAAACTTGTAAACCTTGTAAATTTGAAAACTTATGAAATAGGTTTTGTTGTTTTAACTTTTTTTACAAGTTTTTCTTTAGTTTTTGTTAAATTAAAAAAAAAATAGGTGAGCTCCAAAAAGTATGTAAAAAGAAATTTGCGTGTTTAAAATGTACAACTGGTGATAAAGAAAGAACTTTTTAAAAAGTATTTGTGAGAAGCATAATGTTTTATGGTATTAAGATATAAATAGATTTTTTGAACAAGAACAAAGATTTAGGATTTAGGGGTATAGGATTTAGTCAAGAAAAGTATTCAAATGAGTGGACCTGGGATACTGATTGAAGTGTGATTGATGGAATGGGATGCTGAATTTATTGGTGGTAACTTAATTGGGACACACAAAATTAAAGTTACATTGATAAGAAATCATAAAAAGCTTCCTATTAAAAAAAAAATAAATTGATTTTTCTTTATATATTTATTAAAAACATGCTTAACAGAGTCTGGCATGATTGATTATCCACAAAGTTGATTTATCTAGAATACTGTTTATTTCAGATAATCAACACTGCTTTAATCAGGTAAAATAATTTTTGGAAGGTATCTAATACAATGTAGAATTTTGTGTAATGATTTATTAGAGCTTAGTACACTAATAATATTATTTTTCCAAAGCCAAAACAATATATTTCCTTGCTGTATGATATATAAAGAAAAAAAATTCCATGATAATAATGCAATATGTTTACAAAAGATAGAGTTATTTTGAAAGTACTGTTATAAATTTTATTTATGTGTAATTAGAAGTACATTATATGTGGGGGAGTAAAATCTTGACTGGCTCATTATTAGAAATATTTTTTTTTGGCTAGTTCTATGTTTAAAATTAAATGGTTTGAGAAAACTTTTAATTAAGAAATTAGAAAACTGCAAAGAAGTTTGTAGCAGAGCTTATAAAAAGAAGAAAAAGTTTAGTAGGGAAGATTGGAAATGTAAAGAGAAAGCACAAAATTAAAATTTTGAAAATAGGTAGTTGATAGTGTAAGATGTAGGAAATATGTTGAGATAAATATGTCAAGAGCTTAAAAGAGTTTAGAATGTAAAAGCTGAGGAATTGCATTAGACCAGTCTTTTTCCTGGTTTAAAAGAATTATGTATAAAGCTGAAGAAGGACTACTTCTTACTTGTTTTTAAAATTTATGTTTGTGACTTGGGTTTTAGAAGGAATATGATCATCTTTGTCAGCAAGAAGTTGGGTTTTGAATGTTGCACTTGTCTGTTTAACTTGGTATTAACTATGTTTTGTACCTAGTTACTAACTTATAAATTTAGTTTTACGTTTTAATTTGTACAGGAATGTTTTGAAATGTTCAACTTTTGACAACACATTTGAATGTATATTTTAAATTTTGTGTAATTTAGTATCAGGTGTCAGTTTATGTTTGTTCTGTAACCCTGCTAAAATATTTCATTTATGGAAGCTGCTAAAAGTTTACATAATTTGATTGTTAATTATATTCACTGGTCCATGTAATTTTGGAGTAGTTATTGTGATTGAATTTTATGTACTGTTTTTTACAAATTTGTGTAACATTGGTTTTTTTTCTCTCCATTCTGCCTCACTTCATTTTTATAATATATAAATAATCTTAACTGTCAAAAATTTTAATCACAATTGACCATAAAAAAATTGTCATTGTTACTGAATTTAGACAATTATGTAATACATACAGTGCTTTGCATTTTATGTGGTTTATATTAAGCAATAAAATTCACCAAAAATGATTTGGAATATGACAAGTGAACGTTATCACTTTTAGGAAATTAATTTATTGCCAATTGAACTTACATTATCAGCTGGCTTATTAATTTTTTTCATGGGAATATTATGTTTTTTAGAAATAGACATTTCAGGATAAGATATTTGTGTTAACACATTATTTTTGACAATTTTGGATAGTACAGGGTTCTTAAGTAATTAGTTGATGTATTGCATGTCAACTAGATATTTTAGGCTGATTGCTAATTGAAAAAATGTGATTTTTTTTAAAAATTTTATTTCATCATAATCATTCTCAGTTAAATTTAATAATAAAAAGCACACTTGGTTTAATATTCAATTCAGAGATGCCTTGTTTGATAATGAAACATACTCTGAGAGTATTATATTTTACTAGTAGGTAACATTTTACCAGGAATTAGGTAATAAAACTTTTACAAAATATTGTTTGAAAGTTAGTTTTGATTAATTTATATTCAGTGTAGTTCTGTTGATGCACAAAATCAGATTTGTAGCTGTATAATATTTCAGTTGATTTGATGAATTCTTTGTACCACATTATTGAAAAAGACCATTTTATGTACTTACTCAAACAATCAAAAATATCATGTTGTACATATCTATACCAAAAGTGATATATTTAAAGAAAGGATGAGCAAAAATTTTGTTTTCTAAATCACTCATAAAAATTTCAGCAGTTAGCGGATTAAGTGGGTTGGTTACCTATAATGAAATCCTCCTTCGGAGTGTAAATGTTATTGTTAAACTCAAAATAATTTTGATTAAAACAAATATTCAATGCCCCATCTACCTCAATTCTTATAACTTCATTAGTTTTCTGGATATTCGGTAATGTGTTAACAGTATTGATAACTCTTGTGATTCATTCATAGTGTTCTGCCATTAGGGCAGGTCCTGTCACATCTGCTGCTCTCCACCTTATCCTATTTTTTGCTACAATCACATTTAGCATTTTCCTGTCCTCTCCATTTCTTTTTAATAGTTCTTCATTTGTTACATAGTCTTGCCACCTGACATTTGTCATTATATGTCACACGTTCATGAAATGAGTCAACTCATTTTCTGTCTGTCTTTATCATTGTCTATATTTCAGCTCCATACATCATGATGCTCTATGAAGCTGAAACATGGAAATGTTGAGAAATGTATTTGGAGTGTGATACTCCAAATAAACATTTCACTAATCTCTTCCTTAACTTATCACACAGCAGTCTACCCCTCTTTTTAAATGGCTGCTTACTTCTTGATATTCTTGTTTTAATTTCTACTGTGCAAGTCAGGTCATCAGTTTTAAAGCTCCCAAGTACTGAAATTTCTTCACATGCTCTAAAACTTTATTTCCTATCTTAATCTCAGTCCTTTTCTTTTTCACCTAATAACATACATTTTGTCTTCTTTTTGTTGATCCTCATACCCTGGCTTTTGAAAATTTCATTTAAGTCATCAAGCATTTCATTTAGTTTACTTGGACTCTCTGCCAGTACCGCCATGTCAGCAGCAAAACATTTTAGTTATAATTGAAATTTACAATTAAATTTTAATTGAAATTTACAATGAGATTGGATATTAATCATCCTACAGAATTTAACAGCAGGAGCATTAATATTGGTTTAACAAGATGATTTTATTTATGTAATTTAATAAGATAGTTTAATTTGGGTGGCTGCAGATATATTAGTATAAACATAAAACCATCACCCTTTCTGAAAATAGAACTCTTCTTAATAATTCTCTTAACATCTGTTTGAAATTTAGCTGTAGGATCCACCTTAATATAACATCAACTTTGTTAGCATCTAAAAATTCACGAGTTTTTGAGATATAAAAAGCAATATCAGTTTTTCCTTTATCTGCAGGTGTAAAAATTATATCATGCTTTAACACCTTATTTTTTATTGACTTAATTAAAGCCAATTTTCCAATATTTAATTACTCTTCTCCCAATTTTTAATTTTTGTAACCAAACAGTGTTTTCAAAATTTATCTCTTGAAATGAAATATTCTTATTAACCTTATTTAAAACAAGTTCACATTTTACACCTTAAATTTATAAATCCTTCTTATATTATTTTGTCTTCAGGTTGTAACCAAAATGTTTTTCTAAAAGTCGAATTTCATGTTTGCTAAATTCTACATTCATTTAATTTATAAATCTATACAAAAATATATGGTTTGAGTATACTTTTTTAAATCAACTCCTGAATGAGCATTTTGCAAAGTATTATTTTATTCTTTTGTTTCAATTTCTATGTAATTCTTAAAATACTTAACTGAATAAAAAAACATTACATAAAATAAACAATATGAGGTCTGTAAATAAAGTACTGAGACTGGTTCAGAAAAACCTTTTATTTACTATCCAATTATGCATGGACTCTATCATCTTCGAAATAGTTTCCTTGGGAAGCCACGCAATGCTTCAAAAGGTTTTTCCACTCTTCATAACTGTGTTGGAACTCAGAAACTGGAATATCCTTCAGATGGTCGGTTAAATTTTTTTTAATGATTTCTACTGTTTCAAAACTGTGTGTTTTGAGGTTTTTCTTAAAGTCTGGAACAGGAAAAAGTTGTAGGAACTCAAGTCAGGTGAGTAGGATGGTTGAGGAACTACAGAAATGTTTTTCTTTACCAAAAACTCATTAATTGAGAGTGCAGTATGACAAGGTGCATTGTCATGATGCAGCATCCATTTGTCTTTGATGGCTGGTCTCACGTGGGCAACTCTTTTTTATACTCTTTCAAGAATTTCTCAGTAAACACTGATTTGCAGTCTGCTCTGTAGGCAAAAAATCCTTATGGACAATGCCATTACTGTCAAAGAACAGATTAGCATGGTTTTGATTTTTGATTTGCTCATTTTTGCTTTTTTGGGACGTGGTGAGTTTGAAGTGTACCACTCACTCTTTGCTCTGGTGTTTTGTTTCTGGGTCTTACTCAAATATCCAAGATTCATTGCCATAATAACATTTTTTAGAAAATCAGGATCAGTTTCAATTCATTTTAGAAGATTGTGACACACTTCCACCCTGTTGTTTTTCTGTTCAACAGTGAGGTTATTTGGAATCAATTTTGCACAAACTTTTTTCATGTCAAATTCCTTTGTCAAAATTTGATGGACTCTGGTATGGTTCAAATTCAATTGTTCTGCAATTATTCTGACAGTTAATTGCTGGTTGTACCATATCAAGTCTCTGATCACTCAAAGTTGTCATCACTTTTTGATGTTAATGATCTTCTAGAGCGTGGGTTGTTCGCAACTAATTCCCGGCCATCTGAAAATGCTTTAAACCACCTAAAAACTTGGGCTCATAGCAGAGCATCATCTCCGTAAAAAGTTTCAGTAGCATTGTCACCGAATTTAACACAAAAGTTGATTGCAAAATGTAATCATTTTGCATAATTAGTAATTAATATCATAATTAGTATCAGTCATTTTTGTGACTCGCAACAAAAACTCGTTTCACAAAGTTTGTTTCCATATCATGTGGCAACAATAGACTAAATAATTCCTAATATAAATCAGCTGTTCATATAACTATATGTTTACTAGTAACTTTACAGTGTTGTCACTTTGGCTGCCAAAAAAAAAAAAAAAACTAGTCATTACTTTATTTACAGACCTCTATGTGTTTTGATCATATCTTGTAGTTAAATTATACCACAATTTTTCATGTTTCTTCTTACATTGAGGATCTATATGGCCCAAGACTCCCATTGAGTCAGTATTTGGGAACTAATTCACAGAAACAAGTCACAAATTAACTGGCATTACCAAAAACTTAGGTATAACATCTTGCATATACAAAGAGAATTGCATCTTTTAACAGACTTGAACATTATGAAATACACAACACAAAAACAATGAACTGTATGTACATTACAGTTCAAGATAGATGTGTTTAGTATCACATCCTAAATATGTATTTTTTTTTAATAAAAAAAGCAAAAAAAAGCTGGAAATAGCATAAATTATTATTACTTTAGAAATAACATAAATTGTTGAAGGATGTTGCTATCAAATTGTCATACTTTGTAGTTGGGACTGCACTGCAAAAAGTTGCTCTAATGCCACTGAAGAAGACTGTAGAATTGGAGTCTTAAAATTTCAATTTAAGTAAAAAGCTTCCTTAATTTGTTCTCTTTTTAGAAATTAATAATTTTGTTTAATGAATGATAATAATTTAATTGTTTTACTATAATACATTTTAGAAAATAATCAACTAAAAAATTATTTCCGTACAGCAGAAAATGTTAATTAAATTAAATACAAAATTAATGTAATTGTTATTTTTTTATATTTACATATTCTCTCAATTTCCACCTCATTGTTAATTATTCTTATGTATATTATAACAGACTGATGTAATATAAGTAGTATGAATTCAACTATTTGTAAATATTACATTTTATGTTGAAATGCTTTTAATGAAATGAGATATACTTGTGTATTATTGTATCCAATTAATGGTTTGATATTTAATGGATTTTATGAAATATTTATTCTAGAGAATGTTCTTATTAGACAACTTAAACTCCTCCTATTGATGTTGGAACTTAAAATTAATAATGAAGTATAAACATTGTCTTTTGGTTTAGGCAAAGAGTTATCACTGAAGGGAGTAAAGAAGGAGGGAGAGAGATAGAGTGACAGAGAAAGAAAGAAAGAAAGAGAGAGAGAGAGAGAGAGAGAGAGAGAGAGAGAGAGAGAGTGTGTGTGTGTGTGTGAGAGAGAGAGATTGATTGATTGATTAATTAATTAGGAGAAATACAGTTTTTGCTGTGGCACAAGCATGATGATGACACTAAGTGTGTTAATTATCATTTCACAGCCTTTCTTCCACTACATTTATTCTACCTTTTATTATATGTAAATTGTGAACTATATGAGAAAATAAGTAATTTTTTTATCCTGAATTTATTTTGTTTATGTTGATAAACAAAAGCCTATTCATAGGTTTATTTTATTTTATTTAATTAAAACAAAATATCCTTTCAATAAATTATTATTGATTTGTAATCTATTTATTCATTAAAAAAAAATTTGTATGGAAAGAATGGCAACTTTCATTGTCTGCTTCAATTATGTAGGTGACTGTTTCCCTTCATAACCCCCCTTTTTATTCTTCATCTCTTCCTCCTTGACCAGGTATTAAAATTGTATCAGTTTCTGACTTATCTTTAATTGTGGGACCAACATCTTTTGTTTACTGGTAGGGCTGCTAATTCCTTATTGAAGCTTAGTAAGGGGATGATGAAGTTGACTCCTTGTCAAAGAGTTGCACAAAAAGACATACTTGTAAACAAACGAAATAAGAAAAAAGAGAAAAAGGAAATGTAGTTTGTTCATTAACAATTTTCAGAAATAACAACAATAATGTTATTTTAAGAGACATGAGTATAATTATAGGTTTCTGACAAATTGTCAAATTTTATGAATGAAATTTATATTTTAGTTTTCCCTTAAAGTAATATCTTTTTGTGAATAAGTCTACATTAAATTTTTGTTAGTTCAATTCTCCAAATTAATTTTTTATTACTCAGTTTGCAATACTGAATCTTTGTGTGACTTATTTCTAGGATGAGTCGGTTCCCTATGGATGGAAGTTAATTGCAAAGTTTTTTTTTGTAGTACTTGGAACAGTTACATAGATTGATCTGTAGTTTCTCTATATAAAATAGTCTACTTTTAATAAAATCGTTAAAATTAGAAAGTGTTTACTTACACTTGGCTTTATGGGGTAGAAGTCTATTGAAGTAAATTTGCTTTATAGCAGACAAAATAAAGTTACTTTTGTTAGTAAATTTTACAAAAACCTGGAATGAACAAAATTACATTACAGAAAGAATTGTTCACTTGGAATAAATGTACTACAGAGGTATATCATTGAAAAAGATGACCTCTTACTACACAAGAAGTTCTATTTGTTGTGGGGTTAGTAATCAATTTATTAATTGTTTTCTTCATATGTGTATTATGTATGCTAAATACCATGACTACAGTGGTTATAGGTAACCTGACATAATTTATTCTCAAAAATGTTATAACTACCCTCAAATATAAGAAGATTCCATTTCAGGTTTATTGGAAAAAATGAAGTTGAAGTGGTGTTTTGTTGCCTTCTTCACTGAGTTTAATGCGCTGTTACATATCAACATACTAAGCCCACCAAAATAAGGTCATATCCAGCCATACAATTGGCTTATTCACATTATTCACTACAAGGATTAGCTGTATATTGAACACTATTACTCTCAGAGAAAGTAACCATGACTAGTATCTCTTGTATCTCTGATATTTCACATCCATCCCTGCTCTGAGAAAGACTGAGACAAATAGTGTAAAGTAACATATTAATATAATGTAACCCCTCTGTAGGGAAGCAATGCATTATAGTTCATACTTCAATTTTGCAGGGAAGTCTTCTTCATAAAAATATATAAATCTTTTTTTAAATTTTATCAGGAAAGCCTAAAGGCAAAAAATATTTGCTTAAAATGTGTAACAGGAAAGTTCAGTGAGGTATGTTCACTAGTCCAGGTTTATTCATTTAATTATAATATAAAAGATGTATCTTAAATGCCAGTAATTTGAATCTGTGTCATAAAGTATTTAAATAGAAATGAGTGGTAGTTGTTTAAAATCTTAATGGAATTCTAATGTTTTCCTATACTGCATGTTATTGCTTCTGCTTTTTGATTTTCTGACTATTGTTGAATTATTTTATTAGTAAGTTTTTTATTTTTAAATAAAACTAATCTTTTATCTTAATTTGTACAAGGTGTGACTGTAATGTAATGCACACTGAAATGTATGTATTGGGAGAACAAACTGACAAAATGAAAATTGTTATCTTATAGTTTCTTTCATTTTCTGTCAGCCCCATTTTTATGGGATTGAGTTTGCCATCTATGTCATCACATCTAAGAAAATTTGCAGATTGAATTTTTAGCAGCAGTAAAAGTGGATGTTAGTGACAAAGCCATTTATGGTGAAACGTGATTGAAGTACTGAAAGTAGGTGGAGAATAAAGTTTACAAAATAAATATACTATTTTTCAACATAATAAATGGGTTCCATTACCATGATTAACATTAACAATGCTTCTTACTTCATAATGGTTCCACCATAATAAGTGTAACATTATATGTTGGGAAGTAAAATTCAGAAATGCTAACAGCCAAAGTCATTGAACTTGTTCCCATAGTTATTGGAGATTAGAACACTGGGTACAGTTTACTGTATGTTGATGAAAAACAAATGGCACTATAGTTCCATTTCTACCTGCACTGCAATACCAGTGAGGAAAGAACTGCATCAAAATTCTGAGAAGATTCTGAAGTATATTTTCATATACTCAGAAAGTTATTCATCCTTTTAATTTATTTTTATTAAATTAAATAGCACTTGATGAAATATAACATTATAGGGTTATAGATGTGATAAATCACTTACTTTAAAGAAGTATATTGGCAATTTTACATTTAAAAAAATACAGTGTGGTGGCTTGTCTGTTCTTTGGAACAAGGTGTATCGGGATAAGGAAGTACAAGAGAAATAACTTAATTGTTTTGGTTCTGTTTGATATGTAACACATTTCTGGGAATGGCAGAAATTCTTTACTTAGGAATCCTACACCTGAAATTGACTGGGTATTTAATTTCTGGAGGAAACAGATTTAAGTGATCACTGAAATATTTTTGATTAATCAATAACAGGCTGTTCTCATGTAAGTGAAAATCCAGTCAGGGAGATTGCCCTCCCTCCTTCAACTTATCTCGTGAGGGTTTGTAGGGACCATCTATTGCTTGGAGGTGGCCTTTGATTTTCTTCAGGTATCTTGTCCAGATATATTTCACTAGTAATGTTGCTAGAGGGTAAATCATTTTCATCATAGACTCTTTCTTTATCTTTTCTTTCCTATTTTTGGTTTTATGGCTGTAACTTGACCCTCTTAGATCCACGCTAAGGTGCTGGGACAAGTAAAGCAATTGCATCTTTGGAGGATTTTAGTAGAGGAGTACTATGTAAACCAATCTGGAAATTCTTTTCTAATGGCTGCAAAAGATGCCTTAATGTCTGTGGAATTAATTCAGAATCTCTAATCTATACCAAAATAAAAGAAGTACAAAATATAATTAGAAAATTTATATAGTAGAAAATAGATTTAGAATAGTAGAAAATTTAAATAGCTTTTATAGGAGATCAGGAAAATGGAACAGGAACAATGTATTAGACTTGTATAAAAAGCAGGGGAATTTATCTGCCAATATAAATTTATCTTATTTTTTGTTGTTTTAGATAAGCTTTATTACACGTACAGAGATATATTTTGTGCAAGCCGATCTAGCACTGAGAGATGTGTTGTTGATGTAGTATACTCTTTGCCCCTTACATTGCAAGGACACTTACAATCATATGCTAGTCTATTTGTCTTGCTTAATTTCATTTACTGATAACAATAGGAGTTGTAATACAACTATTAATTTGCCATACGAAGTGAATGATAATAATGAACTAATACATCTTTTACCTCCTTGTGTGAAGTAAAGGAAGTATTGTGATCGCAAAAAATTTCGGTTTTCAGGTTTCAGCAGAAAAATCCATTTTGATCATCCCTGAATACATTTTGACTAGTTTCGGCATGACGTCTGTATGTATGTCACATAACTCAAAAACGATTAGTCGTAGGATGTTGAAATTTCGGATTTAGGACTGTTGTAACATCTAGTTATGCACCTCCCCTTTAAACTACAATCGACTGAACCAAAAATGTCCAAAATCCCCCAAAATGTGGATTTTGTACTTTTTCTTAACTACAATAATAAGCCCTCATTGAGAGCTTTTCAACAAATTATAAGTGATGCATATTTTCATTGGTTCCAGAGTTATAGCCAAATAAAATTTTAATTAATGAAATATTTGGATGTTGCAAGGGGAAGGCATATTGGTTCAAATCAGACTTCATCTCCTTTTTTTTTTTTTTAACTTTTTTTATTTATTTTAAATATATTGATTTATTAATAATTATTAACCTCTGATTATAAAAAAAAAACATTACAATAATTAATAAGTCAACAATAAAAAAAAATTAGGATAAAATATCAGAAGATATTAATGAAATAAAATTTTATGTACTTTTTATTAAAAAAAAAAAAATGTTTACATGTAATTTAGTAGGTGTACAAGGGAGTCGTGTAATGTCCACATCAGATTATTTTTATATAAATTAATAGTTTTCATAAATTTGTATATAATATCGACTTAAGGTGGAAAAGAAATAAGCCTTGTGTATTTTTTGAAAAAATAACAGGGTACTGGTATATACTTTACTTTGAATTATCTGTAACTGTGTGGATCTATGCCAGTTTGGCTTGTACAACATATGCTAGATTAAAATTTGATTGTTTTTCTTCGAATTATTGATAAGGACAGAACTAAGAATGCTGAAATGTAAATTTATTATTTGCCAAAAATGATTTTCATTTTAAAAAATTTTTCAATTTTGTCTAGAATTTGTATTATGACAATGCTAGTTTCAATAAAATAATGTATATGACTAGAATCGGTAATAAGTTATGTAATGCTGATTTACAGATACTGATACAGGAAATGTTTTCTTGGTGTAATAGCTTACATTTAATTTAAAAATACTTTTGTAAACATTGATTCATTTCATTACTTTTCAAGATGTTTACTTGTAGAGATAGAATTTAAATTACTTTCTTCTATCAGCACATTGATTTTTTATATGTTTACTGATATCATTTCCCTTTTATTAAACTTTTTTCTCATTTTACATTTTAGATTCATGACTGTTAAAATTTAAAATTGATTTAATGGTAAATTACAAACTGATTTATTATTATTTTTTAATTATCTGAATAAAATTATTATTTATTGAGTTTTACTGATAAATCATTTTTTTCATTGTAAATGCTTTATTAAAAAGTTTAAAAAATTAGGTTAAAATTCTTTCATTATTGTTTTCTAATAATTGGAATTTTGTATAAAAATTAATTTTTGAAATCAGTACAGTTATAATAAAAACACACACACACACACACACACACACACACACACACACACACACACACACACATACATACACATGCACAATATGCTTATATTATTGCAAAGAAATCATTATTATAAGAAATAATTATTTTGTGAAAGTCTGCACAAGCAGTATACAAAGCCTTCAAGTTGGAAAAGTAATTAAATCATCAGATGTTCTGTGATATGCAAGATTCAGATTCTTGTTAAAGGTGGTTTTAATACTTGGGGTTTAGTTAATGGTTTGTTTAGGAATAGTTGGCCTGGTTCTGGGCAAGATCAACAGCTGAACTTGCTGTCTGAGGTGAACTAGAATGACAATAAAAATTTTTTTGTACTTTTTTGTACATAATTTAAAAGTGTTAACTTCTTAGACAAGAAACTAAGCCAAATTTATTAAATTTGGCGTAGTGAGTTTTAACTCAGTTTAATAATTTTTTAGTTGCTCTTGTGACCATAATTTAGTGGATGGTGTTGCTGTCTTCTTCCTGATGTCAGTTGATGCTACTGTTGGTGGTTTTAAGTGATGTAGATTGATACATATGTAGAATGTTTCAAAAAATGTACTTGATTTAAATTGTATTTGTTTATTTACTGTATTATTTTAATTTGTTTCACACATATATTTCATAATGTTGGAGTATTTTAAGGTGTGGTCTTTTTTATATTTGCATAGAATATCAAGGTAGTTGTTGGTTTTGATGGATTTATGATTTGTTTCTAAAAGATTTTCAGATTTTGACTCGATATTGTTATGAAGGACTTTTAAATGTTCATTGTATCTTTGTTTGAAGTTGCATCCTGTTTGATTTATGTACAACCTACCTCTGATTTTAACAATTGGAGCAGTTCAATTACATTTATCAGGGACATGGCAGTTGTGTTCCTAATATAACTTTATTTTCTTCTTTTATTTATTCTGAGGGTCAGGTTGCATCTAGATTTTTTTTAGTTAGGTATTGTTTGAGTCTTTGTTTAATATACTAATGAAATATATTTTTTGTTTTTATCTATTTTATATAGGATTTTACTGTATCCACAGGCATAACCATGGTGGGGCAGGGTGGAGTGCTTGTCCCTCCTTGCTCGTTTATCAAACAAAAAATCATAGGTCAGTATCAAAAGGTTATAATAATATTGCGTGGCAAGAAAGCATGTTTGAATTGTGGCGGGAGGGCTCTCTGGTGAACGAGTGAAAAACTGACAGTTCAAGGTCTGGATGGTCTGTGGTAAAACTCTAAGATTATAAAATGTTTGAGATTGGATTTAGCAGGAAAGTTCTAGTATTTTCTGATACCTATTTAAGTGCTGAAATCAGTGCGAGTGAGCCAGTTGGTAGAGTTGACGCATTTGAACTAGTTCAGACCCCAATCCTGTAGCAATAGCAATTTAAAATGGATATTAGAGATGTTTTTAGCATTAAAGGTATGTATCTGTAGTATTTTCATTCGAGTTGATGAGTTGCAAAACCATCTTTTTTTTTTGTCTTTTCTCTGTCTAATAAGTCTGTCTCTTCTTTTAACTATATTTTTCCAAATGCTTCTTTCTTCATCTATTTGCTGCAATACCTCTTCATTTGTCACTTTATCCACCCATCTGATTTTTAACATTCTCCTATAGCACCACATTTCAAAAGCTTCTAATCTTTTCTTCTCAGATACTCCGATTGTCCAAGTTTCACTTCCATATAAAGCGACACTCCAAACATATACTTTCAAAAATCTTTTCCTGACATTTAAATTAATTTTTGATGTAAACAAATTATATTTCTTACTGAAGGCTCGCTTGTGCTGTTCGGCATTTTATATCGCTCCTGCTTCGTCCGTCTTTAGTAATTCTACTTCCCAAATAACAAAATTCTTCTACCTCCATAATCATTTCTCCTCCTATTTTCACATTCAGTGGTCAATCTTTGTTATTTCTACTACATTTCATTACTTTTGTTTTGTTCTTGTTTATTTTCATGCGATAGTTCTTGCGTAGGACTTCATCTATGCTGTTCATTGTTTCTTCTAAATCCTTTTTACTCTCAGCTAGAATTACTATATCATCAGCAAATCGTAGCATCTTTATCTTTTCACCTTGTACTGTTACTCCAAATCTAAATTGTTCATTAACATCATTAACTGCCAGTTCCATGTAAAGATTAAAAAGTAACGGAGATAGGGAACATCCTTGTCGGACTCCCTTTCTTATTACGGCTTCTTTCTTATGTTCTTCAATTGTTACTGTTGCTGTTTGGTTCCTGTTCATGTTAGCAATTGTTCTTCTATCTCTGTATTTGAACCCTAATTTTTTTAAAATGCTGAACATTTTATTCCAGTCTACGTTATCGAATGCCTTTTCTAGGTCTATAAACGCCAAGTATGTTGGTTTGTTTTTCTTTAATGTTCCTTCTACTATTAATCTGAGGCCTAAAATTGCTTCCCTTGTCCCTATACTTTTCCTGAAACCAAATTGGTCTTCTCCTAACACTTCTTCCACTCTCCTCTCAATTCTTCTTTATAGAATTCTAGTTAAGATTTTTGATGCATGACTAGTTAAACTAATTGTTCTGTATTCTTCACATTTATCTGCCTCTGCTTTCTTTGGTATCATGACTATAACACTTTTTTTGAAGTCTGATGGAAATTCCCCTTTTTCATAAATATTACACACCAGTTTGTATAATCTATCAATCGCTTCCTCACCGGCACTGCGCAGTAATTCTACAGGTATTCCGTCTATTCCAGGAGCCTTTCTGCCATTTAAATCTTTTAATGCTCTCTTAAATTCAGATCTCAGTATTGTTTCTCCCATTTCATCCTCCTCAACTTCCTCTTCTTCCTCTATAACACCATTTTCTAATTCATTTCCTCCGTATAACTCTTCAATATATTCCACCCATCTATCGACTTTACCTTTCGTATTATATATTGGTGTACCATCTTTGTTTAACACATTATTAGATTTTAATTTATGTACCCCAAAATTTTCCTTAACTTTCCTGTATGCTCTGTCTATTTTACCAATGTTCATTTCTCTTTCCACTTCTGAACACTTTTCTTTAATCCACTCTTCTTTCGCCAATTGTCACTTCCTGATTATAGCATTTCTTAATTGCCGATAGTTCCTTTTACTTTCTTCATCACTAGCATTCTTATATTTTCTACGTTCATCCATCAGCTGCAATATATCGTCTGAAACCCAAGGTTTTCTACCAGTTCTCTTTATTCGGCCTAAGTTTGCTTCTGCTGATTTAAGAATTTCCTTTTTAACATTCTCCCATTCTTCTTCTACATTTTCTACCTTATCTTTTTTATTCAGACCTCTTGTGATGTCATCTTCAAAAATCTTCTTTACCTCCTCTTCCTCAAGCTTCTCTAAATTCCACCGATTCATCTGACACCTTTTCTTCAGGTTTTTAAACCCCAATCTACATTTCATTATCACCAAATTATGGTCCCTATCAATGTCTGCTCCAGGGTAAGTTTTGCAGTCAACGAGTTGATTTCTAAATCTTTGCTTAACCATGATATAATCTATCTGATACCTTGCAGTATCGCCTGGCTTTTTCCAAGTGTATATTCTTCTATTATGATTTTTAAATTGGGTGTTGGCAATTACTAAATTATACTTCGTGCAAAACTCTATAAGTCGGTCCCCTCTTTCATTCCTTTTGCCCAGCCTGTATTCACCCACTATATTTCCTTCCTTGCCTTTTCCAATGCTTGCATTCCAATCTCCAACTATTATTAAATTTTCATCTCCTTTTACGTGTTTAATTGGTTCATCAATCTCTTCGTATACACACTCTATCTCATCATCATCATGGGCGCTTGTAGGCATATTGTTAACAATCGTTGTCGGTTTAAGTTTTGATTTTATCCTTATTACAATGATTCTATCGCTATGCGTTTTGAAATACTCTACTCTCTTCCCTATCTTCTTGTTCATTATGAAAGCTACTCCTGCCTGCCCATTATTTGAAGCTGAGTTAAACCATCTAATTAAAGCAATCTAAAATATTCAGGAAAGGCAAAGACTGTTTTTTTTTTTGTTTGTAATAATAGTGATTTTGTTGATGTCTTTATTATTGAAATTCTAAGAAAAATCATTAAATAAGGAAGTAATAACAAGTATACAACTTTCAAATAATCTATATAAATAAAAATGTAAATGTTCATTTGTTCAAAATGTTAAATCTCTGAAAGTTTTACACAGATTGCTTTAAAATTTTGACACAACGTTGCATTCGAATATGCACGTTTTTTTATATACCTACTATTTATATACCTAAGATGTCACCCATGTGACGGGTAAAAACATGCTTTTTTGAAAAACAGTGCTATCTGTTTGATGTAACAGCAACTCACACTATATTAAATATTTTATGATTCCATTTTAATGTTTCTGATATGTGTGTCCACTATAGACTAAAAAACTACTGGACCGATTTACGTGCGGGGATAAAGTGAGAGGGAAAAATTGAAAAAGGTAAAAGGGAAGAAGAGGAAAATAAAAAAAATAAAAACAGGGAAAAGGAAATGGAAAGGGAAAGAAAAAAAAGAAAAGGGAAAAAGGAATAAGGGAAAGAGAAATGGGGGAAGGAAAAAGAGAGAGGAAAATGGGAAAGGAAAGGAATTGAGGAAAACATAATATGGTAAAAATGAAAATGGGAAAAAGGAAAGGGAAAAGGGAAAGGTTAAATTTTGTGAAGTTCTGTAATGTTAACAAAATTTCAATTGTGTTCATTTAATTTATATATATATATATATATATATATATATACACACACACACACACACACACACAGACACACAAAATTCTAGCAATTATGAAGCATTCCCGGGTCTGCTAGTTTTAAATATTGAAAATTGTAATTAGCCACTTTTGCAGCAGTTTTGCTTAATTAGATGGTTTTGAATTTTGAAATGGTTGATTTTTGTAACTAGCTACTTATGTTAGTTACAAATACTGAGCATTATACTTTTATTGTGTTAGTCACAAACTGAATTAGTTGTAAATGACTTAAATGAAATAGCAGTGATACGAAATACGGTCTCCACAATAAAATAAATAATAAGATTCTTATGAGAATCTACCCTTCATCAAAAATAGATACCAATTATACCAATGCTCTGTGAAACCCATTGATTTCAGAAATTAAAAGTATAACCTCATTCAAAAAACATGTGCAGATTGTTATGGTGCTTGAAAAATTATCAACAGATGGTAACAATGTAACGACGAGAAAAGCTGCTTTTCAAATGTATTACACTGCTACAAAATCAGAATGCATTGTTAGTATTTGTCTCTTAGAAAAATATTCGTCAATCCTGTAACTGGTGGTAAATGCTCTTCAGCCAACAAGTGTGGACTTACTTCAATGTACAAATCACATAAAAAAAGATCACATGCATCATGAGAAAACAGCATGGAAATGGTGTTGTTGAAAGTGAAAGTGTTATAGCAGAGGCTGAAACAACTGCTGAGCATCTTTGAACAGATTTCATTCAATATGCTGCGAGTCATAAATTAGCAAAAACATCGTGTGAATCGAACAGTACAGACTCCTAGTGAGTTTTGGAGAAGATCACTAATTATTTTGTATATAGATTCATTAATAATGTCTCTCGAACAGTGTTTTTCTGAGGAGAACTTGCCCGCATTCTCATTGCTTATGTTGCAATCTCACGTAATGCTTGATATGACGTATGAGGATTTTTTAAAATGAAACTTTAAGTTTTTATATTTACTATAAAAACCAATTGGTGAGGCTGGTTTTTCTTCACCAAGCTTCACCAGCTTGGTGTTGCTGTACTTTGGTATAACCAATGGAAAGGAAAAAATGTGCTAAATGCTAAACTGAAGGAGATAGAACTAGCTGCACTAGTTAAAGAAACCCAATTGTTCTACCCATCCATAAAACGGGTGCTACTTATCTCACTTGGACAGCTGTGCACTATCGAAAGATCCTTCACCACTTTATTCAGGGTAAAAACTTGGTTACGGTCAACAATGTCAGAAAATCAGCTTGTCAGTCTTTGTATGATGGGTGTGCATAAAAAGAGGGTTCTGGAAGCCAAAAATAAATCTGAGAAAGAAATTTTGTCAAGTTCTTGTACTAAAATAAAATTTGGATAGGTCGAATAGTATTGAAAGTAATTACTTTTAGCGTTTTCAAAAGTTCATATAAAACCATATTTTAACAAAAAAACATTATCGTAATTTTGCCTCCCTGGAGAAAATCCTGGCTTCGTCTATGACTGTATCCATTTATGTGAATTAGGTAATTTTATTATATTGACTTCTATGAGGTCTTCACGTATATGTGGGTAAGTAAGATGTTTGTGGTACATACTTTTAAAAGCAAGTAGGTTACATGAGGTTTGAAATATTGTAAATGAGTGTTCATCATTGTTCGTTTCCTGTATATCAACAGTGTATGTGCCTGTATAATTTTTTGTGACCTTGTCTGTTAGTGGGTTTGTGTAAGAAAGTATATTTCCTTTAAGTTTGTTCTTTAACAAACATACAAAATTATAAACACAACACAAGTATTAAACATCAATTGCTTGTGTTTGTTAGTGTATACTTCATCTTCCTGAAGTCGTAAGTACATGCATTATTATTAATAGTTGTAAATTTATGTAAAAGTTAAAAAGTAAAATTTTCTATCCAGTTAGGATATTATCATAACTTTCACACATTTTCAAAAAAGAGGTTCTGCATTCAACTAGTCCACATTCTTTAAATGTATGTTTAACCTTTACTGTTCACAATCATTTTGATGATTGTTTTAGTTTATGGAGAAAGTTTCTCGATAGTCCCATTGTAAGTTATTTTAGAAACTGTAGACAGTAACATAAATGGAAGACTTTTTAAACAAAATGATGTAATCTACATAATTAAATTGATTAGAAATATTTTTCAGTTTTTTCACTATCATTGCCTAGTATTGTATTTTTATAACACAGTGATATGTATCTTGATGTCGTACAGTTATTAAAAGTATTTCCTCATGAAAACTTAGGCGAACTAATTGGTAAGCGTAGGTTAAAAAATTATACATATTTCCACAATCATTGACCATCAGCTCATACTCAATAGCAATTACATCATGATGGTTTTTCTGCATTCCTTTTATTATTTCTGAGTGAAGAGCTCACTTCAGTTCATTTATAACTTTTAGTACTTCATTTGTTTGTGATTTAAGTATAGTGAAACTTGTTTACTGATCTCTGTGAAATTTTTCATTAAATTTTTGCTGTTAGGTGAAACAGCATATGTATAACAGTTTTTCATAAAATGCACAGTTTCAAAAGGTGCTGTCTTTGTTAGACAGAATGAAGAGTTACAAAAAACTAAAATAGATAAAACCAACTGTTGGGATCGGTTTATGCTGCCGGATAAATACTTAATGCAAAATCTTTGGTGGAAAATTTTCCGACAAAATTTTGCTTAGAGCTTACTTTGAGAGATTACTTTTATGTGTGTCCCTAGACAGCCATTTTTTGGAAAAAAAAATGGTGAACTAAAGTTGGAAATTTCTTATCTTATCCTTATAGCCTTATCTTTGATAGAATCTATGTTACTAATAAATTCTATCAATTCTTTGGCAGAATTTTCAATCTTGGATCTTTCTATGGATGATGTCAAGTCATTTGGAAATAAAACTACATTAGATGTTGATCCTTTGAGAAAATCTAATGTGATTAAAACAGTGGAGATGAGTATGGATTCTGGAGAGCCCAACCAACACGCTTTTGAAGAGTGGAACCTCTTGGAAAACCTCTTAAAATTTAAATTTAAACGAAAATAGTTTTTTGGAACAATTGAATGTAAATTTTCTTTTTAAGATTAGCAAAGACAAAAAAATTAAAAGCTTTAGATATATTTTAATTCTCCACATTAGCAGTCCAGAAAACAATGTAGATGAAAACTATTTTGAATGTGAAGAAATATTTATGCATAACACGCCACTGCTTGTAACTGAATTTTAAAAATTCAATTTTTAAAAAACAAAAATTCTGAAATAGTTTTGAATCCCTCTCCAGAATAACATAAAATTCTTCTTTTGGATTTCAACCCCCGAGTGGATAAAGAGAAATATTTTTCTAAAATTGATGAATACCAAGCCTATAAAAAAACCAACAAAAATCGAGGAAGATTAATTAAATAAAATCAATTTATTAAATTCTGTAAGTGTTGTTAGATTAATAATATTACACACTTTTTAAGAGACGACTAAAAAAAAATTGAAATCTCTAAATGCAAAATTTGCAGAATTTTAAATAAATCTTGTCACCATCTCTTATAAAAATTACAAAGAAATAATGAATGTTGCAGTTAGGAGTGAATGTAGATATAGATTTGGATTATTATTTAACAAGAATAAAAGTTTAACCCAAATAAAAAGGAAGCAACTTCTAAAGAATGTGAAATGCAGAATAGAAAATTGAAATTAGGTAAAAAAAAAATTAAAGAAAATTAGGAACAAGAAATAAAAATGTTAAATTCTTCTGTTTAGTCAGAAATCTCTCAAAGAATAAAGAATGAGGGTTCCCCAGGTTTTGAAAGTCAGAGAATTTCTATTTAATCAGGGAAGGTTTTGAAAAATCACCGCAAGTCAGGGAAATTTTTTAACATTTGTAAAATGTCAGGGAAGACTTGAAAAATTCTATTTGAGCAGAGAAATTAAAAAATTGAAAAGGCGACAAAACAGTGCACCTGTGTTGTCTTTTCTGGTTTCAAGTTCTTTGCACAACTGTCACAGAATATCCTTATTAGCCATTTCATACAAAAGCTAAAGAACTGCAAAAGCGAATTAAACATGAAGTAATAAAAGAATTAGAAGAATATCAAGATAGATTTAGGAAGTCCTGGATCTTATGGAGAAAAAATTATTTCTGTTAAACTTATCCTTGAAGCATATGCTGGCTAAAAACTAAATAGTGGTTTTTGTTAAAAAAAAAAGCGTAGGCTTCTGTAAATTGGCAGTCTGTTTTTGTGTTTTTTAAATGTTAAAAGAATTCAGCATGGGTGATAAAAGCAGAAATATATTTAGAGAAACACTAACTAACCCCAACTTCTGAAGTTTAATTTTTAGAGAAAATTTCTAATCTTTTTACCATAAAAACTGGAGTAAGATTGTATGATGAATGCTTTTCATTTATGTTTTTGTAAAAGTTATTTGTGAGTAGAGAAAGAAATGTGACTAGCAAAACAATACTTTCTTCAAAATCTTTTTGCTGATATTTTGGTGGAATAGTAACGTCTTAGCCTTTCATTCAGAAGTCCCAGGTTTGAATACTGGTCAAGCATCAGGATTTTTTATATACTACAAAATTTTCATTTCATATTCCCATGCCCAAGCTTGGAAACTGAACGGAACGCAAGAATGGCGGGAGTTTCAATATTTCTCCCTACAGATCGCAGAGCCTGGATAATGTCCGTTGCTGCTGTATCTTTCTATTATCGGGCGGGTTTCATCGGTTATTTAGTGGCGGTTATAGATTTTAAGTTTTATTTATGGACGGATTTTGTAATTTGCGTTCCTATCCGTATGGAACAGCGTGAAATTTATTTACTGGTTCTAACCGTGGGAGACTAAGCTTTTGAGCCTAATCACGGCGTGATTTCCCTTCAGTCCATCCGCTGAAGTCCTTTCGGTACAAGCACCTATGGGCTAGCAGGAATGGGCCTCCGGAGGGAGTCGCATATGCTGATTAAATGAAATTGTGGTCTCTTCGTGGGACGGTGTGGGTGTTGTCTAGGTTTTTATAGTTTTAACAAAATTTAATTATGAAAACGGTCACTTTCGCGGTTGGAATTTTCGCGTGGTTTCCATTTATAGGTTATGCGATATAGAAGCGCCTAAGCCTGGTTTGTCTTTTTTTGACTCTCGTACCGCCTCTTCACAGTGGTTTGTTTAATACGGCATGAGGCCGTTTTCGTATACCCTATGGGAGTACGGTCGTCTCAGCAGATGTCCCGGAGATGGCCGTGTTCGGACACGGCCGCTCTCCCGAACAGTCTGCGTGCCTGCGCCACCCTCACTTCAGATACGGTATGTAGTCCCGCATCCTAGCGAAGAGTGACGTTTCTGACGAACCACGGTGTTCCAAATCTCGTCAAAAACGCTATGTTTTGGACGGCTTCTAATTTCTTTTCAAGCGTGGAGTTCAACAAAGCTCCCCATACCGGGTAAACATATGTTAGAATCGGCAGGATGTATAGCTGAAAAATGAGCAATTTGGTCGCCAGTAGATATGGGCTGGCACTGTTCAGTACTGGGTATGGTGAGGCCCTGACAGCCTTTGCCCTTTGGGTCACATAATTAATATGTTCTAAGGTAAGCCGTTTATCCAGGACTACTCCCAGGTACTTGACTGTTTTCCCAAAAGGGATTTTCTCTCCTGAGATTTCCAGCTGCCTGGCTGGAGCACGTGTCTTGTATGTGAACATCACTGCCACCGATTTTTCACCATTGACCTTGATTCTCCACATATCGAGCCACGACTCTACTTGATTTCCAATCTAGTAGACGGCCTGACGGCCTAGTAGACTCCAACGGCAATTGGATTGCCGTTGGAGTCTCTCGATCGCGTAATCTAGACTTCCGAATTCATAATAATATGCCGTGTCGTCTGCGTATAGAGCTGTTTTGACGCCTTCCGACAGCGGCATATCGTTGACGTAGGCCGTGTACAAGAATGGCGAAAGCACTGCTCCTTGGGGGACTCCAGCGGCGCTACGTCTCTGGTGGAGGAGATTGTTTCCCCTACGCGTACAACACATTGTCGGTCTAGTAAATTAGACCGTATCAATCTGACATAGCGAAAGAGAATCGTCGTATGTGCGAGTTTATACAGCAAGCCGTTATGCCACATCTAGAAAAACGGTTGCAGTTACCGCTTTTCTATGTAGGCCTCCGACGAGACTGTCGAATATTTTAACCAGTTGGAGGGTCGTCGAGTGGTCTTCCCTGAACCCAAATTGCTCAGGCCGTACTCCTTTTCCCAAATGTCACCTAAGTCTCTCCAGAAAAATCCTTTCAAATAGCTTTGGCAACACTGGTAATAAGGAAATCGGCCTGTAATTCTGGGGAAAGAGCAGACTTTTCGCAAGTGTGGGTAAGCATACCACCTATGCAGTTTTCCAGAAATTTGGAAAATATCCAACGTACAAAATTGACGTGAATATTGTGGTTATGGTCGCTATAAGAGCGAAGAGAAGGCCTCGTTGCCCCAACCAGCTGTTTGACAGAGCCTCGGTCATTGACGATGTGACGCGTTCGACCGTGTCGTCGATTTCCTCCGGTGTGATCAGGAGTTCAGGATGCGCTGGCCTGTAATCCCGTTGGAGAGTTTCATAGAACCTTTTCCAATTCACTAACCTTCGTGGTATAGTCGGGTGGGGGGGGGGGTCTCGGCCGCCCCTTGATGTCCGAACTCCAATAAGACAGGAGAGTGGTCCGAGCTGAGATCTTCTATCGTTTCAATCATGACCGGAGTTGTTACCACCTTCAGAATTGCGATGTCGAGTACATCAGGTCTCGTTCTGCCCGTTCGATGAACGAAGGTGGGAACCTCGGGGTCTATGACGACTAACTGGCGTGCTCGTGCTCTTTCGTGTAGCAACCTGCCATTTCCACTTATCAGATAGCTATTCCAAGACTCGTGCCTAGCGTTGAGGTCGCCCATGAGTATCATGGGCCCATCCCAATTTTCTAGCACGGTATCTAGATCTGCGCCGGGTACCGCTAAGTTTATTATAAGCCGAAATCAGCCGATACACCGTGCCTAGATGCTCCACATGTACACGTGTCTGCTCCATTACGATAGTGTGGATATCGACCCGCGTGTGTACGTGGCGTCTGTGGACTAAAATTGCGGTTCCGCCGCTGGAAGGGCGTCCGGGTCGTACTTGCCTATCCGTCCTATACGTAAAGTAATTCCGAATGGTCAGTTGTTTGTTCGCGTTCAGACACGTCTCAGACAACAGTATCACGTTTATTAGTAGATCCTCGGCCAGACGGCAAAGTTCTGCCGTCTTGCCTAGTACTGAATTGGCGTTCCACTGTAGCAGTCTGAGAGTTTGCCTTACCATACCTTGATAGCAGATTCATGAGGCACTCTATGATGGACTGAATACAGTCCTTCAGAGATTTTTCTTGGAGCAGGCGGTGCAATATTGCTAGAATTTCCGGTAGGACATCCTTAATTGTCACTTGTGACAAGAAATCCGTACCGGAACTCTCCTTCGGGAGTGCAGTTATATTTATTTTGCCGCTGGAGGGCCTGGGAGTCATTAACGCCTTTTTGGTGGGGCGTGGGACTTCTGGGACCTTGGTTAGTCTGCCAGACGTCATGAGTTTAGCACCCGCCCTCTTTGATTTTGCCGATTATTCGGCTGCCTTTTTTCCTGCGGAGCAGGGTTCCTCGCAGGCTTTTTTGCCTCCACCTTTCTTGTAACTACTGCTGGTTTAGGTTTTGGTGGTGTGAGGGTAGGTGATTCCCATTTTTCCACCGTCACCGTTGCCGCCGGTAAAACTACCTGCGGCTGGGGGGCTCGGTTTTCCCCTCCGGAAACTCGTGCCCAGCTACGTACGTCAGTAACAGCGTACATTTTCTGGGTGCCCTTGTGCTTGTTCAACTGCTCCTTATAATAAGGACAGCCTCTGTAATTGGCCGGGTGCGATCCCTTACAGTCTGCACACAAGGTAGGCTCTTCGCGTGGCTTCAGACATGTCGTGGTCTTCACCACATTTTACACAGAGCTGTGCTCTGCGGCAATAGTTCGAGGAGTGGGCGAACTTTTGGCATCTGTGGCATTGGGGCGGACCCCCTCGACACACAGATGGGGTCACCTTTATTCTAGTTTTACCTTTATAGTAGTTTTCCAGGTGGTTGGCATTGGTTTTAAGGAGATGAGGCATGTGGGGATCTCCTTTCTGTCCCTCGTCTTCAGCTTTTTAACTGAAACTGCCTCGTAACCGAGCGAGGTCAGCTCCTCTTTTACCTCTTCCGGGGTGGCCCCATAAGGGATGCCCCGGATAACCACTTTGAGCTCCTTATCTTTTGGGAGCTGAAAGGCGTGAAAGGCCCCCTCCCTTGGATTGCAGAAAACGTTGTACTTCCCTGAAGTCGCTTTCGCTGCTTAGCTGTAGCCTTACAGAGAGCCCGGTACTTTTGGCTACCAGGTGCCCTCTTATAATTGCGGAGATTGCTCTCGCCAGCGTTAGTCACTCCTTAGGGCAGTCCAACAGTGACCGGAGATTGCAAGGAATTTCCATCGCTAACCTCCATGGTGGCAGCTGCCATTTCAGAGTTGCCCCTCGTAGTGTTCGGTTCCTCGGAGGGTTGGTCACCCGTGGTTACCGACCTACGCTTTAGACATTTTCTTGCTCCCACACCGTTATCCTCTACTCCATCAGAAAACTCCGGTGAGGGAGAACGAGGGGAGGAGGACAGGTTCGGATTAGATAGCTTTCCATTAAGAAAGAATCGTCCGAAGAGTACTGCTAAAATTTAAAATAATAAGTTATTTAACTCTTTTTGATTTCGATGAAAAGTCTCTTAGAAAATTTAAAATAAAAAGTAAAAAGGTTAAAACGAAGTAATTTAATATAATATAATAAAATTATATATTACATTATATTTAATTTACATATAGTCCAATTTAATGGCTTAATTAATTAAATTAAGGTTAACTTATTATATTAGGTTAAAATAAATTAAGTAATATCATTTTAACAAAATTAACAGAATTATTATATTTTATACATATAATATTAATATTATTTCAATAGTATTCACTAATAGATTAACTTCAGAAATAAAAATGAGGAAACTTTTAGATAACGGTTTAAAACTAGCTTTGGTATGTGGCTGAAGGCCGGGGTAGGTGTTCTAACGGGATGTTACCGACGTCACATAGTCATGGACACAGGTGGGCCGGAAATGAAGCAGAACACCAACACATAAGCACTAGTAACACACACTTACGCAGAAGCACTATTTAACACAACCTTTCACGTTCACTTCTCAACAGAGACCGTCATGCCCAAGCGTCAAGCTTATATTGTGAATTAATCATAAAAAAAAAAAAAAAAAAAAAAAAAATTGTTAAAGACACTATATTGCAAATGTCAGGTTTTCAGACGATTTCAAGATAGCAACAGAACAAATAAATAAATTACAGCAAATGCAGAAAGAACAGACCTACAAATATCTTTTGAAAAAAAAAGTTGGTAAATATTAAGAATGCCCCAACGTTTTTAAAACCCAGGTATGGGAAAACAGAAAAAGTATAACAGTTTAAATGCCTTGGGAGAATTATAGAATGGAATAGATAAAAAAATAATCCTAAGAAATCAGGTCAACAAAATGGAATTGGCCTAGCATCTAATATAAAACATACAACAAAAATTCTCTCAATAAATGCAAACTTAAATCAATTGATTTGTTTAGAAGTATTGCACACTGCAGAAGTCAAAAATAAAGAAAAGAGATCTCTATGAAAAATATTTCGTCCTATGAAAAATGACGCTTAGTTTGTATGAGTTTTGGTTTCCATAAAAAGCTGTACCAAAATTTTAAATATTAATGCCTGAAAGTATTTTTTAAGTATTAATGCCTGAAAGGAGATTGGCTTTCATAGACCACAGTTTTAGGATGAAGTTAAAAAATAGTCCTCTTTTATTTAGAGAGAGAAACTAAAAACCTGTATTATAAAGTTAGAAAAATTCTTATACAAAACAGAAATAGAGTTTCTGAACTTACAAAATTGAGAATTAATAAAAAAAAAATTAAAAGAATTCTTCGTAAAGAGGGTTTTCTATAAAGAAGCTCCAAAAAAAAAAAATTAGTAGCAAGAGAAGTCAGGAAAAAGGTATTGGCAGTAAAGGAAGACAGGGGCTCTAAGGAAAATGTTAAATGTGGTTAGTTGGCTAAAATGGAAAAATAAGAACAGCAGTTTACTAAAACTTATACAGTATCATTTTTTTTACAGGCAGGTAGAGAGGAGGTTAATTTTAGAAGTTAATTTTAAAATATTTTAACCCATTTAAACTCACCCACCAGGTTGGTCTAGTGGCTAACGCGTCTTCCCAAATCAGCTGATTTGGAAGTCGAGAGTTACAGCATTGAAGTTCTAGTAAAGCCAGTTATTTTTATATGGATTTGAATACTAGATCGTGGGTACCGGTGTTCTTTGGTGGTTGGGTTTCAATTAACCACACATCTCAGGAATGGTCGAACTGAGAATGTACAAGACTACACTTCATTTACACTCATACATATCATCCTCATTCATCCTCTGAAGAATTATATGAACGGTAGTTACCGGAGGCTAAACAGGAAAAAAAAGAAAAGAACTCATTTAAACTCCTGACTGGACTAGCCCACTCCAAGGATTCTCTGAGTTAGATATTTGGATTTTCTTGATTTAAAATTGTTGTAAGATGTAAAAACCATGGAAGATAATATTTCTAATTTCTTCTTTTTCAAAAATCTGTCAAGTAGGATGTACAAGTTTCATGCATTATTTCTGAAAATTCAAGAGTTAAAAATTCTTTAAATATTGATCTCTTAAACCATATTCATTAACATTGTATCATGTGATTTTTCCCTCTATTTTCTTTAACTAACAATTCTGAACTTATTTCTTTAAAGAATTCTTTCAGTTTGTGTAAATTACATATTAATATAAATTTTTTATATATATTTACCAACTACATAAATTTTTATATAACATTTTTTAAAAACTAAATTAAAAAATGTCTTATGTTATTACCTGTTTAATTAATAAAAGAGTTATGAGTTATGAGGAATTTTGTGTTTTTATATAAGCATCATCAATAAAAACACTTTCATTATAATAAGTATTTAAGAAAAAAAAATGTTTACAGTAAATATTTTTGTTATGTCTATCATTTCTGTTTGATTATTTATTACACATTGTGAAACATTAGGAAAGGGTGTGAGATAAGTGTTTACAATAAAAATAAGGCTTCTAAATGTATACAATTATAAAGAATTGTTTTGCTGAAGATGTTTTGTTAAAAAAGTGGATCACATCACAAAGTTAATTAAATAGGTTATTGTAAAAAATGTTTCTAAATTAGCTATTAAAATTATTTATACCTTTGAATAATAAAATTTGTTAAAATTGATTAAATTGTCATCAGACAAGTGTCTTTACACTTAATGAAAGTATGTAATGAATTAATTGCGATATATTTATTAAATGACTGTCAAATTTATTTTAATGTTTTTCCAAGTAACTACGAGTTGTGAGTTGTTTCAGCATACTGTGAGATGCTCTATGTTCTCATTGTAAATCATCAGCAGCTGGTAAGGCTCACTTGACCAGGCTATTTCTAAGGGGGAGGGGCTTATTCTGATGTGGTTGAGAATTGTTTTGTTGACCACTTGTTTTGCATTCCACTTGTTTTATTGACCTGTTATGTCTTTCTTGAAGAAATAATCTAGCAGGTTTTTAACCACTGCTGTTTTCAGGAAGCTTGTACATTATTTTAGTATCTATTTTTATTGAAAGAAATCTGAAAATATATCAGAAAAATCTTCAAATGGTGAAGTTCCTGAAACAAGGAATTTATCTTAAACAAAATAAAAAAAATTTATGATGCTATTTAAAAAAAAATAATCCAAGGAGATGGTGATAGTTATTTTGAAAGTAGAATGAGTTTTTTTTAGTTATTTGATATAAAATTCATTTGATATAAAATTCCAAGCAGGCTTGACTTTTTTTGACATACTAAATAACTCGGTTTTCATCCTAGAAAAAAAAATAGTGGAGTAGTTATAATTGGAGATAAGTCTTAGTTATAGTCTGCAACTATTAGTTATAGATCTATAACCTACTAGTTGGTCTAATTAACTACTAGTCAGCTGGGCTGGTCTAGTGGTTAACTCATTATTGCAAATCAGCTGATTTTGAAGTCGAGATTTCTAAGGTTCAAATCCTAGTAAAGACAGTTACTTTTATATGAATTTGAATACTAAATTTTGGATACCGGTGTTCTTTGGTGGTTGGGTTTCAATTAACCACACATCTCAGGAATGGTCACCCTGAGACTGTACAAGACTATACTTCCTTTGCATTCATACATATCATTCTCATTTATCCTCTGAAGTAATACCTTACGATGGTTCTGGAATGAGAACTGAAAAACTTTACGATGCAACTGAAAAAGAAAAAAAAGAGAGAGTCATTGGAGAAAGAATAAGTTTTGCTGGTTTGTTTCATTTCTTTCTGTTTTGTGCTAATCTTTTAATCTCAATTACTACCTGTGACTAACCTGTCAATTACTACCTGATTACTATCTTGTGTTATTTGCTTTATAAATTCCACATTTTGTTTACTTCCCACACAGCTCTCTATTAAAAATTAACTAATAGATATAACTAATGGATATGCTAATTAAAATTTAGACCTAGTTTATATGTTTAAGATTCTGCCACTAGTTTTCTGCTCAGCTGCTTGTCTTGAGACCTCTTCCTTTAATATAATATCAATAGAATGTGTTGCTGATTTTAATTAACACGTTTGCTGCTGTTCCAGTTCCCAGTGCTAGGAAAGCTTATTCAGTCAAGTGTGATGTTATAATTGCCTGCTTTGATGGTAATGTGTTTCCCATTTCCAGGGTGTGGAATATATCTTAGCAATAGTGTGGTTCCGGTCGCCAGGTACTTTTCTGCTATGTTTATTGTATGAATCTTTTTTTTTAGGTTAGTTTTGGCTTATTTTCACGTAGTTCGTGTCACCGACTTCTGGAGTAGCCGGTGTATTTAATTTCCCTAACACTGGAGTCCAGAACCACGCTAATAATTTTGGGCGTAATCAGAATCGATTTGTAAATAAATTCAATTAAAAGTGTAAATTAATACTTTAATTAAAAGAATTTTCCTTTACTTTTAATAAATAATAATAAAATAGTTTAAATGCACAATAATCGTATATAATAGTTCAAAATAAATAAATAAGATGTAAAAAATATATTATGGTTATTTAGTTTATAATAAATAATTCTATTGTTTGTTGTTAATTTAATTTTGTTCTACTATTCTTTCAATAATTTATTAATTACATTCAAAAAAATACTGTATTAATAATTCAAGAATTAAAAAACAAAAAACCATCCAAAAAATCATTAAAAAATCAAGTAAAGTTTTTACAGTTTAAATAGAAGTATGGTACGAATTAAAACACTCCAGACAATAACCTGGATTGCCATCGCACTCTTGGCAGAAAGATGTCACCTTATGTGCTTTCCTGTCTGCTTCTTTGTTACTCATTGATTCCACAGATTTTGGTAGCAACCATGGCATGTTTTTCTTTTTTTTACGCTCCGGACCTTCGGATTTTACAAACTTGTGATGAAGCCTCTTGCCTACTCCTTTTTCTATTTCAATTGTTTTTGGCTTACTTACCAAAAACTTAATATTTGCTAACACCCTCCTAAATTGTAATTTTTTTGTTGTTACCTGGTATTATTTTATAAATGATCCAGGCATTAACAACTGTGACTCCAAAAATTAATTCACATGCGACTTTGTGGTTTCCATTTTACACTCTTATGCAAAACGGAATGGTAGGATGACATCTGTCTCCTCCTTTTTTTGCTTCCTTATAATGAATAACATAACTTGGTTTCTTTGCTCGTTCACCTTTTCTGTTGTTGGTCTTTCCTGTGTCAAATAATTTTGTTTCATGGGAATACACTGTTGTCAACAGCAGTACAAGGCTGTTTGTTTTGCCATTTTATTTATTTTCTTTTTTTCTTTCTACACTGATTTTTTTCTTTTCTACATGTTTTAATTTCAATTATCTTACTTCTTTGGGGACTCCTTCCATTACTTTGCACTTACCACAGTATGCAATTTTCATTTTTATTAATTTCTCTGCCAGAGATATACCAGAGTAAAAATTGTCAGTGTACAAGATCGCTGAAAATTGCATAAATAAGCAATTATACATTTTATTAATCAGAACTATAAGTATTTTTTTTACCATTAGGTCTAACCAGATACTGATTATTATTCAAACAAATAATCTTGATAACAAATAGAAAATAAACCAATTATTTGATGTCCATAAGTTATAAAAAAACCTGAATTAAATAGTTAGTTGATGCATCCTTACCCCGGATGTAGGAATCGTAACTAAGTACTAAGTAATGTGTCGTAACCACAGTACGCATCGTACTGCTGGCAACTGGAAGGTAAATATTTACAAAAATCCTTAAAATTGCTTATTGTTGCTATCATATTTTATAGAATAATTGACAAAATCATGTTAAAGAAAAAAAAGTAGCTGCACTGAGATGAGTTTTAGTCAAACTCAGCTGCACTAAATGCAAGGTAAGTTTCGGTCTCGGGGACTGGAACAGCACTTGGTAAAATGCGATTCAAATACTTAATACAGCGATCGTGTTAATGTTTGCTGTGCTATTAACTATTAAAAATATATTTGTTACTTTATGTATTACATGCTGTGAAATTTGTTATAGTTTGTGTTGTTTATTTTTAATTTATTTATAACATTTTTATGGCTATATATACATGTAAATAAATTCTGTATTTTGAGATATTTGTGAAACGGGTCATTTGACATTCATCAAATTATGGCTTGAACTTCTTGGTGTACTCCATAGCCATTTCTTCTCTTAGATGGGGCTGCACAACCAGCTAATTTATGACTTTTAAATTTGTGATTAGTATATGCTCTAGAATAGAAAGTCTATTTCTTGTTAAGAATAATCTCAGTATGTTTGCCAGAGATACCCTATGCCAGTTAGATTAATATATTCACAATTGCAAAAACAAGCCAACTAATTCCACAGTGATTACTTATCATGGAATTAAATTTGGTAAAATAATCTTCAATGTACCATATTCTTTATATCTATTAGAATAATTTGCTTTCATATTATTTTTCCACTATTAGTGCAAAGCATTTTTTATATAATCTTATATACTTCACTGTTACAATTTGATATTTCTACAACTATTTATTACTCTATTTTCTTGTAACAATTTGTTTGCTTTTTCTTTAAAATTATATTATTTTTTTAAATTTACTACTGACAACCACTGAACATAATCCATTGTCTAGGTTTAGTAAATCATTAAATTTTTTTAGCTGTTACGCTTGCTCATAGGTAAGTAATTTCATGTTTTGTTTTCTGTTTCATGTAATTTTTTATTATATAAGAGCTGTTGATACAAATTGATGATTGCTGAACTTTAAGAGGTTATTAACTGCATATTTTGTCATCTAAACTGCCCATTGCTACAATGATTCGTGTTTTCAATGAGTAGTGCCCTTTTGGTATGGATTATGGTAAGTTACCTTTATGAACAATTTACAATAACAATTTGTGTTAGACACATAATTCCTGATTTTATAATATTTAAGTAGTTTGTTAAGAATTTGTATTAAGATATAATGATTAAACAACTCAGAAGGTAGTTTTATTTTTTCTTAAATCTTCTGATCCTTTTTTAGATTAATGAAATTAAGTAATATATGAAATTAATATATTTCTTATAATCTGCTTATTTAAACTGCTTTAACTAGCTTTCATTTTGAAAATCATGTTGAGTGCTAGGAACTGTGATAAAAGCTTTTCAGATTTTCTATAGTTCTCAATAAATAAATTGAGTACTGTGTAATAATTTTAGTAATTTATGCGAAGTACTGTCTTTTTAAGTATCAAAGAAAAAACTAGTTGTAATATAATTATATAAAATTAATGATTGATTGTGACTGACTGATGATGTATATCATATATGAACCAATGAAATTTTTCATTGTTTGTTTTTTATATTTCTTTTTTTTCAAAAAAGATGTAAGCATAAAATTTAAATATTATTAATGACAGTATAATTTAGATGATCAGGTATGGGCTAACCATTTAGAAATTTGTTAGCCTGTTAGCCTTAGAAAATGGATCCCTTCTGAATTCCTTTCATTGTTATTTTCTACTTCTTTTTTCTTGATTGGCAGGGATCCATTATACTGATCTTATTACAATATATTGCATTTTATTTTATCTGTTGTTTTTGCTTTATGTGTAATTGTCTTCCATCATGTGTGGAGAGGTGCCATCATGTTTTTGTGTGCTCTGAACTGCATTATTAGATATTTTTACAATACACCTGATAATTTCAAACAAACATTCATCTAACTCTGTTCTTGATAAGTACAATACATGTGTTAGTTTTTATTGTGTTTTAAACAATGTAGAAATCCCAGGTAATGAATAAGCTAATGTTGCTACAAAGGTGCTTGTATGAAGAGGAACTTTATGAAGATTTATGAAGCTAGTGTTTTGATTTATGAATGGTTGGTTGAGATTCTGGAAAATTACATGATGGCTGAAGCGAAAAATAAACTAAACGCATTAAAGACACTGTTTTGCCTTGGAAGTTATTAGCTGGGTCAGTCATCATGTCATCTTGTGTCAGTTACATTTGGAGTTTCTCATGGTTTCTGTTAATACCTGTCATTGTAACTGTTAGATAGTTGATATATTTTGGTTTATCATGTTCTCCTTGATTTTATAAGTTATAACAACAGTTTGCAGTATTAATGATGTTATATGTGAAATCATGATGTTTCATGTAATTTGTAATTTTTTATTCACTGAAAGAGATATCTAATTTTTAAAAAATATTGTTTTTAGCTCCAGAAAAAAGACAGAGCAAAGTTTTATTTCTGGAGTTTGTTCTTCAATATTTAAAAACTAAAGTAATGTTTTAGCAAAAGACATGATTTTTGGGGTAGAAGGGACCAAAAAATGGATTTTTGCCTGAGGTAAGTAATAAAAAGTAGCTTACCAAATTTTTAAACAAATAATGTAATCTTTTATTATTTTTTTATAACCTGTTGCCTTTTAATCATTTACTAATGATTTTTAAAAATTTAGACTAATTTACAGTAAATCTGAAATAACTACATTTGAACATTATAGGATAATTAAATAACCACCATTTAGCATAAAAATTACCTAAAGTTTTCCTTCAGGAATATTTTCACAGTGTTTCAGTGCATCTTCAAAATGTAAAATCAGTACTGTTAATAATTTTTTTATATGTAATCTATTAACATTTTTTTACACCTAGCTAAAGAGACTGAACTAGTGTGAGAACTTCTGAATAAAATTATAATTGATTCTCACCTAGATTGGTGGTTATTTTAATAATCTTTTGTTTTTACACATTAATGGTTGTATATATTTAATAAAATCTAATTATTTGTGAAAATTTAATTTAGAAAATAATTATTATTAAATTTCCAGTAAAGGATAAAAAAGATGACAAAATAATTGAAATCTGTTTTGATCTAAATTAATAATCTAAAAAAAAACTCATTCAAGTTATATAGACACATTTCAGAAGTGTAGCTGATTATAACTTTGATTCTTGAAATCCACAGTTAAGTATTATGGAAAAAAATTATTATGAATTGATTTAATATGATGACAGTTAAAGGAATAATTCCTGAAAATAACAGAACAAGTAAATACACTAGTAAAAATTCACACGAATAAAATATCAAAAGTTTATATATAATGTTACTTTATCAAAAAGTATAGTTAATGTGACTACAATAAATTTGGTATTAAATAATATTGTAACAAACAATTTCTTACAATTCATCAATTCAAGTATTATAAGAACATGCCATGTAAATTATAAGTAGGGGAGAAGATGAAGAGTGTCAGTGGATGGCTACTAAAGCCATTTCCTTGAAATGGAAAAAATGACATGCCTGACCGGGATTTGAACCTGGGACCTCTGGATGAAAGGCTGGATGCTATCATTCCACCACAGAGATTGACAATTCGGTGGTTCCGAAGGCTAAACAGAAAAAGAGTTGTGCCATAATCACAAGGTTGCAAGTGATCTATGGGAAAAATAATTCACATGTGAATGGCAAGCGATTCATTCTAAACTTATTAGGGAAAGTTTTGTATTGTCTTTTTCACTTATCAAAATATACAACTTTCTATAAAACACAAACTCTACTGAAATGCAGGTAATATTCAGTATAAAATGATAACTTCACTCTGTTCACCGTAGGGACTGGCTGTAAAATGAACATCATTACTCTCAGAGAAAACTGAACAGATTGTTATAATTTGAACATTTTTTGGGTCTTTATATGAATCACGTTCATATTCATTGACTGGGTCAAATTGTGTAAAGAACCTTTTTCACTTAAGAAACAATGCATTAACTATATTGTCTTTTCTAAGTTAAGAGGTAACCCATTCTAAGTAAATCAAATACGATATACTATTTTAAAGATGAAGATCATTTGTTTATCAATATCAGTTGCTAGATAAAAAAAAATAGATTAAATGTAGAAAAGCTGACAACACAGTTGTAGGACTTTTCTGTCACGCCGCTTAAGTCGCTTTCCGGGAAAGTCGTGCAGCTATGGTTGTTTCTGATGCACGGCTTACACACACAACTTAATTAAAAATATTTATCATTTTATATAAATATAATATTTTTTCGTTTATTTAATTCAATGATTCTTACTAAAGCGCGCGCGCATACCTTATTTAATTTGCGCGGATGTGGTGGCACTTGCGGCTACGGTCGCACTAACTAGAGTAATGTAATTTCAAACTTACATAGAACAAATTTCGCTTGTACTTAGTGAACTGGTGTAGGCGCGAGGCTTAAAGCACCAGATAAGTCAACCGGGCGATCGAGTTCGAGACCCAGCCAGACCGCGATACTTCTTTAAACTTTAAATATATTATTCATTTATTTAATTTTGCCGCTCATCTGTGACATCAAAACATCGGAGACGACTAAAACATTGTTTTTTGGGGTGGGAGTGCGATTTTGCAAAAACGTTTTGTAAATATTGTTACATTTTAATTGTTAACAAATGTGTCTAAGAAAAATATGACCTTAATTGACAAAATCTCGAGATACTGAGGATGTCCGTGCTTTACACCCTCAACCCCTTGACCTTTTAAGTTGAAAGTTTAATGGCATCAATGCCCTGTATATAGAAATTATCTGACCAAGTTTGGTGAAAAAATCGGACCAGTAGTTTTGGAAATATTAGGTGATTTAGAGGCCAACACCGAATGCTCACACAGGTACATACGAACATTAACATCCGGAAAATTTCCATCCGGTTTTTTGGGTTCCTTAGGTATCATCAAAACGTCAAGATCCCGGTAAAACCCGCATATGCCGAAATTAGACCGATTACGATACTTTCTCTTCTACAGCTATTGCTCTGCTATAGCGTTCGACGGGATAGTAAAAATTATCCGGTAAAATATAGAAGTAATTTAATAGATCTTATAAGAGGAAATTATATCTTACTAAATTATGTCTTACTAAAAATAATCAAAGTAAATACACCAGCCAATATCAAAATATCAACATACACCAACGATATATTTCAAAGAATATTAATTAGGTTATTCTAGATCACTTTCCTGATTAAATTTTTCAAGAAATTCCGGTTTAACACAAAATATAAAAATTATTTGTTAAGTAAGGGAATAAATATTTAGTTTTATAAATATTTTATATATCTAGACGAAATAATCAAAGTAATGTAAAATGACATAATAAATATTTAAACTCCAAGTAATTTTGATAAACTTTCAGCATCAGTTTTTATAAAATACAAAATATACTAATAAAAAAAAATCATAAATATATACAAGAAGATAAGTACTGCATTCAATTCTCAATATGCCTTATATAACAGTCAATATAACCCGCATTCATATCTGTGTGAATAAATAAAACATCAAGTACTCTTCAGAGATAAAATTTCATAACCTAGATCTACCTTAACATGAATTTTACCATGAAAGTGCTAATAGAACGAAAGGTATAACAATAAGATACAATATTTTAGAAAAGTAACAAATACCTTAAAAAAAAACTGATGTGGGCAGTACATGACTTCCTTGTACTCCTATTAAATTACATTTACACATTTTTTTTAAAATGAAAAGTACATAAAATTTTATTTTATTAATAACTTCTAATTTTTAAAAAATTATTATTGAATATTATTTATCGTAAAACCTTTTTTACAATCAGAGTTAACAAATCATTAACAAATCAATATATTTAAATTAAAAAAAGGAGATTAAGTCTGATTTGAACCGATGTGCCTTCCCCTTCCAAAATCCAAATATTTCATTAATTAAAATTTAATTTGGCTGTAACTCTGGAAGCAGTGTAAATAATTGCCGCTTTTGATGGATATATCGTTGAAAAGTTCTCAATGATGGCTTATTACTGTAGTTAAAAAAAGTCCAAAAGTCCAAAATCTTTTTTTGATTTTGGGCTTTTTTAAACACTTTTAGTTTAGTCGATTGCAATCAAAAAGGCAGGTGCATAACTAGATGTTACAGTATTCCTAAATCCAAAATTTACATCCTACGGCTAATCGTTTTTGAGTTATGCGAGATACATTTGTACGTACATACATACATACATACATACGTACGTACGTACGTATGTATGTATGTATGTATGTTCGACGTCACGCCGAAACTAGTCAGAATGGATTCAGGGGTGGTGAAAATAGATATTTTCGTTGAAATTAGAAAACAGAAATTTTTCGCGATCACAGTAACGAAAAGCTCAACCATTGTCCATTATATCAATGAAATGTCAGTTCTATTTAATAATATGTTATCCAAATTTATATTGTCAAAATTTATCTCCAAATTTCTTCGTAAAACAAAAAACTTAAGTTTATAGTAAAGACTAAATATAAAAGAATTCATTTAATTTTCACTTTTTAATGGTAATTATTAAATTTTTCTTGATGATATTACCACATACACTTAAAGCTTCGAGACGCTTTATTATTAGATATGAATGAATCTTTTTATATTGCCACCAGATTAAATGTAGAAATCAGAGTTATTCATGTCTGTACGTTCCACTTTTGATTAGAGGTGAATTATTCGAAGGATCTTCTTAATTAAAGCAAGATTGACCTGTAAATTCGGTTACAAAACTTTTAAGGTGTAATAAAATAAAAACAAAAATGAAATTTATGTCGAAATGTAGGAGTGATTCACTAAATTTTCCCTATATTGTGTCAAAATAATCTATGTAAATCAATACAAATACATTGAAATACATTGAAACCTTAATCAATCTTTAACATTAATTCATGTTAAACTGTCTTATATTTAAAATAATGAATATCGCAAGTAAGACATTTTATTTACACAAGCAAAATGCAAACGCGATTACAATATTTAAACAGTTCTCACTATAGAAGTTTAATCTTCATAAAATCGTATTAAAAATTTTAAGTTGATTTACTATCTAATATGATCTTAAACATTTTTTACTTTGTGGTAATATTATTCTTTTATTCGACATAATATTAGTCAATATCAATTGTTTTCTTTATTTAGGTATACTTTTTATTATACTAATATTTATTTAATACTTTTTTTTTAAACAGCTAGTGCTAACAACAAAGTTACAACCGCTGATAAGAGATGTATTTTGTAGCTTGTGAAAATTTCCAGCCTGACTGGGATTTAAATCCAGGACTTTACGAATGAAAAATGGAGATGTTATCACTACCTCGAAGGTTGAGAACACAAAAATTGAGATTGTACAATAAAACCTACATAAAACATATATTAATCGTTTTCACATATACTGGATGATTCAGATGGAAAGGGGAATAATTTGGGAACGGATTCTAGAGTTTGAAATAAGGAAAACGATTCGTACATACATAATGTCCGAAAACCTTTTTTATCGAATTACGGCTAGTGAAAAATTTCGCTCGGATTTCAGTTCCCCCCGGTGGAATGAGGTCATAGTGACATTTTTAAGGCGTTATTTAGCGGGGCGGGGAGGAGGGTGGGAGGTAAAATTGATGGTTTATTATATTTGTTGACCTGAAAAATCGAATAAAGTAGGTTCCAAAACTATCTCTCGTAATTTTCATGATATTCAATGTAAAACAGAAAAGTCCCATGACGAAAAACAGGTTTTTTAGATTTGAAATACAATAAATTTGCTAAATGACTAATAAAGGCATAAATTTTATCATCAAAAGTTGTAGAGAATTTAATTCTGAGAAAATTTATGTATAATAAAAAAGTCTATGAAATACAAAAAAAATCATCTTTTATCATTAAGATGTTATGCATTTGTAAAAATTAAAAGTCTGATGTGGACAACACATGACTTCCTTGTACGCCTATTAAATTACATTTACACATTTGTTTAAAATGAACAGTATATAAAATTTTATTTCATTAAAAACTTCTGGTATTTATCATATTTTTTTTTGTTATTATTGAATTATTATTCATCGTAAAAGTTTTTTACAATCAGAGGTTAATAATTATTAATAAATCAATATATTTAAAATAACAATAAAAAAGAAGGCGAAGTCTGATTAGAACCGATGTGCCTTCCCAAATATTCAATATTTCATTAATTAAAATTGTATTTGGCTATTACTCTGGACCCAATGAAAATAAGTACCACTTATGATATATCGTTGAAAAGCTCTTAATGAAGGCTTATTGATGAAATTAAGAAAAAGTACAATACCTAAAAAAGTTAGGATTTTGGACTTTTTCGGACACTTTCGGTTCAGTCGATTGCATTCAAAAGGGGAGGTGCACAAGTAGATGTTACAACAGTCCTTAATTCAAAATTTCAACATCCTACGGTTAATCGTTTTTTAATTGTGCGAGATACATACGTACGTAAAGATATCGCGCCGAAACTATTCAAAATGGATTCAGGGATGGTCAAAATGGATATTTCCGTTGAAATTTAAAACAGATATTTTTGCGCTCACAATACTTCCTTTACTTCGTACTAGGAAGTAAAAACAGCTGATTTTAGTACAAAAAATTTACACCTTTGAAAAAATTAAAATATTAAAAAAAAAATTACTGGCTGTGGTATGTACAATTAATTTACAACAAATATTCGAAATCATAAGAAACCATCAAGTTTATCCCTTATACACGTGTAATGCCTTAAAAATGTCAATATGACCGCATTTTACCGGTGAAAATGGAATCCGGGCGAAAAGCTTGAGTACATTAATACCTGTACACAAATCAACGGACATCACAAAAATCACGTGCACACAACAGGTGTATTTTGTTTAAATGGCGCGGGTATGATGCACTCCGTTATCCTTCATTGCGTTGAGTTTAGTAGATTATGACGCATAGGTTGTCTCGCAGCGGGATCTTCGTTCATTCCGCATGTTTTTTTATTTTGAACGCGCGGGTTTTATACGCGCTGATTTCTATTCATGACGTGCAAGTAGTCTCGCAGTTAGCGTCTTCGTAAACAAACTGCATGCGGGTATTGTATGAGACTATGCATTGATGTTGATTTATAACTGGTAGGTAGTCCCACAACGGATATTTACGTAGAGTCAGGTGAGCTGTTTTATAATACGGATATTTTTTTTTTGTTTCGAGTTGAATTCTGCTCTGTAAGGTTGTGATCGCTGCATGTTGTGGTCCTGTAGTTCGAACAGCATAATGGAACAACAACGAACAGAAAAAGATTGGACTAAAGTGTAAAAAATAAGTTTCATATTATCGAATCTGATGAATATTATATTTAAAAGAAATCACAAAGGGATGCGGATGTAAAATTAGGAGTGTCACAAACGTCTCTTTTCAAATTATTAAAATTACACTTTTGTAGCATACGAAAATGCCATGCCTGACCGGGATTCGAACCCGGGATCTCCGGATGAAAGGCCAAGGTACTACCACTCACGCCATGGAGGCCGGCGAGAGGGGAAATGTCAAAAAGTAGATAACGCTTTGTTTGTTTGGTTTAGACGCGTAAGTTTGTTAAATGTTTCAATTAACTGTAGCATTCTTGTGGAAAAATGATTTTGTTGAAAAATTGAATGAGATTTTCAAAGCTACAAATGGGTGGCTTGCAAGATGGAAGGAGGGATATTTTATCGTATATAAAAAACTTTATGTTGGAAAAATAAGTCGCCGATGTTCCTGAAGCTGAAAACTAACTAAGTCTTCTTGGCTCACTGTTATAAAAAGATACGATTGAGAAGTCATTTTCAGCACAGAACAAGGGTTGTTCTTCGGATCGACTCCGGATGATTGTATGGTTTTGTAAAATTATTCTGTCTCAGGAAAAAAGTTTAGACAGAATAACTACTTTTTAATACGCAATATGAATTTTTGGCTGTATATTTCACGGTTGGTTAAAGAGGAAATTTGATGTGACAACTTACTTGTATAACTATATATACAAAGCAACATGTCCAGACTGACTGATAATCAACGTCCAGCAAAAACTAATGAAGGTAATTTGATGAAAATTTGTATACCCGTCCATCCTAAGGTTTAAGTGTACATAAGAAAGGGGTTTTTGAAGTTCCGACTTAAAAAAAAATTAAATTGGAATAACAATGAAATTGATATAATTTTAATTTTTCGGTAACAACTGAAAATATAAATTTGATCTTTGGTATGTCTAATCTTCATGTAATATAAAAATATCACTTTCTAGATTTTTCTGAAATACCGAGTTTAAATGGTTAAAAAGGATTTTTAAATTTTTTTTGAAACCCGGTTATTTTTTGATTTTCTCTGTAAAAATGAAGATTTGGTGTGTGTAATCATGTGAATACCTAGAAACTAATTTCTAGATTTTTGAAATTTGACCTTGAAAGGGTGAAGAACGGTAAAAAGATTTCGAATAATGATAAAAAATTTTCCCCATATCCGACTATATTAAACGAGATATTCACTAGATTTGGGCTTGCAAATACTCCTCAGATAAATATCTAAAAACTTTTGGGTTTTGGGTTTTTTGAATTTTAATATTTTTAGGGGTAAAAAACATAAATTGCTTTTATATTTTTGCCGTTTTATAATATCACTGTTGAATCATTCTTTCTGTTTATGTATTTCGCGAGCGAAGCAGCGACGGAAAATCTAAAAACGAATTACCGAGTCCTGTATTGACCAAACTGATGCTGTGAAGAAATTACAATGCACTGATAGTTTTTGTAAATTGAACAGGCTTTAATATTTATTTATCATTATTATTTTCACAAGCCTGAGATTAATGAACACGGGGATCCAGAGGGTAGCTCTCCCTGGCTAGACGGGAATGGCGAGCGAAGTAAGCCATGACCGGCTAAATATCTCTGACCGCGACAGGAAACGCAAGTAACCATATAGCGCAGACGAAGCCGCGAGAGAGATACTAGTGTATAAATTATAAATTTACACTGGATTGTTCTATGGTTTGACCTTAGGCAGTTGAAACAAATTAAGCAGTCTAATTTTAGAATAACGCTGAGAATTATCTAATTTTAAAAGTTGTTTGCAGTTAGAAATTAGATGATCTTCTGAGCAAATGGCACAGTTCCATTTAGTGGTGTTCACAGTATGAAATGTGTTTTTATTTATTGAGGCAGAGATTCTATGGTTAGGCTTGTTATCCTTAAAAAATAATTTTTTAGATGATTGAACACTGTGTTCTTCACGACTTTCTTGAATGGAACATTGTTCGAGTAAAAACTCCATTAGGGTTATAAATGAATACCGTTTAGATTGACTATCTAATTTATTGCTTGCTTCGACATTTAAATCATTCCTATTCTGTTTTGCCTGATAGGCCTCCCAGCTCTTCTTTGTTTCCAAATCTAATTTTTTTACAATTAAAAATACTAACAGGGTTCCCCGGTGATCAACTGGTTCGCCTAAATTCTTTAAAGCCGCGTACAGTTTTGTACTGGCTATTACTGGATTCTGGGAAATTCCATTCCTCTCCTCTATTATTGTACTGTTAGTATGAGCAATTTTACAGTCGATTCTTAAAGAATTTGTCGATGCTTTGTAGAGTAGATTCGGATGTTTAACTCGAGCTGAAGTCAGTGGACTTTATGCGAGCGTGTGTGGTGTTTTTTATTAATTTTTTGGCACAGAATATCGGAAGTTAATTTTTTTCTCAGTTTGTCGAAAATGAAAGTTTATTGAGGAATTAGAAAACTAGCCATCTAATTTTGACGTATGTAAACTCATGGGCTTTCCACTTCCACTAAAGAACTTAAGAACAGCTTTCGAAAAAATCAGTCTCGGGTAAAGAAGATAAGAAATAATCTAAATTCATTTATTCACGATAATTTATGAAGGAATTGCTACTCATTAACTGAGCTACACACAGAGGTGTGTATGTGTGCGCAAGCTAGTAAGTGCGTGTGCCCAAAGGGGTATAAGCTATGACAAAGAAATGTACGCAGTGCATACATGTTCCCTCAGAAGCCATCTCTTCTGAAAGTGATTGATATAGCGGTTTATTTTTACTTATATACCTTTAAAATAAAAAATTATTAATGTGTTAAAACTAATTCTGATTTTTGTTTGAGAAACGAACTTTGAGAAAAGGAATAGGACTGATTCTATCCTACTAAAGGGCATTTGTATGTGGGTCTGTGTGTGTATACATCCCCCTTAGCTAAGGACCAGAATTTACCGATCACTAGCGGAAAATCCCTCTATTCGTTAGTACATGTCTCGTGGTGGTCAGGTGTGTACTAGTTATATTATTATATACTAATATATACACGAAATATTTATCAATAATATAATTTTTATCTATATAATTGTTTTTCTTCGTAAAATAATAAAATATAACCAAAAAATATTTTTTTACACAAGAGGTTATGAATTTTGGACACCTAATAATCCGATTCAAGACGCCACCTAGCGTCTAAGGCAGGTAGAATTTCTTTAAGTTGATTTCCATAAACATTTAAAATTTTGGAAATTGCACATGAGATCTATTCTGAACATGAGGGCACAATACATAAGTTAGAATAATTTTTTTTTTAAATCCCTTTTTTGACGTTTTATCCCTTTCATGTTTGTGGAAAGCATTTTTCACAATACTATGGTTGTGCTAAATCGTAAATATAGGAATCTTCTTTTATCACTTGAAAATAATTTTCTTTAGTGTGTTTCTAACATAGATCCACATATAGAGAAACTTTTAAATGAAAAACAAACACAGCTATCTCAATTTATTTTCTTTACACGTGTTCTTAAGATAAGTAAAATAATGATTTTTTTCTCATGAAATGATTTCATTATTGCTTATTGTTTACGTTTAAAGTTGTAGGCCTAATTTCGCCACCCTCTCCCCTTTCATATCACCGTGATCCCTGTGGTGATCTTGACTCCCGGGTTGAGAAATGCTGGGTTAGAGCATACTTACCTAGCTAGACCTAGAACTTACCTAGACCTGTAGAAAAATTTAATAAATATGGTGATATATTAGGCCCAGCAGCAAACCGTGTTACTGAAGATGCATTGTTAGAAGCAGTAATAGAAAACAGTTTTAGAATGTGACATAGAAAACAGATTTATGATGGGACATAGCAGAAATGAGGCCACCAAGCAACAGATGACGTTTCTGCCATCACGAATAAAATTGTAAAGCTAACTACAACAAAAGTAGTGGAGGCATGGAGGTAGCTCATGTGTCAGTTACTTGCATGGTAGGAGGTAGCAACTCATATAAATCAGTACTTGATAGTAAACCTTACAGCGATGTAACTGTCAAAAGGCTGGAGTGCTGTGCCACATCCTGAAGGGTATGGTGGCTAGACTATGAAGGAAAAAAATTAGAACATAAAGGACATTTACAGAGGGATAATTTACCTATGTGAGGAAAAGCAGATCAACTGATGCTGAAATTGACAAGTTCCAAAATATACATTTTTCAATGTAGTACACGTCAAAGAATTAGGAATCTAACTAATGGGATCTATTGGAGTTTTATATTTTTTTAGGATTGGAGCAATATATGCTTTCTCCCACTGCCACAGGTAAGTTCCGTCCCATCATATCTGATTTTGTTTGGTGACACCCACGAAGTCTCTTCATTAAACTGTTCAAAAAATTGCAAAATTGCTTCTCGGATCTTTGCTTTTGTTAATACTGTTAACACTGAGGAACACTTTGCTTTTAAGGTGACCCCACAAAAAGTAATCGCAAGCGAGAGATCAGGCGATCTGGGAGGCCATCTAATAAGGGCATTTAACACCATAAGATGACATAGCACACCACACGGTCACTTTCTGGCTGTGCAACGGACACTGGTGTAGCTGCGTAGGATTTTCTTTTGCCCAGTATCTGAAATTTTGCTTGCTAACAAATCCACTGAGGTGGAAATGCGCTTCGTCTGACATACACAGTTCGTGAACAAACTCTTCGTTATCATTTATGTTCTGAAGCATTACATTACAGAATTGTACTCGCACAACTGCATCGTTCGGTTTCAATTCCTGGACGATCTGCAACTTGTACGGATGGAATTGCAAGTCCTTTACTAACATTCTTCGAACACTTGAACTATGCAATTGTAAAGATGCTGAGAGACGACGGATTGACCGATGTGGACTTCGTGTGACAGCATCCTGTAAAGCTTGAACATTCTGTGGTGTACGAACGGTTTGCTCACGGCCTGGAGGTTTCTTTTTCATTGCCGAACCAGTTTCCTCAAAATTAGATATCCATGTTTTAATTGCATGTGCTGATGGGACACGGTCGTGCCGTCCCAGATTAAAATATTGTTGTCAGGGTCGTTAAATCTGAGAGTTAAATTGGTTAAAGCATCGACATCATCATCAACAACTTCAGTTGTTTCAGGAGTGAAGCTCATCCAATCTGCATTATCAAACAGTTGCCTTTGGAGATGGAATACACTCTCATTGAAATTGTTTAAATTTTCACCGGAAAGTGGTTACTTCGGTGGAAATTTCTAAAACCTTTAAAGTATATTTTGGTGCCACTGATGCAGTTATAAATGTTAAATTTAACAGGTCATCAATCCGTATCTGGCATTTAAATAAGTTCAAAGCCATTATTTAATACAACAAAGTCAAATTTTAAAAGGAACCTTTCCAATACTCCCAAATAAGGTTGTGTGCATTAAAGCCATCCATTAGTAGTATGTGTGGGGAAGCTGGTTAATTAATCGCATTATGTCATCCTCCTAATCAAAATATACAGATATGCTGCAGATAATAATCTGTAGCATTTAATCATACGTTAAGGTTGTTTAAAATCTATAGTAACCGGATTAACGATGCCCCTGATGTATTAAGTGAATGTTTGTCTTATTTGTAAAGACTTGCACATATCTTGATTCGTTATACATATCTTGATTCGTTATATATAACTACTTGATTTGATTAAAATTTACAATTAATATTTTAAGGTACGATTTGTTATATCAAATCAAGTAGTTATATAAATCGTACCTTAAAATATTAATTGTAAATTTTAACCCACCTATTCGCTTTCTGTAGGTGCGGAGAAGGGGTAATAAACACAAACGCGCAGTATTAACAGAAATACATTTATTGACAGTTAATAAAATTACAGCTAATATTATCTAATATTCTCTTATTTTCTAACAATCTCTATAATAAACAACAATCTATAATAAACAACAAAACAGAATATTGGTCACATTCAACAGATAACATTTCATACAGTATTAGATCAATTTACGCATCGGTACTTCCCGTTGCAGGAAGAGCTCCAAATCTCCGTGGTTTATAGCGAATAAGGCACCGCCAAGAACACCACCATCAATTACATTTTAACAGCATTTTAACACCATATTTTAGTATAAACGTTCGATCTTTAATAATTTTCTCATTCATGAAATTATATCGCGTATCATATCGCCAAGTGCATTTCGTTTCGAGGTGTAAACTCGGTCTGTAGTGCAAGATATATACAACAAAATATTTTCTCAGTAGGAGTCTGAACGAAGCTTTGTAACAATTAATTAAAGGTTTGATGTATTCATCGGTTACACATCGAACACTGAAGGTAAAGTATCGACCGATCTCTTCTCTCTAAACTCTTGTTGGATAGAGGTAGTACTTGGAAACAAAATGTCTCAAGAAGACGTTGTTGTATCACTTTGTACCACCGCAACCGGAAGTGAACGTGGTTTTCCTACCGAGCCTTGGCACCGTCGTAGCAGTTTTCATTCTTGAAAAAATAGAACATCTCATTGTTGATTTAACATCCCATAGCTTCCTTCACCTCTGCTCATATTCCGAAAAACAGGTTGGACGCAAGATGCATTCGTTTACAGATTCGTAGTCCTCGTTTCGGATGGGATAGTCTTCCCGATGTACGTGCTCACGATCCGTTGATCTTAAAGGGTTGAGCGATGTTAAAGTGGGAACACGCGTTCTTCGAAAAACCTCCGTACGTACAATCTTTTGTCCGCAAATATCAGATGTCTCCGTCGGGCAGCTGGCACAGCGCGTCCGTTTCCCTATTGTACTTTTGGTGATGTGATTTTCGTCGATGATGTCGATTACTCACAACAGTTTCTTGTAGCCACGTAGCTTCCCGTTGACCAGCAGATAGTGGACCTTCTTACTAGATTAATATAGTCACGGATTTGACAATCTCATAAAATTTTATTAATACTCATAGCTTTATCAGTATTCACATAGCCAGTTTTTGAATCAAACAGTCGGTTTCTCTACTTACGTATTCGTTTTTATTCCAAGCCAACATCCTCTGATTGTACAGTGTACAGAACATGTTTCGATTAAAGTCAACAAATTTTCATTATTACGATAAATCTTATTAGGTTACCAAAACTATAAAATATAGTGCAAAAAAATTCAAATACGAAGACAAAATTGCAATGATAAAAAATAATTTTAGCCAGTGAAAATTGGTAACTTTTACACGACGATTCGCCCTGTCTAAAGACTGGATAGTCCATTTTGATCTGTAGTGTCTGTTCGTGTATGCATTACGATAACGTAGGAGTTTCGGTGAAAATCCATATAAAAATTCCAAAATTTGTTTTATTTTGCATTCTTACATTTACACATCGGCACACATAAAACTTTAGTGTTTCAATTTTTGTAATTAAGGACTGAAAAATAAATCAGATTACAAAAGTACCGAAGGAATATATATATATATATTTTTTTTTTTTTTATAAAGAGCAACGAGCGTACTAGAAATTCTTGAAAGTTGAATGAATGAGGTACTTGGATATATTCAAAAATGTGTGTTATATATTTCATTGAGTTAATACGAGTGCACAATATGCACCTAGTATGCGACTAATATTATTAATATGCGCTTAATGGGATCCTAGTTATTGGACGATGCAGTGCACTCCCTTCGGCGAGGGAGTCGCACGTGCTAGCGATAAGCGGGAATAAGAATGGTTGGTGAATTTAGGTTTTATCGACTCTTCTTCGCTCTCGCCATTTTCTTCGTTTTTCATCAGTCACGTTAATATTCTTAAATTTTTAACAGATAGTTCCTTTAGCGTTTTTAGGTGCATTTTGCAGTTGTAGATAATATTGAAAATCATCTAAAAATTAAAATTTATTTTCAATTTATCTCAAAAATTAATGATGGTGGAAACTTACAAAATGTTGAAAAATGTGACTAATAAAGTGAATAGAAAATACATTATTCTTAAAAAAATGTATTTTCTGTGTGTAAAATTTTTTGTAATAAATGATAGGGTTCGCATTTATAATTTTTAAATTCTTCTTTCAATAGTAGTTATATCGACTGGATTTTTATTATACGTAATATTAACGTGAGTAGTTAATAATCAATTCTAGATTTTTAGAAATTCAACCTTCAGATTGGTGAAGAAAGATAAAAAAAAATGTGCAAATGCCTCCGGTTATTTGACTAAAAAATACAAAATAAAAAAATCTTTTTAAATGAGAAACAAACAAACAAATGAGAAACCTTCTGCTGATGTTTTTCGGGTTACGCTATGAACCGATGAAATACATTTCTACCCGTACGATCATTTGTCACTTTATCCACCCACCTGAGTTTTAACATTCTCCTAAAGGTTCTAATCTTTTCTTCTCAGGTACTCTGATCGTCTAAGTTTCACTTCCATATAAAGCTACGCTCCAAACATACTCTCAAAAATGCTTTCCTGACGTTTAAATTAACTTTTGATGAAAGCATAATATATTTCTCACTGAAAGCTCATTTAACTGTTTCTGACTGAATGCTCATTTCGCCTGTGCTATTCGTTATTTTATATCTCTCCTGCTTCGTCTATCTTTAGTAATTCTACTTCCCCAATAACAAAATTCAACCTACATAGTCTTTTCTCTTCCTATTTTTATATTCAGTGATCCATCTACTTTATTTCTACTATATTTCATTACTATTTTGTTTTTGTTTTTTTTTTCATGAGGTAGTTCTTGCGAAAGACTTTATCCATGCCATTAATATATTAACAGAAAATTGTTACTATATCATGAGCAAATCTTAGCATTTTTATCTTTTCACCTTGCACTGTTACTCTGGATCTTAATTGTTCTTTAACATCATTAACAGCTAGTTTTATGTAAAAATAAAAAATAGCGTGGATAGGGAACATCTTTGTCAGACTCCCTTTTATATTATTGCTTCTTTCTTATGCTCTTCGATTATTACTGTGCAGTTTGGTTCTTGTAAATGTTAGCATTTGTTCTATTCCTATACTTGAACCCTAAACGTTTTAAAATGCTAACATTTTATTCTAGTATTCCAGTCTACATTATCAAATGCCTTTTCTAAGTCTATACATGCCATGTATGTCGGTTTGATTTTCTTTAATCTTCCTTTTACTATTAATCTGATCGCTAAAATTGCTTCCTTGTCGATATTCTTTTCCTGATACCAAATTGGTCTTCTCCTAACAACAGTTCTTCCACTCTCCTCTCAATTCTTAATTCCCTTTTCATCCTCTTCTTGCTCTGTAATACCAGTTTCTAATTCATTTCCTCCGTATAACTCTTCATTATATTCCGCCTACCTATCAACCTTCTCTTTCATGTTATAAATCGGTTTACGATCTTTATTTAACACATTAGATTTTAACTTATGTACCACAAAATTCTCCTTAATTTTCCTGTATGCTCCGTCTATTTTACCCATGATAATTTCTCTTTCCACATCTGAACACTTCTTCATTTCACTTTTCATTCGCTAAATTGCACTTCCTGTTTATAATATTTCATAACTGTCGATAGTTCCTTCCATCATCACTAGCATTCTTATACTTTCTAAGTTCATCCATCAGCTGCAATATATCCTCTGATATCCAAGGTTTTCTACCAGTTCTCTTTGTTCCGCCTAGGTTCGATTTTGTTGATTTAAGAATTTTCTTTTTAACATTCTCCCATTCTTCTATATTTTCTACCTCATCTTTTTTACTTAGACCTCTAGCGATGTCCTCAAAAATCTGCAGTCAACGAGTTTTTTCTAAGTTTTTACTTAACCATGATATAATCTATCTGATACCTTTTCGTATCGCCCGGCCTTTTCCAAGAGTGGTTATTCTTCTATTATGTTTTTTAAACTGGGTGTTGGCAATTAGTAAATTATACTTCGTGCAAAAATGAATCAGTCGGTGCCCTACTTTATTTCTTTTGCCCATCCTGTATTCACCCACAATATTTTCATTCCTTGCCTTTTCCAATGCTTGCATTCAAATCTCCAACTATTACTAAATTTTCATTTCCTTTTATGTGTTTAATTGCCTCGTCAATTTCTTCGGATACACACTACTCATCATTATGGGCACTTGTAGGCATGTAGATATTAATAATTGTTGTCGGCTTAGGTTTTGATTTTATCCTGATTAGAATGATTCGATTGCTAAGCTTTTTGAAATACTCTGCTCTCTTCCCTATCTTCCTGTTCATTACAAAACCTACTTCTTCCTGCCCTTTATTTGATGCTGAGTTAATTATTCTAAAATAACTTCACCATAAGTGGTTTCCTCTTCCCACCGAAACTCGCTAATATATATTAAAATTAATGCAGATATATTACATCTACGTCAATATAAATATGAATATAGATATATTTATAAAAGTTGAAAAAGGGGAAATATTACAGCAAAATACTAATTTACATATAACAATTGTTTAGCATTTGAATACTAAAAACTTGATATCAAAGTTTTGATATTTCATAAAAAAAAAAACGATATTATATTGTAATACGGTAATTATTTTTTTTTACATGTTTATATTGGATTCATTAAGTATAATTTCAAGTCAAATTTTAATATTTTTTTTTTACAATATTTTTATTTTTTCAGGTTATAATTAAAAAATAAAGTGTAAAATATATTTAGACTTTATTGAAAGAGATGTGATGAAATCAGGTTCTTCTTTTTGTATCTTTTATGTCCACATTTTGTTTTAATTTATTAAATGTGTCGAGGGTTCATACATATATAAATAAATAATATACGATATATATGAATGTTAAAATACCATCGAAACTTAACTACAACGTTTCTTTTTTATTTACGTTTGTTCAATAAACTAAATACCATTTTTTTCTTAAGTCTATTTCTTTTAGTTTTAAATCAGATGTGATGATACTGAAAATGATATATAGGCAATTTTTCACACGCAATGTGAAATTATTATTTACATATATATGGTATATGTAGAGATACATAATGATATCTAAAACGGAAACGATAAAGCATTTAAACATTTAACTTTTCAATTGAATTTTTCCTTTTGTAACATGTTCATGAAAAGTAGTACATTAATATCATTACTTTTTCCAAAATCAGTTGTTTTTGTTTTTCAGGCACTAATGATATTCTGTGTGATAAGCATAAATTAATGGAGACTGATTTGACTTAAAATTTATTTTAAAGTTGATATTTAAAAAAAAAAAATCACTCTTAACTGAAAAAAAACAAAAAATATGCCAAATATTTATTTTAATTTTTTGCAAAGCAGCTTATGACAGACAACCCACGTATCAACGATTATTATTTCTTATTATTACAGCATAGTGATTTAGAGCAAATTTGGCTTTGTCCATCATTTCCAAATTCACACATATAGTACCATTAGTACCTGAAAAAACTAAAAGAAGTGATTTTGGTAGAATTAAGGAATTAGCATGATGTTGCCAGGTTTTGAAGTTGTAACAACATATTAGATAGAAAAATTTTTTTAAGAGATAAAATTGAAACATATATTCAACATTAAAGATAATCAGAAAATCAAGATGTAATATATATATTAATAATAATAATAAATATATATTTCAAATAAGTGTTACGTACGTTGAATATTGAGATCCTGGTAGGCTGACTATGGAGACTTGACTGGACAGTTTCGCCACCAATCTACAACCACACCAATACCTTACCTAACACGCACCGACCGATACCACACCTAACGCCCTTCCATCCAGTGGCCCTCATAGCGCCCGTCGGATGTGTACATCCATCATCTCAACGAAACTATCCCGTTCGACAGCGTTCCCCTCTCCCGACCGCACATCTAGCACACATTGGATGAGCCGCTTCCCCCACCTAACACGCCCCTACTAATACCACACCCCACGCCCTTCCACCCAGTGGCCCTCCTGGCGCCCGTCGGATGTGTACATCCCCATCCCAACGAAACTCTCCTATCCCTACCGCACATCTAGCACACTTTGGATGAGCCGCTTCCCCCACCCAGCGCACTCCGACCGATACCTCACCTAACCCGCCCCGACTAATACCACACCCAACGCCCTTACACCCAGCGGCCGCCTGGCGCCCGTCGGATGTATACATCCCTCATCCCAACGAAACTCCCCTATCCTTACCGCAAATCTAGCATACTTTGGATGAGCCGCTTCCCCCACCCAGCGCCTACTAACCGATACCCCGCCTACTAACCCTACCCGATACCCCGCCTACTAACACGGCCAGACTAATACCACACCCAACGCCCTTCCACCCAGTGGCCCTCCTGGCGCCCGTCGGATGTGTACATCCCTCATCCCAACGAAACTCCCCTATCCCTACCACACATCTAGCACACTTTGGATGAGCCGCTTCCCCCACCCAACGCGCCCCTATCGATACCCCACCTAACGCGCCCCTATCGATACCCCACCTAACGCGCCCCGATCGATATCCCACCTAACGCGCCCCGATCGATACCCCACCTAACGCGCCTCAACTAATACCACACCCCACGCCCTTCCACCCAGTGGCCCTCCTGGCGCCCGTCGGATGTGTACATCCCCATCCCAAACGAAACTCCCCTATCCCTACCGCACATCTAGCACACTTTGGATGAGCCGCTTCCCCCACCCAACGCGTCCCGACCGATACCCTACCTAATACGCCCCTACTAAAACCACACCCAACGCTCTTCAACCCAGTGGCCCTCCTGGCGCCCGTCGGATGTGTACATCCCATCCCAAACGAAACTCCCCTATCCCTACCGCACATCTAGCACACTTTGGATGAGCCGCTTCCCCCACCCAACGCGCCCCGACCGATACCCCACCTAACACGCCCCGACTAAAACCACACCCAACGCCCTTCCACACAGTGGCCCTCCTGGCGCCCGTCGGATGTGTACATCCCTCATCCCAACGAAACTCTATCCCGTTCGGCAGTGCTCCCCTCTCCCTACCGCCATCTAGCACGTTTTGGAAGAGCCGCTTCTCCCACCCAACGCGCCCCGTCCGATACCCCACCCAACGCTCCCCGTCCGATACCCCACCCAACGCGCCACGACCGATATACGACTCAAACCCTTCCACACAGCAACCCTCCTAGCGCCTGTCGAATGTGCAGTATCTCCATCTCAACAACTCTCCAACCTGTTCCGCCAAGTTTCATCTCCGCCAGAACACGCTGATTTCCACTCCCTTTTGCGGCGTGTCATCTTTGCTGATAGAACTCGCTGAACTCTTTTCTCTGGCGTTTCCTCTGTTCTAATACAACTCCCTGAAAATAAACCATAAAAATACATGAAAGCTTAATATTCCGTTAAGTATATTTTGGTACTTACTGGTATATTACCAATTACTATATTTACTGGTATATTTTGTACCAGTTACAAAAGTGTACAAAAGTTTTAACTTATGTTTAGGATATAATAGATTCGATTATATTTAAAAATTTCATACTGAACCTTAATTATATTTTATTAGTGTATCGGTATGATGTTGCCAGGTTATAAAGTTGGAACGTCAGGAATAGGGTGGCTCTGAGTTTCAAGGAAAGAGCAGAGGGAGTCATAGTGACTGAAGTGGAGTCTACAATAATTGTAACAGCGTATGTCTCGCCCAACATCACGATTGCGGATTATGACAGGTTTTTAGACAGTATATATTGAATTCTGTCCAGACAGAGCAAGAAATTCGTGTTGTTAGGTGATGTCAACTGTAAGACGACTTTTGCTGGTTGCTCCCGCAGTAATAGGAGAGAGAGCTAATTGAAGAACTGATGGAATCCCTCGGAGGTCGCTGTTTAAATGATGGTACTCCAACTTACGAGGCTCGGAGCCACTACTCTTTTTTAGATCTGGTCATTGCTGATAATAGATGGTCAATGGATCAGCTAGAGCTAACAGTGATGGATAACGATATTTCCAGTGATCACCTTCCGCTACATCTGATCATAAAGGAAGGCAATGACTTTGCAGTTGAAAGACCTTTTGTTACAAGACCTACAGCCCGTCAGGTTGACATAATAGTTGATAAAGTAGCTCAAAGGCTACGTAATATGATTGAGTTGACGCCAGATACTCTTACCTCGGTAATAAAGCAAGAAATGGATAAGGAATTAAGGGCCACTGGGGGCAGACGACAAGTCTACTGGTGGTCAAATGAGATAGCACGCTTACGCGATAATTTACAGCAGGCTAGGAGAAGGAAACAAAGACTGAGGATCAGAGGTGGTGCTGAGTTTGATACTGCAGCCAAACTATATATAGAGGTTAGACGCCACTTGAACAGGGCCATTAAGAGATCAAAAAGGGATCATTGGTTCAAACTCTGTTAGGAATTGGACAATGATCCCTGGGCCCAAGCCTACAAGATAGTTACTAAGAGGTTTGGCAGGCGTCTGCCTGTGTTGAGTGAACGACAGGCTATGGCACAGTTTGACGAATTATTTCCATGTCCAGCAGAGGCAACTGACATCTTGCCTGAATATGAGCTGAGGAGGTTTACCCCTGCTGAGCTAAGTAACGCTATCGGACAACTCGGTAATAAAAAGAGCCCCGGCACTGATAGAATCCCTGCTGCAATACTGATATAGCTAATTATGGCTTGGAGAATGATTCATTCTCGCGATGTTGGAGGGAGGCCAGGGTGGTCTTCCTCCCTAAAGGTGGTGATGATCAAGGTCTGTCTCGATTTAGACCGCTGAGTCTCTTAAATAACTTGGGCAAAGCGGTGGAGAAGATTCTCGCCAACAGAATTGTATGCGAAATTGAAGAAGGCGTGGGTATAAGCGTCAATCAATTCGGATTCTGGAAGGGACGCTCCACCGTGCTGGCAGCAAAGAAAGTAACTACTTGAATAGCAGAGGTCAGAAGAGGTACTTGCAGAACAAGAGGGATTCCGTTACTTGTCTCCCTAGACGTTAAGAATGCTTTTGGCTCCATCAAATGGAGCCATATTCACAGTGCATTATTGGCTAAGAACAATATCTTAGGATATGACTAAAGCCCATATCTTAGGAGACAGGTGAGGAGATACCTCTGACAGATATTGCAGAATTGCAACGCAAAGTGGAGATTTGGAAGTCAACAAACACGGTGGAGTTCCCCAGGGCTCCGTTTTGGGCCCGTTATTATGGGTTTTAACTTTTGACGGAATCCTGAATTTGGATTATCCTGCAGGAGTCGAGGTCATTGCCTATGCAGATGACGTGGTGATCCTTGCGAGTGATAGACATGCACTGTAAGTACAAAATAAGGCCAATTTGGCATTACAGATGATAGAAAACTGGCTATGTAATAAAAATTTAGTGCTGAACATTGATAAATGCAAATTTATCACTTTCACTGGAAGAAGGATCATTGATCGGCTGGATATCAGGATCAACGGTGAACCAATAGCAGAAACTGATAAGCTGAAGTACCTAGGCGTTACCTTTCAGAGGAACGGTTCCTTCACCGAACATATAAACGAAGTTTGTAACAGGGCTGTCAGAATGATAAAATCTTTAAATATCATTATGACGAACCAAAGAGCGCCTAAGGCGTCAAAGAGAAGGGTCATAGCGTCTTCGGTAATATCGTCCATGCTTTATGCGGTGCCGGTTTGGTGGATTTCAGTGCAAGTAAAGAAAAACCTGGCACGTATGATCAGGACCCATAGGAGACTGTTGCTTGGAGTGATTTCTGCATATAGGACGGTCTCCTATGAGGCTTTGTGTGTGCTCGCTGGAGTCCCACCGATTGATTTATTGGCACTTTTAAGAGTTGAAAGAGACCAGGGAGTTGGAATTCACGAATCAAGGAAGCGGCTAATGGCAAAGTGGCAGGACAGGTGGAATGAGAATGGCCCTGAAGGTAGAACAAAGAGACTCATCCCCGATATTAAAAGCTGGATATATAGGAAGCGTGGGGAAGTGAATTTTCACCTGTCACAATACTTTACAGGGCATGGCAACTTTAATTTTTACTTGCACAGAATCGGTAGAAGAGCATCGACGGAATGTATGTATTGCGATCGCGAAGATGATGTTGAGCACACATTTACTGACTGCCATAAATGGAGAGAAGAATTAGTAGACATCGATCTATCATCTGATGGTAACGGCAGATTAATTAATCACATGTTGGAGAGTGAAGATGCCTGGAAGAGGGTTGATTCAGCTATTAAGAAAATATTAACGCAGAAAAATGAGGACGAGAGGAGACTGGGGTTCTGATATTAGTATAGGGAAGGGCGGATAGCCCCAGTGGTGAGGACTGGTATGCTGAGGTGTGCCAGTTTCGATGAGCCACTGGGGACTCCAAGGGTTTTCTTGATAGGAAAGATCAAAGAAAAGACCCAATCGTCACGTCAAGACAATCATGGTATGGCGTGGCGATATATATAGATGGGCATATCAATAGACTCAAAAGAACTGACCGGTGGGCCGACCTGCCATGCCAGTCATACAACCGGTAGATGGGAAGGCCCATTTGAGTACAACAGACACTCCCCTGGGTGGCGCAATACCAACCAGTCGGACCGGCCCAGGGGAGGAGAGTCAAATAAAAAAAAAAAAGTTGTACCAACATATTAGATAGAAATATTTTTTGAATAGATGAAATTGAAAGATATATTCAATATTAAAAATAATCAGAATGTTTAGATGTAAATACATGCACAAGTATATACAATGCAAATAAGTGCTACGTACGTTGAAATTTGAGATCCTCGTAGGCTGAGTATGGTGACCTTGACTGGACAATTTCCCCTCCAATCTGGGTTCAGACCGATACCCCACCTAACGCGTCCACATACCACACCCAGCGCCCTTCCACCCAGCGGCCGCCTGGCGCCCGTAGGATGTGTACATCCTTCATCCCAACGAAACTATCCCGTTCGACAGCGTTCCCCTCCCACGACCGCACATCTAGCACACATTGGATGAGCCGCTTCCCCCACCTAACACGCCCCTACTAATACCACACCCCACGCCCTTCCACCCAGTGGCCCTCCTGGCGCCCGTCGGATGTGTACATCCCCATCCCAACGAAACTCTCCTATCCCTACCGCACATCTAGCACACTTTGGATGAGCCGCTTCCCCCACCCAACGCGCCCCGACCGATACCCCACCTAACGCGCCTCGACTAATACCACACCCCACGGCCTTTAACCCAGTGGCCCTCCTGGCGCCCGTCGGATGTGTAAATCCCCATCCCAACGAAACTCCCCTATCCGTACCGTACACCTAGCACACTTTGGATGAGCCGTTTCCCCCACCCAACGCGCCGCGACCGATACCCCACCTAACACGCCCCGACTAATACCACACCCAACGCCCTTTCACCCAGTGGCCCTCGTGGCGCCCGTCGGATGTGTACATCCCTCATTCCAACGAAACTCTATCCCGTTCGGCAGTGCTCCCCTCTCCCTACCGCACACCTAGCACGTTTTGGAAGAGCCGCTTCTCCCACCCAACGCGCTCCGTCCGATACCCCACCCAACGTGCCACGACCGATATATGACTCAAACCCTTCCACACAGCGACCCTCCTGGCGCCTGTCGGATGTGCAGTATCTCCATCTCAACAACTCTCTAACCCTTTCCGCAAAGTTTCATCTCCACTTACAGAACACGCTGATCTCCACCCCTTTTTGCGGCTTGTCATCTTCGCTGATAGAACTCGCTGAACTCTTTTCTCTGGCGTTTCCTCTGTTCTAATACAACTCCCTGAAAATAAACCATAAAATACATGAAAGCTTAATATTCCGTTATCACTGGTACAAAAAATTTATCATATATTTTTTATCAATTTTATCTTACGTTTAAAATATAAAAGATTCGATGGTATTTTACATTTTCACACTTCATCTATTACATTTTATTACACATATGTATATAATTATCGTTTGAAAAAAGTTACGAAAATTAGTTTTAAGAAAATGATTAATTTATAATATAAAATAAAAATAACGTTTCCTGTAAATTATTAAAAATTGATTTAATTTATTATTGTTTTTTAAAATATATTGTGAATATCAATTAATTTATTATACTAAAAAATTAAATATATAAATAATGTTCATTCGTTTATTTAATTTTTCAATATATTACGAAAGCAAGTTTGATGAATTCAAAAGCTACAACCAATTGTTATATGACAGGATTTTGCTGTAATATTTTATACCATTTCAACTATTATTAATATTATATATATATATATTAGAATAAATAATAAGAAATATTATATAATTAAGTAATAATAATAAAATAATAATAAGAGTAATATAATAATAATAATAAATAATAATAATAATTATAATAAATAATATGGTTTTACAAATGACTTCATTGGTCATGTTATATTTGTAAACTGAATGAATTTTACGGCGTTGTATAAGGGTAAACTTGATAGTTTTTGTTTTTTATCTGAAAAAAATTCAGATAAAAAACAAGTTCCATGAACTTTATTTCGTGAAGTTTCACATCCAACGTAAAACGAACATTCGGTGAAGAAAGACACTTTTTTAGGTTTAAGTGCAGCTTTGTTAAATGAGTAATAAATCAGTAAATTTTGTCACCATAACTTGTAGAGAATTCAATTCTGAGAAAAGTATTGTAATAAAACCTGTGAAAAACAAAAAAGTCATCTTTTATTATTAAAAACAAAACCTAGCAGAAAAATGTTAGCAAATGTTTAACAAATTCTTAACATGCTTAACAAATGTTAACAGAAAAATGAATCTAAAAATTAAAAACAGTCGTTTTTTGTACAATAAATTTTGACCTAAATACTTTTAATCTACTGTTCAATACACATTGTGGTTTAGACTGCATTAATTACCAATAAATGTTCGAAGATTCCACCATTGACATCAATGCACTTTTCAACGCATTTCCTTACATTCTCTGATGTTTATGAATAACAGTTAAACCGCTAACGTTTAATATTAAGTAATCATAATTTATAACAATGAATAATTTTCAAATTAATTTCAAAGCATACAATTATTTATAAAGTATATTTTTAAGCACATAAAACACACACACACATGTATATTAGAATATATTATTTAGCAAATGCAAGCATTATTACTGTTGTTTGTTCCTGGATTAGTAGTAATTCTAAGAAATATTATGTTGAAGTCATTGTTATGTACATTACTTTATTCAGTTGCTTAAAACGTACTGTTAGCTGTACACCTAACATAGTTCATTAGAGTCTTGTATTTGGAAGATATATCCAATATAATAAATAAAGAATATCTGTATGTGAAATAATTATTTATATGTATAATAAAATAATTTTTTTTAAAAATATTTATCGCTAAGAAATTTCTTCACTGGTGCAGTCGGTAGGACGTCTTCAAGGAGTTAATGGACATAATTTTTCATCGCTTTCCATAGTTCGTGAAATCAACAAACACAACGAGAATAAAATCATATTCTAAGGAGTGTAATGAATAAGTTTATATTATTCAAAATAATTTTATTTTTTTGTATGTGTTATATTTTTATAAAGTAAATTTATTAAAAGGTGAAGAAAAAAAATAAATCGGTGTGATAAAAAATTATCGGTTTCAAATTCTTCTACTGGTTTAGTAGAAGAATTTGAAACCGATAATTTTTTTAGTAAATGAACTCGGGAACCGTTTTTTAATTATGATTTTACTATCGGAAATTAATGACTGTCATAACATCGGTGCTTGAACTATATATAGGCTATTAATTGATACTGGAAGTATCAGATCTTTTGTAAGAAATTTATTCGTTTCAGAATGTCTAGGTAAAGTCCCTTTCGAAGTAACCACGGCCATGGTTTGTCGAAAGAAGAATTTTTTACTCTAATATCATTAAGAAGTAACCGATAAATATAAATTTATAATTATTATCAATATTACTTTATAAATAAGTCATTCATAAATATTATTTTTATTTGATTTTCATAAAAATTTTGATTTGCTATTAGGACTAGATGATTTGAAGGAAATTAAAATCAGTTTAAATTTTGTAAATAATAAATTAACGTGTATAAAGATAGTAATGCCTATATATTATTTTAATACAATTGAAGAAATGCAAACAGAGCACATCTGTTAAAAAAATAAGTTCCAAAGTGCAGGTACGCACGTCGCGAAATATTAGGTTTCATGTAGGAAACGTAAAAAACATTGAAGTCGTATTGTCTTATAGAAATGTAAATGGACTTGAAATACCACAATGCATAATTACGATCAAGGACAAAGTAGCCTACTATAGAATAATAAATTCCACGTTAGTAAACAAAAAATTAATATATTAAACCGATTTTAGCAGAACCGTTAAGTAACTATAATTGTGTACCGATAATAAATAAAAATTATAAATATTAGGCTAATAATAAAAAGAGTAGTAATTTTAATAAGATTAGTCGCGGAACGAAAAAAAAAAATTTATCGACGATTAGAATCGATCATATGAATTCTGAAAAGAAGCAATATTAATTTTATAAAAAAATTTGGTTGTATTTCACGTTGAAGGAAACAAACGTTTACGAGCCAAATAAAACAAAATTCGTACAACAGATGAGATACCAGTTTACACGCGAAATTACCGCTATCCCGAAAAATATATTCGATCCTCATATTCGCTCAGGAACTCTCCAGTTTGGATAGTACTGAAAAAACTTATCAAGTGAAAACAAAAATTTAGATTAGCGACTGATTTTATAAAATTAAATTCATAAACAGTAGATGATAAATTTCCGCTTCCGAATATAACAAACATTTTAGACGAGCTAGGTAGTAAAAAACCCAATATTATTGTACGTTGGAACTCGCCACAGGATTTCATCAGGTAGAGGTGGATCCCAGTATCATAGAGAAAACTGCGTACTCCACAAAACATGACACTATGAATTTTTAAGGATGCGATTTGGATTAAAAAATAGCTCACCAACCTTCCAACAAATTATGACTAATGTACTATGTGGAATTAAAAATGAAATTTGCCTTGTTTATCTTGATGGTATTATTTATTTGACTATTCAAAGGAACAAAAAATGTTTTTATTAGATTTAGATAGACTAATTTCAAAATTAAATTAGATAAAACAGAATTTTTACGAAAAATGGTGCCTGTTTAGGACATCTTATGACAGCAGATGAAAATAAAATCTGGATAAGATAAAATGTATATTGAGAACCCAAATGATATAAAATGTTTGAAATGTCTAAACATATTTTGTCAAATGAGCCGATACTCCAATGTATTTTATTAACCTCACCACAGATGCCAACAATTTTGTTATCGGAACTGTTAATTAAGCCATAAAGACGGCACAGATCTATCCATCGCATATGCAAGTCGGACCCTCAGTGAAACTGAAAAAATTATTCCACAATAGAAAAGGAATACTGTAGTTTGGGCGACGAAATATTTTCCTCCATTTCTTTAAAATTTTAAATATTTACCAATCATAAATAGCAACGGCTATTTTCTATTAAGGAACGAAAATCCAAACTTTTAAAGTGACGATTAAAATTACAAGAATTTAACCAAAAAATAGTTTACAAAAAAGGAAAGAAAAATCAAAATGCCAATTTACCAAGAATACAATTAAATATAAATGAAAAAACAAACATTTTGAAACCGTGCAGTAGATACCTGAAAAAGACAATTATTAATGAACTGTTAGTTTACATTTTCCAAAACTATGAGCAGATGACCGGTCGGTGATTGTAAATGTAGATAACCGTGAAAATCACGGAGAAATTCAACCGATTGAAAATAGAAGAGTAAGGTCAAGTCGAGGAAGATAATGACCAGACAATGCGTTCAAATAACGAAAATAACACGTGTGAAAATACCAATAATTAATTGATGAACCACTCAATTTTGGAAAAAATCAAGTAACATTAAAATTAATAGAAAAAACCCGCGTAAAATTAAAATACAAAAATCGTTTGATAATAAATAAACTAGATTAACAGTGGAAATATCCGAAAATAAATTTGTTGGCGATATTATTTTTCTAGAAGAATATCTGGTTCCTAGTATAAAATATAGTTTGTATTTTGAAAATGATTTTTACGAATGATTTGTACCGGTTTTCATTGAATATTTTAAGTTTCCAATATTACAATTAATAAGATGTACAAATAAATTTTTGATATCTGTAATGAAGAAGAATTATAGGAAATAAATAATTATGTATGTAAAACTAATCGCAGACGAATACAAGTAACCTATCGACAAATTAAACGAAAATATTATATTATACCTCAAATTTAAAGAACATATCCAAAATTATATAAATGTGAAATTCGTTTAAAACCAAAAAATGAAAGAATCCCATTAAATTTAGAGATTAATTTGACTCCTACACCATCTAATCTACTGCAAATAGTCATATCGCAGTGCCTTTTTTGAAAAACAAAAGGTTTTGTCAATTGTAGATAGTTTTTCTACGTATGCACTATCGGATACAGGATAGCAAGCGATCGAAGTAGCCGATAAATTATTAAATTAATTTACATATCGCAGAATCCTTGAAACAATTATTTCTAATAACGGTACCGAATTTAATAATAGTGTAATGATAAGAATTAATGCAGACATACAAAATTAAAATACATTTTACAAGCATACAACATCTACCGTCTAATGGAATATGTGAAAGATTTCATTCTACACAAATAAAACATATTAGACTTTTTAATAACCAACCAGAATTTAAAAAGATTATTAACATATGCAGTTATCAGGTACAACAGCAGCATTCATTCCGTTATCAAAAATTAACACCGTTTGAATTTTTTTATGGACATATTAAACCAAATTCATTATTAGAAGCTCATATGTAGCAGTAGGTAATAAACGATTACGTTTATAATAAAGAAAAAGGTGAAAAAATTGTACGAACATGTAAAGAAAACCAATGAAAAATCAAAATTAAAAAGTCAAGAAAAAATAAATAAGGTTTACTGGAAACACCATCAGATGTTTATATCAGACTGTCCATAAACAAAGTAAAAAAAATAATAAATACGATAAAAAAAGACAGTTCAGTAAATAATGAAAAACAGCAGAAATAGAAGCAAGACCTATTACAAAAAGTAAAGTACACTTGTCAAAAATGAAATGACCTCGAAAAATTATACAGATATAAAAGAAAAAACCTTCCTCGATTACAGAAACTAATCCTTCATTTAAATTTTGTCTTTCCTGTTCCTAAAAGGAATTCATCCTGGAGCAGCTAAAATAAATATCTATTAATTAGGAAACAGTCCCGATGTAGTTAGGTTCTGCCAAATTGGAAGCCTCTTACCGTACTTTTATTCATTATTATAATTTAGATAAGTATTTAATCGTTTATAAAATTTTAATAATATTTATGAATATGTATTAATTCGTTTTAATAATTATAATTATACGATCGTATAATGTCAGTAAAAAGATTTTGTGACATAGTAATCATTACTTTAGAGATGAAAGTATTTATTTTAAATTTATTAATCAAAAGAAAATGTTAATAAACGAAAAGTTAGAAGAAATAGTCTTGTTAAGTAATAAAGTAAAAAATAAAAGTGTAATTGTTAATGGCCTCGGTTCAGTTGTTAAATTCTTTACTAGTAATTTAGATGCACATGATGGAGACAAACAGGAAAAATTGTTAGATCAAAATAAAATATAAACAAGAAGATATTGTAAATCAGATTAACGAACAGTACTCTGTTAGTACAAATATTATAAATGAGTTTCATAAAACGGTTAATATAAATGAAGATAATTTTAAGAAATTACGCAGGAAGTTAATAATAAATAAAAATTAACATTTTTATTTATTATTAACTTCCTGCGTAATTAGATTTCCTGCGTAAGATTTTTTTAAATTAGAAAAATTAAGAGATTTCTTTAACGAGTTAAATATTTTGTATAATATTATTTTAAGTTTAGTTAAAGGTATTGACAATTCTATAACATTTTGTAAATTAGGAACGCTGCACCACAGCGTTATTAGAAAGTTATTTAATGAAATAGAAAAGGTTTCCGCATTACATTAACCAACTTTCATCGGAACCAAGATTAGAAAATATAAGAGAATTCGAAAATTTATTAAAAGTTAGTTGTAAGATTGGATTTAGTGTATTTTCTTATGTTGCCGATTGTAGAACAATTGGATCGTAATTTGTATAAAATGATTTCTGTTCTGACTAAAAAACATGACAATATATAACGAAAAAAGTAATAATTTATTACAACAAAAATTAGAATTAGAAAAATAAAAAAATTATAGGTTTAGATAGTAAATACGGCGATAAAATGTACTCTAAATATTTATGTTCGTTTGAAATAACAGATCAAGAAATAAATTGTGAAAACCTGTTTTTCAATCTAGTAATACAAATAATTGTAAATGTTTCTTCAGAAGTTAATGACAATTTTAATTACACAAATACCAGCGATGCAATATTTTTTGGCGATACCACAGCAAAAAGAAAAAGGTAAAATTTTAAATTATAAGGAAATAGTAACGAAAATACTTCAAGGAATACACATTATTAATCTTAACAGCAAAATTGTATGTAGAAATAACCCTCTACAGTTAAGCAAGTGAATGTTGCAGGCATCCAACATTTTTGGATAATAATGAATTAAATTTTGATGAGGCTCAACACAGAATTTTCTGTAAACATAAAAACATTAGGTTTAAATAAAAGTAATTTGAATAATTTGTCGTCAGTCAGAAAACAAACAATTGTTACGATTTTATTATCGTATTTAATTTTAGTAATTATTATTGTTTATGTAATGTATTGTAAAACATTTAAACAAAGACAATCTGAGCCTGCTAATCTGCAGCCCCCGGAAGTTTTATTTGGGAAAGGAGGAGTTAGAATGTATTAGTTTATGTAAGCATTATTACTGGTATGTATTTCTGGAATAGCAGTTATTCAAAGAAATATTTTGTTGAAGTCTTTGTTTTTTATGTAATTTTTCTTTAGTCTTGGACACACTTCGTTAGAATGAAAATCTAACATTGTATTAAAGTTTTTAACTCACTCTGTTAGAACGCACATCTAACATTACTTACAATAAAGTCTTAAACTTGGTTGGTTGGATTCAAGTACCCTTGTACTCATTTTATTATATAAAGAATATCTATATGTAAAATAATAATATATAAATAATATTTAAAATTTTTTAATTTAACATCAGATATCAGTGTTCTTTGGTTGTAGGGCTTCAATTAACCACACAGCTCAGGAATGGTCGGTCTGAGGTTGTTCAAGACTACACATTTACTGGTACAGTTACACTGATAAGTTGCTGACTGCTAATTGTTGATGCGACTATAAATAAAAGTATTAAAAAAAAATTCTATTTAACATGAAAATATTATATGAAAAAACAACTTAAAATATCTAAAAAAAATTTGAAAACTAAAATTAAGGGAATTTTAATATATATGTATATTTAATAAATTTAAGTAAAAATATAGACAATAATTAAAAAAATTAGGGTTCAAATACAGAGATAGAAGAACAATTGCTAACATGTACAGGAACCAAACAGCAACAGTAACAATTGAAGAACATAAGAAAGAAGCCGTAATAAGAAAGGGAGTCCGACAAGGATGTTCCCTGTCCCCATTACTTTTTAGTCTTTACATGGAACTAGCAGTTAATGATGTTAAAGAATAATTTAGATTCGGAGTAACAGTACAAGGTGAAAAGATAAAGATGCTACGATTTGCTGATGATATAGTAATTCTAGCCTAGAGTAAAAAGGATTTAGAAGAAACAATGAACGGCATAGATGAAGTCCTACGCAAGAACTATCGCATGAAAATAAACAAGAACAAAACAAAAGTAATGAAATGTAGTAGAAATAACAAAGATGGACCGCTGAATGTGAAAATAGGAGGAGAAAAGATTATGGAGGTAGAAGAATTTTGTTATTTGGGAAGTAAAATTACTAAAGATGGACGAAGCAGGAGTGATATAAAATGCCGAATAGCACAAGCTAAACGACCCTTCAGTAAGAAATATAATTTGTTTACATCAAAAATTAATTTAAATGTCAGGAAAAGATTTTTGAAAGTGTATGTTTGGAGTGTCGCTTTATATGGAAGTGAAACTTGGACGATCGGAGTGTATGAGAAGAAAAGATTAGAAGCTTTTGAAATGTGGTGCTATAGGAGAATTCTAAAAATCAGATGGGTGGATAAAGTGACAAATGAAGAGGTATTGCGGCAAATAGATGAAGAAAGAAGCATTTGGAAAAATATAGTTAAAAGAAGAGACAGACTTATAGGCCACATACTAAGGCATCCTGGAATAGTCGCTTTAATATTGGAAGGACAGGTAGAAGGGAAAAATTGTGTAGGCAGGCCACGTTTGGAATATGTAAAACAAATTGTTAGGGATGTAGGATGTAGAGGGTATACTGAAATGTAACGACTAGCACTAGATAGGGAATCTTGGAGAGCTGCATCAAACCAGTCAAATGACTCAAGACAAAAAAAAAAATTAGATAATCATGTCAAAGATAGAATTTTTTTGTAAATTTATAAAGATTTAAATTTATATTTTCAATTTAACTTATTTTATGTCCAGTATCCAAAATATAAAATAATTATATACCTCTATCCACTGTTAACTAACTGTGTTTATTTTCAACATTTCTCCAAATTACATCCTCATGCCTTCTACTCTCAAAATTGTATAATTGTTAATTGAATATGAATGTTCATTTTTTAATCATAATTTCTGAATGGTTGCTATGAAACAGAAATCATTGTAAATAGTTTTAATGTTACTTTAATTTTTAACTTTGCATACTTCTTTAATTACTTATTTTTTATAATCGCCAATGATGTACTTTTTTCAAATACTGAAAACTTTGAACTAGATCAGTACCCAAAAATGTTTTTAAATAACCATTTAAAATTATTATTTTTTATATAAAAAAATGTTAAATGTCTATTTGGATACATTTTTCTAGATAAAGTACATCAAAGAAAATATCAAATTACTCTATCATTATAGAAAAGTAGATGACTATAAGCGATCTTTGATACCGAAAAAGATTTTTTTTTAACATCTATCCGTAATGATACCTATTTTAAACAAATTCACTTGTATATATTGGTTATACAATTAATGAATATACTATTAGCTTTTTTTTGTGGCTAAATTACATTAAACTCTGCTGTATTAACTTTTACTAAAAAATAATTTAAACATTTTTTAGTAAAAGTTAATTTAATTTTTTGATCCATATTTAGTGTGATGCATATTTAATTGGATTTATTTCCCCAAAAGTGGAGAAGAAATAAATGAATCACAAGAAAAGTGATTAAGTAGTTTTAAAATCCCTACCGTTGTAAGGAGAATGTGAGTTTATAAAAATTTACAAAATTTGTTGAATGATCGGTGTAGTTGTTAGCATGCTGGCTTGTAAATCAGCCAGTCTTAGGTTTAGTTCCTGGCCAGGGTCTAATATTTTTTCATGTATCATTTCATACATCTTATTTTTCTTCTTAAAATATATGCGTTGCTTATCTTAATCACAACACAAAAAAAAAAATAAATAAAAATTAAAGTGCAATAAAATAACCTATGAGGATTATTACTTAATTAGCCAAAGATGATATTGTCTATGTAGACACTTTTACTTTTAACATTTTTCAAAAATATTAATCTGTTTTCTATAAAATATATGCTTTTCAGATAACTTATTAGCTGGTTTTAGGCATTTTTCTTTTAGAAATTCATTGTTTCTATATATTTAAAGCCAATAATGCTGGTTTTGGATTTAATAATCATAATATTTGTATATCCATGCCAGGAAAGTATAACAAATTTGTTGTCAGCTTTTTTCCTCCCTCAAAACCTCTTAGGTCTTAGTACCTGTTAGGTGTGAAATGTTCCTGGATGTTTTCCTCCTTTAGGTATTTTTGGTGTGCAGTGTGTGCGTGTAGTGGTTTGGTATGGATGATGTTTGCTTGTGGAAACCGAATGTGTGTGTGGGCGCTTACCCCCTCCTGAAGTAATGCTTTGTTAGCGGTTTTCAGGAGGTAGGGTCACCAGGAGTGGGGATTTAGTTGGTAGTGCGCGGGAATACAAACGCATTTTCTGTAACAACTTGCCGAACCTATTAGCAAGTCCGACACTGCTTCGATGCCTATAAATGGAGTTCCTCCACCTCTTAAAAAAGGAGAGGTCCTAAGATATAGCATGAAAACACACACTAACGAAGAAAACAATTCATATTTAATCATTTCTTTCATAAATTCGATTTATGAAATAATAATAATAATAAATACATGCTAGGTAACAGATGGCACTTGTGTAGCTTGGTTATTTCAATCAACAGTTATCTGTTGGCACAAATTTCTTGTCTTTTCATTTTCTTATATAATTTATATCCATCCATTTATATAAGTGCTACAATTTGTGATCCTGCCAAGGGTGAAGTACAAGGAGTAATCTGAATTTTGGCTGTAACTCGCAGGCAAATTTGTGATTTTTACAAGCTGAATGAGTATTTTGAATGACGTTAAAATAAGACAATGGTAACATTCATAGGGAAATATCCTATCATTCACAGGGAAATATGCAGAACATTTCTGTCTTCTCATAGAAAGTTTACTGTAAATATAAACTTACAAGTTCATTTAGAAACTATAGATATAAATATGATATAATTGGAAATGTTAGCCTGTTTGTATCAGCATCACGCGAGAACCAACCGACCGATTCCTTTTAAATTTATTGGATACATTCATGTTATTCCAGAGAAGGTTTTAAGCCATACATCGAGGCCCATCCTAACCTCGTAGGAAACGACACTCTCCATGTGGTAGTTTCGGTCGCCACGCCAGTCCTCCGTAGCCCTTATGGGCTTTACCGGAGGTCATCTTCAGAACCGCGGCAAAAGGCATCTCTCAGCCTTGTTCTTGCTTCAGTCAGGATGCCACCGATGCGAATATCACAAGTGATATTTTCATCGGTGTACTACTAGGAAATGAACTCTTCAAAACAAAACACATCTACACTGTGTATATCGAGTCTTTAACAAGACTGAAATTAAAAACGCAACTACCTATCTGATAGGTTAGAAGTTGAGACCAATACGCAACCATAACATAACGTGAAACAAGAAATAAAGATAAAACTAAATAAACAAAACACTACAAAAAATCAAAACTTTTAACTCAAAAACAACAAAACTAAGACACAGGAAGACCAGGCGGAGCCCTAAACCCATTCTCCAATCCGTTCTCTTGCCAAGTACCCGAAAAAAATTTTCAACAATTATCCATTCGGCCCAGTTTTTCCAATTATCATGGAGATCTAATGTCGACCCGACAAATAGTTTCGGTACGCAAAATTTAGAATTTTGCGCATTCGTAAATTACATGGTATGCGTCATCTAACTGTTCACGATCTGGACACACACCTGAATCCATTAGGCCAAATCGCTGGAGTCTATCTCGGAAGGCGCCAAGCATTCTTGGGGGGTGAAGTTGTCAATTAAAGATATTCATTAAAAAAAAAAAAAATCCATTTAATTTTTTATTATATTTCTGTCACAATGGCAACTGAAATAGGTTTTTGAGTTTTCCTTATCAAAGGTCTGTGCACTTCCTTTGATAAGGAATTAAGGAATTTGATAAGGAAGATAAGGAATTCTTTCGCGACGAGCTCTAAAGTGCTTAAATAGATATTTGTTCTTAAGCGATCTTCTCATTCTTCTTAAACACTAAATTGCTCGCCGGAAATGACGAGTGAAGCGAGCGCTGCGGGAGCCCAGGGGCCGGAATCCTCTGGCCAGACGAGAATTGCGAGCGAAGCGAGCTCTGCGGTTTTGGATTTGGCCCCATGATCCCTGGTGACCTCGTGGAGCCCCTGGGTCGGCCTCGATGGTCCAGGCAATATACTGACTAATATATAAATAAATGTATATAACATGCACATACATACACGCACATTTATAACATAAAATAATATTTGGGCTTATAAGCAAATAAACAATTATTACACTAGATGTAAAAATTTAATCATGAAGAAGAGAGAGCCTAAATTGCGGCTCAACATTTTTGTATAAACATTTAAATGAGATAAAAAAAAGAGATGTACATTCATGTTGAAGATAAGGATGATGAAATTTGCTTTTTTCTGGTGTAATAAAATTGTAGACTCTGTAGCTACATGTATTATTATTTGTTGCATGTAAAACAACGTATATTTACGTAAATGGAAAAAAAAGTTTCAAACATTTAAAAAAGATACTTTGTTAATTGAATAATGACATTAAAAAAAACAGTTGAAAGAGAATGAAATTAAATTTTTCAGCTTTATTACTACCGGGAAATTTTTAACGATAAAGGGAAATTTTGATATGTATTAGGGAAAGTTTCGTAACTGTGACGCGAAATCCACAGTACCGCTCGCTTTGTCGTTAAGGGGTGGTGTATTCTCACCTCCTCCGGTTATTGAGACGTGTTTTAAAATTGTGACTCGAACAATATATATTTATTATTTACTATCACTCTCTTTTCAGAAATAAAAAAAAAACAAAAAAATTATATGTATATTTATAACAACAAAACAAGGACCAAACAGGTAATTTCATTCCCTTATGTAACAAAATTTATTCCCTGAATTATTGTTTTATAAAGTTATTTTTTGTAATTTTTATAGATTGTGCGAAACACATAAACTTATTTCAAATATTAAAAAATACATTTAAATTTCATTAAAATCCTATGAATTGTCTGTGAAATGTAAGTTTTAATGATCGGTAGCTATTTTGATATTGAATTTTGCATTTTAATATCTGCAATAGTTTCCGATGAACTTTGAACATTTTAGTAACTATTACATAAAATTATTAAACAAACAAAACTATTACAAGTAAAAAAAAAGCTTATGGAAAATAGCCTTCTTATTTAAAAACAAGTATTTCTTCGATATTTTAATATTAGGTAAAAATCTTTAGCATAAACTGAAAAAAACTAGTATTTTAAATTTTTTAATTTTTAGAAATTTAATTTTTTATTTATTAATTAAATAAAATCTTATTTTCTTAAATAAGTTCAACAAATTTTAATATAGAAAGCATTAACGGGTATCATGTTTAAAGAATTTAATATTTATAAATTTAAATTATTTTTTTTGAAGTATAAATATATTATTTAAAAGAAAAATTAAAACTTATATTTTTTGATTTCAAAATCTTTTAATTAGCTAAAACTTTTTATAACTTTTAAAATGAAATTAAGTTTTAAACTACCGTTAAAAAATTTTCTTAACGTTATTTTTCTTTTTAGAAAAAAAGTAAATTGTTCATTGCATGATGAAAATAAAAAATTAATTTCTGATTTATTTTTAATTATATAAAATTTTGTTAATAAATGTTTTTTCTACTATTTTTTAATTTTATATTTATTATTATTATTATGCAAATTATAGCAGATCATAAAACATAATATATTTCAACACAAAAAAAATTAATGATTAAAACATATATTAAAAAATTTAATATATTTACGGTTTAAAATTTATTCGTTTTAGTATGAAATTAATTTACATAGGGTGAGTGGAAGAGACGGGAATAATGATTGATCTGCCGACTTTTTATACATCATGGATAATGTTAAACATCATGTTCTATAAATTATTATTATTTTTTTTTGGTTAGTTAAAATAATTAAATTGTAAACAATGAAATCAAAGAATGATGGGTTTTTTAATTATTAATTTTCTTTTTATAATAATTATAATTTTTGAAAGTTATATCATAAACCTTTTTTAAACTTAATAATTCCTCGAATGAAATACAAGGCAAGTAGTTTTAATTTTTCGTTTTTTTTTTATTAAGATAAATATTGTTTCTTTTTCTGGTAGAATGTGAGATATAAAAATTAATTAGTTATTGTATTAATTATATATTAATAAATATAACCCATACGATTTATTTTATAATAAAGTATTAAAATACGCTGGACACATTTTATAAAATCGTTTAATTATACTTCTGTCTATTCATTTAATTCTAGGGATTTTATTATTAATTTTCATAACAAATTTATAAGCTACAGATCTGAAAATGATATATAAAATCCGCATTGTGTGTAAGGATTCACACATTAATAGATTAATAATGGGATAAAGCCGATCCATTTAACGCCAATCATTTAATTCTCTATTTTAAAACTACATCGAATTTCTGTCAGATCTGTCATTATTAAGCTTCTTTGTATAAAATATGTATTAAGTTTCTTAAAAAAAAACTTTTCAGATTAATACTCTTTATAATTCATTTAATTTTAATACTGATTAAATTCCATCCTATTTTTTTAATATAAATTCTGGTATTAATTATTTAATACAGTATTAAATATTCTCTAAATAACCGTTATATACCATATAATTTTATATTTATTAAAATATTAGTATTTGTTTATTAAATGCAGGTGGATGATTATCTAATCTTTTTTTTTTTAAATGCAATATTGAAAAATAATGCTGGATCATTGCCGGGAATCGTAGCTAGAATTAACAAGTAAGAAATTAATATTTTAACTCATGCTTATTCTGTTTACTGTTCTCGGTGTGCACCAAAAAATACGATTTTTTTTTCGATTGGACTATCACTTTGCACAGCTGTAGACTTTTTATCCTTATTCAAAATTGTTACATTTTCTCCCTGTGTTTTTCTCTTCACTCTTTACTCCATTTTAATTTTTAGTTTTCGGCTTTTCTGGAAATTAGACTCGTCTATTAATTTTCTAAATGTGTTTCTATTTTCAATTATTTCTTCTGATATATTTAATATTTTTAAATCCTGATCAACTTCTTTAAAACAATGCAATGTTTGGTTTTTTATTTTTAAAGTATATGTGTAAAGTATAAAGTAATGTATGTAACTGCTTAATTAGTTAAGTCTGTTCTCATCCATTCCGTATAGATGTTAATAAAATTTAAGTATTTTTTCTTATTGTAGTTTCTATTATTTCCAAATTTCTGTAAATTTTTCTGAGATTTTAAGCCTATATTTTTCATTGACGATTTTAGGGCCGTGAATTTCTCTTAATATTTTCGTCTTCATTTTAATTATGTTAATTTTTGAAAAATTTTGCAAACATTCCACTCCGTGTAGGGTTTCTGTTAAAATGACTGTTCTGTAATGTCTAATTTTCACATTTTTTGAAAGGGATTTTTTGTTATATATGTTTTTTATTAAATGAAAAGTCACTTGCATTTTTCTTACTCTAGTTTTCATTCCTTCTTTTTACAAAACAAATTGCTGTTATTACTTCTCCTAAATATTTAAATTTATTTGTTCTTTTAATTATTTTATTTTCTGAAACTTTGATTATGGTTCTATTACTTTTACTGTTAGAAAACCATTCTGTCTTTTCAAAGTAAATTTGTAAATCTATTTTATTCGCACATTTTTCTAATTCTTGGATTTTTATTCTTGCTTCTTAATTTTTAGCCAAAATTACTAAATCATCTGCAAACCCAAGGATATTTACGAGTATAAATTTTCCATTAGTTTCTACTTTTACATTCCTTTGAATTTTTAGTTCTTCTAACCTTTTGTTTCATTCTCTGATTGATTTTTTAACGCATAGTTAAAGGAGAACGGAGATAATCCGTCACCTTGCCTTACTCCTGTTTTTATTTCAAAAGGTTTTGATAAATCTCCTAAACATTTTACTTTGAATGCGTTTCTGTAAGTGATTCTCTAATTATATTTATTGTTTTGTTATCAGTTCCAAATTCTTTAAGTATTTTAAACAGCTTTTTTGAAATCTACAAATACTGTCATTAACTCTACGTTTGCTATTTTTTGATACTGTAAAATGGAATTTAAGTTAAAGATTTGTTCAGCGCAGCTGACAAAAAACTATTTATTATATAGAAAATTGATTTTTGGTAATTCTATGGCCGTTGACCCAAATGTTTGTAACAACAAAGAAACAAATAACTTAAAATTTTTCAGTTAGAAACCCAAAAAGGAATACAAAATGTTAAATTCTTTAAAATCGAGGTTACTTCTTATTCAAAAAATTTTAAGTTGCGCTTAAATTATTATTATTTTTTATTAAGAGATGTTTTACAACTCTTATTAAGAGATATAATAAGAAAATTTTTTAAACAAAGTTCTGGTGATTTTTATTTAAGTGGAACTGATTTCTAATATCATACTGATTGCGGCAAATAGAAGGAGAATCATTTACTGTATATTATTATTTAAGAGATTATTTAAACTTTAGAAAGTTTTTTCTACCGAAAATATTATCATTTAATTAATATTGTATTAGGACCTTGTCTAACAAATCGTCCATAATATTGAAAAATTTTAACTAGTTAAGTTAAATGATTTCACGCATTATGCTTAAAAAAATATTTATTTTCAACCGACTATAAAAAATGAAGAAGGTTCTACATTCAGATCAGTTCGATCTGAATTTTTTTAAACAAAATTTGCATCACGACCAATATTTTGTAGAGGAAGTATTTTTGTTAAAATAATAATAAGTTTATGGTAAATAGTTTTTTTTTGTAATCAAAATAGCTTTTTATGGTAAATTTTTTTTAAATCAATTCTGCCAACCTCCGTGGTTGAGAAGGTAACATCTCGGTATTTTATACGGAAGTTCCCGGTTCGAGTCCGGATTTTTTCATACGCTACCAATTTCCACCAGGATAATGACTATAGTTGTTAATTCTCGCTCTTTCATTACAAAAAAAAGTACTATTCTTTTTAAGGAAATTATTTATATTATAAAAATTATGTTTAATTAATTATTCTTTTGATTGTATACACCGATGTATCCAGACATCTATTTCAGAGTGGGAAGCTGTAAAAAAATTTGTGAAAAAATGTAAAATATCTTATTTTATGAGAAAGCCTTTGGAACTAATTCTTGCTCGGGCCGGTGCGTCTCCTACTTTTAACTTTTTGTTAGTGGGTTTTTGAAATTGGGTCACGGTCAAGTTTGGAATTTTTTTATGTAGACTGTAAGTTGTTTTTAATAATCACAAATAAAATTATGATAAATATATATATACATTGGGCGTAAGATTGTTTTTATTTCTATGAATAAGTAAATGTATAAATATTCACAAAATTTAGTGAAATATTTTTTTCTTGTTAAACATTAACATGAACATTTATAATCTTTTATTACAAATATGAATATTCTGCTTTTTTTTTATAAGTTCTTTACACGCATAAACGTGCGCTCACGCACGCACACACACACACACACACACACACACACACACATATATATATATATATATATATATATATATATTTGTTTCTTTCAAAGATAATTATGTTCTTTAAACAAACATTAATGAAGTGATTTGTAATATCTAATCACATAGAAAAGTGTTGATTGAACATACTTCATATTTTATAAAAATGAAAATTATAAAACGTTATTTTACTTTTAATTTGCAATAATCATCAGTCTTGACTTCTTCACACATCGCAATCGTTAAAATGTTTATATGTCTTATAAGGTACATTTATGTTTTTAATAATTTAAAACTTAAATTAGGCGCACTGATTAATGTTTGCCGACGTTGTTAATATTGTAAAAACGACGTTTCTAATGTAACATAATTTCATTTTATTCAAAACAATTCACTACGTACCGTGAATTGATTGTCACGTTATAAAATTAATTAAAAATGTATAACATAAGCAAGAAAATAAATATACAAACAAGCAAGAAAATAAATATATAAACAAAACTTATTCCTTAAAAAATTTATCTACATAACGATTAGAATATTAAAAAAAAATTAACAGAAAAAATTCATACGTCAGTCGATTTAAAAAAAAATTATATAAGCTAAATTAACATCGATATTCTTTCAGATATGTTATTAACCATAACTCGGAAAGAATTCTTGTTGAAAATTCTGAATAAGTTTTATTACAAAAAATTGTTTTAATTTTAATCTTTATAATAAAATAAGCAACATCATGGTCTTTTGTTAGTCATGTTATTTTCTGTTTCCTTTAGAAAATATGTTTTTACTAATTGTAAAATATAAAATTTAAGAATTTTAATTCTTGTTTAATAAAAATTTTAATAATTAGAAAAAAAAAAAATTCAACGTGTTGTATTTTATCACAATTTTTTTTAATTTCACTGTAATTCGAGTTAAAAATATTACGATTTTTAAAGTTTTTATTTTATATCATTTAAAAATATGGTTATTGCTAGTAATTTTATTTTTAAATCATCATCACTTATTTGAGCAGATCATTGGTATTCTCCAGCATTTTCTGTTTTATCTTTTAAACTTTAATAAAATGAATACATCCTATTTTTTAATCTACCTGTCATATATATATTTTAATATTTATATTTTTTGTATATATATATATTTATATATTTATTTGTATTTATATATATATATATATAAATCTCTTTCCTTTACTGCAGCTTTTGATGTTTACTCATTCCTTTATTTCCAGATCTAATAGTTGGCTCAACATTATTGTTCCTCTTTTTAGGAAATCTTTTTACAAATTTATCTTATGTTTTGTTTATTTTTAAATGTCTTAATTTTGTATTTTATTGACCCATATAATTTTTAACTTCCTCTTGCAACATTACAATTCACTGGTCTTTATACCTTTCCTTTCTACATTTCCATCTTTCGTTTCCGTAAAAAGTTACACTCCACACTGATATTTAAAAAAAATATATTTTTCTAATTTTTAGATTGTATTCATTTTAGTTAGTAAATATTTCTTTTCTTAATGAAAGGTTTCCACGTTTATTCCAGTTTAGTTATTCCAATTTTGACTCATTAAACAGTAAAATTCTGTAACTTTTGATGTATTGTATTCTATCTTAATATTTAATTCTCGTTATCATATTTTTATTTCTTTTCCTTTATTTTATTCCTATTTATTATCAAACATGAATTTTTTTATTAACAATAAATTTATGTCGTTCAGAGTTTCTTAGAACACGTTTTTGGTTACTTCTAAAAGAATAATATCATCGACAAATTACAAAAAGTTTTGTCTTTTCTTCTTAAGACAATTCTTTCTTACATTTGCTTTTCAAGTCCTACATTACTTTATTTATATGCACGTTGAAAGTGGATTAGTGTTATAAATTAATTAAATAGAGGTTACCTAAAGATCCTATGATAGATGATATATTTTGCAATACTAATTTATTTATCATTTTTACAGTAACACAGTATTGTTTATAGAACTCAGTATAAAAATTAATTTTAAATTTTAAGCTGCGTGTAATTCTTAATAGTTGAAATCTAAATAATTTTATAAGATTTTCTTTAAAATTGTAGTAAACATTTTACAGACGTAAATCTATTGCTTTAAAATATTATAATTGACTTTTTTTTTTAGGATTAAGTAAAAAAAAAATGTATAAAGAAATTATATTTATTCTTTATGTTTGTTCAGGCATCCCGGTTGAATGGTATAATTGATTTTAGTAAAATTTTAATTATTTAATATTGGCCATGATTAAAAAATAAGCCAATTTAAAAAATGTGTTGGAAACTCCGTACTCATAGGACAGATAAGTCATTTTTTTATAATTTTCTTGCTTAAATGTTACTTTAATTAAAAAAAAAGCACACATTTGTGTTAGGTACCGTATAAAAAAGAACGTAATGGACCTTATATGTGATACAAGTTATTCCTGTATTTGGAAAAATTAATTATTTTTAAAAATATCCTACACCTTGCTTTTTAAGGAAAGTGAGGAATGAAGTAACCTCCAATTCCTGTCACCTTCTTCACTGAACTGAATATACCGTCAAATATCAGCAGCCCAAGCCCTATTAAATGCTAAAATTCACTGAAAGTGGTGGTTTCAGTTTTTTTACGCGGTTTCGAATTGTCTAATGAATATCATTACTCTTAGAGAAAGCGAATCTGACCACTTAATAATAATAATTGGCGGATGCAAATTATAAAGATTTTCATTTTTATATAAAGGAAATCGTGGAATGTAGTATAATAAAAGGTGAAAAAATGTTGTTTTTTAGTTCTGCATTTTTCGAAATTGTGGAATATTGGAAAAGGTTTGTAGAGAATAAAATCGGATAATTTGTATTGGACTTCTTTTATAGAGATTAGATAAGTAGCATATCTGAGTAAAAAGTGAATTTTATACTAACTTTTACCCTACTTTACGAGGACTTCTGGTCTATTGATCGCTAAGAGCACTGCGTAGTCGCATTTTTTCACGTTTAGCACTTTAATGAATAAATTATGTATGCATAATCGTGTGAAGAATGATGAGAAAAACTGTATTAGTGAGGAATTTTTACATAAATTTTCACTTTTATTATTATTATTTTTTAACTGCTCTTCTATGAGAAGGTTTCTACAAATAATTTGTGGTTTTGTCCGTAATTTATAGGTAAACAAAAAATATTGAGTGAATTTTTCAAATATTCACTACAGTCTCAAAAATGTCACTCAAAAAGTGGAGGAAAATTCGTTTTAATCTTTCATTATGGCTATTCTTTAATTATATTCTGTACAATGAAATCGTTAAAATTTTCATTGAAACCCATCGTTCTTAATCAATATTCACTAGACTGATTTGATACCCTTCTCCATTTATTTTTGTTTGTTAATTATTTAATCTGATCATGTATGTTACATTTTTGCTTACATTTTCAGTTATTTATTTGAGTTAATGTACTATAATAACCTTTGACACCAGCTGTATTTTTGCTTTAATAAATTACCTTTTTTAACCTCCGAGACAATCGTTAGTATGTATTGCTTCAGAAGATGAGATGAATGATTTTGTAGCATGTGTGAAAATGCCATGCCTGACCGGGATTCGAACCCCGGACCTCCGGATGAAAGGACGAAACTCTACCTCTCGCGCCACGGAGGCCGGCTTAATAAATTTCCTAAACTTGGATATCTTAATTCAATACCCGAAGAAAGAGTTTGCCATAAAAATATTTTTTCACAGATTCTTTCTGAAACTTAATTCGAACTTTGTTAACTCTTTTAATTTTCAAAATATAATTTGGCATTTCAAAAGTCTTTACAAACTTCTTTATCGTTTTTCGTATCGTGTTCTGTTGCCCGTATTTGAGTCGTAAAAGTATATTTGCCGTAGAAATATATTCGAAAATAATTTATTACTTCTAAATTCATGTTCTATATTAACATTTCTTTTTTTTATCTGCCTTCGTGCAAATAAAAAAAAAAAAATAAAAAATACTGATAAAAATTTAATTTTTTTTATAAAGCAATCTCACAAACCTTATTAAAAAAATAATACTATTCAAAACCTCTTTTTTAAAGAATGGCTTCTTGAAGTCGGTGTCAGGTTAAGGATTGTGAATTGTACAACTTCGGTAATTTTCTTTTTTTGGTATTTTTCTGAAATCGTCTCAAAAAGGCAATTTACCACTTTTATACTTTTTAATGTATACTTTTTAACTCTGTTTTATTTTTAGAAACAGGTAGAAAAAATAAAACGACCGACTTTATACTATTTTTAACCTGGCACCAACTTCAAGAACCCTTTTTTTTTTTTAAATTGAATAGTATATTTAAAAAAGATTATTAATAAGGTTTTTGAGATTGTTTTATTTTTTCTCTGCTAATATTTACGTTGCAATCTGTTCAACCAGTGAACAATAAGCAACCTCACCTACACCTAATAAGTTGAGGATGATATGTATGACATGTAAATGATGATATGTATTCTTGTACAGATTCAGTCCAACCATTCCTGAGACGTGTGGTTAATTAAACCCCAATTACCAAAGTACACCGGTATCCACTGCCTGGTATTCAGATCCGTATAAAAGTAACTAACTTTTACTAGGATTTGAATCTCAGAACCTTCGATTTCTAAAATCAGCTGTTGAACAACTGATTTTGCAACGACGAGTTAACCATTAGATCAGCTAGAAAAAACATTTACATTAAACTAAGCTGATTTATAATATTTAAAAAATTTTATTTTTATATTATTTTTAATATAACATATATAACATATATATATATATGTATACATAACATATATATATATATATATATATATATATATATATATATATATATATATATATATATATATATACATATACATATATATATACATATATATATATGTATATATATATATATATATATATGATAATTAAAAGTAAATAAGTGATATATCCACCTTTTCTTTTTTTTTTTGTTTTTGTTATAGATGTGTCTGAGAAATGCCATTTACGCACCCCCCATAAATGGGGGAGCGTCGGACTCGCACGGGTTCGGTTAGATGTTATTAAGAGCCTATGTGTACCCGCACCCTACCGACTAAAACTCATATCTCACCTTTTCTCCTCCTCCGGGGTCGGTCCTGCAGTTTAAGCATTGCGCGGGCCCAGAAGGTGCCTTTAGGGTCCAGGGGTCCATCCAGAGTCGCCGTGCTTTATCACCCTCGCCCATCCGGACAAGTGCAGACTCACAACGGCTCCACAGGGGGCTGTCCTTCGCCCCTTCACCTTAAAGTCACTTTCGTGAGTCTCAGGTCTTGTGTATGAAACTCTGATTCCTTGCTGGTGATCTTCAGTTCTCTTATTGATCTGGGTCCTGAATCAGGCTCTATCCCATTCTCTAGCTTCTCTCGCTTTAGTTTTCAGAATTCTAGTAGCTAGGTGCACTACCTTGTCCCATTCCGTTCTTCCTGTCAACATTTACGAACTGTTTCGTCCGGAGAAAGCCAGCTTAGCCCGACATCTTGTCTTACCACATCCCACCGCTGGCATTGGTAGATGGTGTGCTCAACGGTGAAATGTAACGGTTACAACGGTAATGTATATATGTGTATATGCTACCCCTACGCTAAATTCATGCATTTAGTTGAAAATGTTCATTTCTCATGAACTATCGTATGAAAATTATTGAAATTTGGTACACGTATGTAACTTCGATGTGTAAAAATAAATATTATTACTTTTTCGTCTTAATAAATAAACAAATTTGAACAAACAATAATATTCAGAATAAATATTATTAAGAATATTTTTTTTTTGGATGTAAAAAGTTTATTGTTCATTAAGATTAAAAAGTAAAAACTAAAATAAACTAATTCTCTTATTTTTTTCACATAACAAATTTTTTTACCGTAAGTTTCCTTTAATTTTCGTGATAATACTTTTAAACCAATACATATATACCGAGTGATTCCAAATTGCACTGAAGTTTCTCAGAAGATGATTCTATAGCAAAAAATAAGAAAAAATTCATATAAACAAAGGCCAGAAAACAATTTGTTAGCGAGTTTTGGCTCGTGAAACATTTAACCCTACTTTCTGTTCCCTCAGTGAAATTAAACCGTACTAAAATTCTTGGGGTATAAATCGAGGGGTAAATTTAGTTCTTTCTTATGGTTTTTAATCTAAGAAATTGAATAAACGCGGTCTTAGACCCCTATCTTACTTAGATTTTAAGAAAAACGGGGTAAAACACAAAAAGGTTTTGTCGGAAAATTCACTTATTTAGGTTTGGAATAAATTAAATTTATTAATTTACCAATAAAAAAATAAAAATTTGTATTTATCTTTTTAGAGAATTTAATTCTGAGAAGATTGATGTTAACTAACGTTTATTAAAATAAATCAAAAATTTGAGTTCAACTTTAATTAGAAACAAAACACACATGCTGAATAGGAAAAATGATACGATTTTAATCAGAACAATTTTCATCAATGTTTGAACATCATAACGTAAATGAGAACAAATAGAAAACTTATCAATAACAGAAAAAATAAATTAAAAAAAAAAAATATGACAGTTTTGGTTTTTCTAAAAATGAAATATCATAACGTTTACGTTTTGATATTAAATAATTTTTATTATTTAATCATTCTATTAAATTAATAATAATTTTATTATTATTTAATTTTTGTTATAATTTTATTATTTAATAATTTTTAATATAGTTTTTTTATTCAAAACATAAAAGAGTGTATTTTCCTAAAAAACCTTATTGTGTTTTACCCCATTTTTTCTTAAAATCTAAACGAGATAGAGGTCTAAGACCACTTTTATTCAATTTTTTAGATAAAAAACAATAAGGAAGCACTAAATTTACCTCTCAATCTTTACCCCAAGAATTTTAGAACGGTTTAAGTTCATTGAGGGAGCAAAAAGCAGGACTAAATGCTTCGAGCCGAAATTCGTTAACGAACCGTTTTCTGATCTGTATTTATATGTAACTTTTTCTTATTTTTGGCAATAGAATCATCTTCTGTGTATAATAATAACAATATTATTATAAGATTGTAATAACGATGTAACATTCCTTATAACATTGGTGAAGGTAAAAAAAAAATTATCAAATTATTGTTCATGTGATCATGTAAGTTTTCATTTAAAATATCTTCATCATAGGTTATCTAAAAGAAACTTAATACAGAGATAACAAAGAAAGTACCTCTACTAAAAGAAAAAGAAAAGAAAGCCGCCCATTTAGCCGTTAATATGCTTTAAACATAATTTTAAAAAAATACCGAAAAAACAGGTTCAATTTAGAACCTTCCTCTTTTTTTTTAAGTAGTTTAAACAATTAAAAAAAAACCTCGCCTAAGAATAAACATCAGATTACATTATTCTTCACGATTTTGTGTTTCATCCTTGCGTAGGGATGATACTAATCTTCTCTGTATCAATTACATTATTCTATCTTTATTTTATATTACGTCAGCATGTATATCAGAAGAATTTATAAATAATTTTTTATTCAGAAATAAGAAGAAATAGAGAAATATTATATTTGTTTGTATTATTCTTCCATTGTTTCAAATTTTGACTCTTTCTACATTTCTTTGAATTCTAGGGTTTACTAAAAAATATCTTTTCTCTTATAATTTTCGACCTAGAACTATTACTTAAAATAATTTATGATAAAATTAACATTTATTTCTTTATTTAGTATATTTATTATTTCTAATATATTGTTCATATTTTAGAAGTATGTTGAACGTAACGTTGTAAGTATTGAAGTATATTGTTACGGAAACTTCTGCATCGTTTATTTTTTTTAAATCAGCTTTTCAAACATTCTTTTTTAATATTATATATTTTTTTGATTTTTCCGGGGTTGATAAAATGGGATTTACAGTCATTTTGTATTCTTTATAATTTATAAACTTATAATGTAATTTGTGGGACCAGTGAGATAAATCAATTGATATCTATTTTGTGAAAATTTATAATGCCTTTCTGATGTTAGAGCGGGACAAATAAACAGATTTACTGTTTAAAACATCAGTCGCCACCTGGAGTTGTCGGATGAAAATAACATTTAGGCTTATACATTTATTGCTTTATTTTTCATTCACTCCAGTATTGACATACTTGAACGGTTCCAATCAAAAACACTACGGAAAATGGTCAACATACCCTGGTACGTAAGTAATAGCCTTTTATATAATGACCTTAAGTTGCAAACCGTTCGGCAGGAAATCTCTCTGGTCAGCCTACGGTATCAAAATCGTTTGGATCGGCACCCGAATTATCTGGCGGTCAATTTGTTAAATAACACGGTCAGTGATTTTTCAAGATTGCCGAGGAACAATATTCTTCTTGGTTTGCCTTATCGCTTCAATTAGGTGACTTTATGGTCTGGCCATACGGAGTGCTCATCTATTCCATTATTAAGTCTCAAGCCGCTGGGTCTGTGGCAACTCAGTATTAATTCAAATACATCTTATTTACTTATTGTTCTATGAACAGATTGTAAAGTCGCTGCTCTTAATAAATTGTTATAGTTATGAACACTACAGTGATATATTTAATTTTTTCTGAATATTACTCAGGAGTACGAGTATAAAAAATAAATAACTAATTTTGATACTAATTTATTACGTTTTTCTTTTTTAATATTTAATTTTGGTCTGGTTTTAGTTTTTTTTTTTTGTTAAAATATGTTTGTTCCGAAAGATAACGCAAAAGCGTTTTATTTCAAAAAAAAAAAAAAAAAAAAAACTACGAAAATACGGTTATAAAGCTCCTATTATTGTCACGTAGTTCAAAATAAAGGAGCATTTATATGATACGAAATGTATTTTTTGACAAATTGGTATCTGCAATTTTACGTGTTTGCTATATTGTAATTATTAACCTATAATATCATTGTCTTTGTTTATGTGATCTATTTGAAAAATAAGATTTTTCTTTTATTTAAAAAAATTTTACAATTATAACAAAAAATAATTCTATGTGGTTTGTAATGGTATTTTAATAGTTTATCGATAATTTACACACGCGCGCGCACTCACACACACACACACACACACACACACACACACACACACACACACACACACACACACACACACAGTTTGAACAAATTTTTGTTTTTTTCCTTATCTGTGTCTGTGTTTTAAAATTTTTGTAATATGATGCGGTAATTTGTAATATATGCATGATAACTTAGTTTGACATTCAATTAATTCCATTACCGGCATTTATTATTTTAGTAAAAGATTGATTTATTTTTGGTTTGTTATACCTTACTGCTTCTGTGAATATTGTTATCTACGGTATAATTTAATTACCCTTTAATTAGGTGAGATATCATCTACCATGAAGTTTTGTACAGAACAACATTGGTAAAGTTAAAGATTATTATTTTTATATAATTTTGAAGTAAACATCCTTGTTTGCGATTAATGAACGAAAACTTTTATTTCAACTCTGGCAGACAATTATGTGGTAATGTACTTGAAATTTTGTTTATTTAATAGTATCTTTGTATTGATTAAGCAAATAAAATTTATTATTATTATTTATTATAGTAGTAAATTATAACTTATACAGTTATAACATTACTGCATGTAAACAGACTTACTGAGTGTATTGTAAATTACACTCGGTTATGATAGTGTTGTGTTCTGTGTTTTATGATTTACACCTGTGAAAAAAATCTGTAAAGATAAATAGTCTGAATTTTCAGGATTTTTTTACAATTGTTAATTCTACATGTACACAATAGTCTGTGTGTACAATATTCTTGTGTTTTGTGTGTGTGTGTTTATATATAATAGCAGACCCGGCAATGCTTCGCTATTGCTAGATTTGAGTATATATATATAGATTAAATGAACACAATTGAAAGTTTGATAAAACATTAAACAACTGAACATTATGGAAGTTCATAAAACTTAACCTTTCACTTTATAAAGTCAGAGTATAAATAAATCCAGTAGTTTGTAAAGCTGTAAAGCAGCACTACCTATCGGATTTAATTCAAACTACTCTCTAAACACAGTAGTCTGTTCAAAATACCCCTAACTTTCTTTCTACTGGTCACATCGAGGATTTCAATAGCTTTAAACCTTCTCCTGATAACGCGAACCATTTTGCAAAATCCCGCGCGTAAATCGGGTGTATATATATATATGTGCTCAATTATAACAAAAAATAATTGAACATCGTCGTTAGTTCTCTAAAGATTACCTAAAAATTTTGTTTGTAATAATTCTTGATATAACCAACCCTTACGGCAAGGGATGACAAAAATGTTGCTGGAATTGTAATATGGGGCTTGTCGTATTCTAAACATGTGAAATGTTTTTCACATGCAACAATTGTCGTATTGAAGTTTTTGAAGTTTTTCTTAACTTTAAGGTGGAAATAGTTTTTATCTCCTACTTAGCACCGGTGAAATTTACCTCCGCTTTCCGGCGCGTCGAAAGAGATTGTTTATTATTTTATATTTTTTTTCATTTTAATTTCTATCGAATTTGATTCTTGTAACATTTTAAAGTTCTAGTAGAATAATATAAAAAGTTTTCTCAGAAAAAAATTATTTATTTTAAAGTACTGTTAGTTTAAATTATTGCATCTGTATATTTTTGTAGCGTTTAAAATAATATTAACATATGAAACGTAAACTTATAACTTCACTGTTAAGATGATAAAAATACATATTTCTATTATTCGTTGCGGCGAATTGTGTGGTTGAGGGGAATATTATAGTGAAAGGAGGACCAATGTTTGATCTTCACTGCCGATTCTTTTCTTTTTGATTAATTTTCAGATTGCTATTTTATTATATCCGTTTTTTTTTAAGAAAAATTTTACTGTTCATTATAAATTAAAATTTTATATTTTAATGATTTTTGTTTTGTTTCTATAATTTTATATGGCGGAATAAATATAAAATATAATTTAAAAAAATATTGTAAAAATAATCTGTTAAAAAATTAACGATTGCATGCCTAAATGAAGTTTTTGATTAAAAAAAAAAATCAACAAGAGAATGACTAATGACTAAACGCTAGTTACTCTCCAACTTTTGTCATTTTTTACCGTGAATAATTAATCTTGATATACTGGTATGAAGTTACAGTAGACGGTGCGTAGAATAGTTGTGATGTAGTAAATGCTTTATTCCAAAATTCTATTTTAATAATTATTTTTGTGAGTGTAATCATTTTGCGTGTTATAATTTATGAAACTGTTTAGAAGTGAATGAACCACACTTTTTTAATAATAAATAGTAGTAGTTAAGTAAAATAAATTTCTTAATCGTGATTAATTTCATTCTTATTTTTTAATTTTTTTTTTTATAACTTAGGCCTCAGGCCAGTGAAATTATATGAAGAATATATACATTGTTTCACACTTGGTGTTTATAAGATATGTTTGATATTATTTTCACATAAATTTTTTTTTAAACATAAAACTATTATTTTACTTTGCCAACATGCTACTATTTTTATTTTTAATCTCCTCTATTGATATTGTATGTGAAATAACAGCCATCGACCTTAGTAGTTTAATATGATTTCATTACATCAAAAACTGATGTTGAGTAACTTCGTATATAATTGGTCATTTGAGTGGGTTACCGTTTATTTAAAAATCATAAGCCCTGAGTGTCCTTCATAATAATAGGTTAGTTGGAGGAAGGGAGTCTGGGAGTAAAAATTCAATTCAGTCCACTACTCTCGCCTACCTTAAAGAAAAACTGGAAAAAATAAAGGAAAGTATACAAAAAAAAAAAAATATGAAAAATAAAATAACGGAACACGTAATACTGATATAATAGGCTCTTAAATACATGGATAGCCAGTTAAAAATCAATGCGATGTTTTACCATCTTAATTATTCTTTTTGGAATTCTAAAACTAGTAGAATATTTTTTGAAATCACAGCGCAACCATAAATAACGATATTGGTCAGTGATGACAACTTCTTGTGAGAAGCTAAAAACTCTTTTGTTGTAAAACTACAAAAAAATTGCTAACCTAAAAATTGCTTCTGCTTCTAAGTATAAATAAATACACGCACACACAAATATACATACGTATATACATATTTTACATGCATTATAGAGAGAGTGAGAGTGAGAGAGAGAGAGAGAGAGAGAGAGAGAGCATAAGTGAGTGAGAGAGAGAAAGAAAGAGAGAGAGAGAGGGAAGTGACGGGGATGAAAGAAAATTAAACCTCTCTTAATAATGATATTCTAGGTATCAAGAAAAATGTTGTTTCCAGGGATTTACTATTAAAATAAGATTGGATTCCATTTTTAAATATTCCATGTTAGTTTGTCTACGTTATACTTAATAGTTCCATAAATTTTATTATTACACGAGAACGAACGGAGATGGTATATGCGATTGGTCTGTTAACATTTTCCTCAAAAACTATTGGACCGATTTCGATGCGGATTTTTACATTATATAGGTATCACTTCAGAGCAGGTTCCTAAACATGTTTTACGGTTGTAGGCCATCAGAAGGCGCTGCAGTAGATGTGTTTCTCTAAAACGGCTGGGCCGATTTTGTTGAGGTTTTTTGCATTACATAGGTATCACCTCAGAGCAGGTTCGTAGATTAGTTTTACGGATATTAGCCGCGAGGGGGCGCTGTAGTAGATATGTTTTTCAAACGACTTCGTCGGTTTGTAACATTTAAAATTTTATCACTTGTTTTCAAATAAAATTTTAAAACAATTTGAAAAATTATTTGCAATTAGGTAACGATTGCTAAGGTTCTGTTCTCATCATTTCATCTATCTGTGGCTATAAAAACAACGTCAGGATAATCTAACGTTAAACAAATAAAAAAAATCTGAAATACCTGCTAGATCAACTCCGTTGTGGAGAGATAAAATTACTGTAACAGTCACGATTAATATTCACTAAAGGCTGCAGCAGTACTATTCGTAATATAATTTTTCGGTTAATCATTTTCGTATGGCAGTTACTGTACGTCGCTCATACTGGCGTGAAGTATTTAATCAGCTTTTTATTTATGAAAGTAAATTCATCTTCTATGTAATATAATGATTGTTTTTCTAATAAAACATTTTATTTGTCAGTCTTCGAAACAAACGTACAATGCTGGGTTTTTAATTCTTTTTTATAAATTCATAACTGAAATGGGTGTTACTTATAAAATTATAATTCGATGAATGGAAAACCATTGATTAAAAAACTTCCAAACCTGGCCGGAAAAAACAAAAAAAAAACAAGGAAAGATTATTAATTAGGTAGCTATTAAAAATACTTCTTAATTTTTTATACGCTCCTAAGATCTGGTTTAGCAGTAAAGTTAAAAAGTAGACAAAGAGTTGGCTATTTCGGAAAAAAATATTCAATAATGAATTGACATTAGGGATATTAACAGAGAAGAATTGATTGAGGATTAAAGTAATAAAACTTATGATTTTTTTTTTATTGATATTACGAAGCGAGTTACTAAGCTTGAAAATCACTGATAAAAATACAGTGCTGCTTGGATAGCCTTATTTTCGAGTGGATAGCCTTATTTTAAACTCATCCTACTCTCCAGTAGGATGAGTTTCACATGACTCGATTTAATATAACTCGATGTAATGTTTGAAACAGCTCAGTTCTTTATCTGTTTCTGTGATAAAAGTTTTGTTTTCACTCCCTAAAGCGGGCGTACTGTAGTACAATTAAGTATTAATTTGTGTAGAAGAGAGTTAAATTAATTTATGCATTACACTGACGAACGTATTTTACACATTTGACCATAAAAAATACTAAATCATTCCGCCTTTAAATTCATTATAATGAAAGAAAATACAGTTTATTGTTTTACTGGGAGGGGAGATTTATCCTTAAATTAATGAGAAATATGGTGAAATTGAAAGAGAAAAGGCTTTACAGCTATTTATTGATAATGTAATTTGTTGTGGTCGGTTGTTGCTTTAACTCTATTCGTATATTATTCATTATAGAGTTCTATGTGCAATAAAGTTTTTGATTTAATTTAATTATTTTTTATTACTTTGTTAAATTCATACTAAAGAAGAGATAAATATTAAAAAAACACAATTTCAAAAAAAAAAAAATAAATACATTGCTGACAAACATTACTCTTTAATATAGGATAATCAAAGAGCGTGCGGATGACTATTTTGTATATTGTATAAGCATATAGTGTACAAAATTAAAAATAAATAAAACAATAAAACAGATTAAAAAATTCTGTTTTATTATTTATTTTAATGCTAATTTTATTTCAGTTTCAATTTTAAAATATTACTCCGAAATTCCTTATTACACCAGTTACAATTTATTTTAAAATTACTTCTTCGGATTTATTTATTAAATTATTATCAGATTTATTTGTAATAATTTTGTAAAATTTCTCCTTAATTTATTCTTTACTCCTTTCATTTTGACTTTTTTCCGATTTGTTTCTGAGGAGGTTACCCTAGTGGGATATTTTTACGGGTAGGTATCCTATCTGAGCCAACTTGAAGAAATATTGTATGGAAATTTGTTGCATGTATTTTAATGTAAATAACGTATTTATAATTACAGAAATGCAATTTTATATTTATGATAAATAATGTATATAATATTATATTTTTAATTCCTATAATTATTTTTCAATCAAAATGTTGTTAGAAAATTCTGTTATAACGTATATTACGTTTAATTCTTGATATGTGCAATTCTTACATTTTTGAAATACTTCTTTCAAATATTTATTTATCTCATTATTGGTTTAATTTTATTTGATTTAATTAGTGGCAAAGAATTTTGGTTATTTTGTCTGCAAAAAAACAGTCTACGATGTCAGCTGTTTTTGCTCCTTGTACGAAGTAAAGGAACTATTATGATCGCGAAACATTTCGATTTTCAGATTTCAACGGAAATATCTATTTTTCCCTGAATCCATTTTGACTAGTTTCAGCGTGACATCTGTACGTATGTATCTCGCATAACTCAAAAACGATTAGCCGTAGGATGTTGAAATTTTAGATTTAGTACTGTTATAACATCTAGTTGTGCACCCTCCCTTTTCATTGCAATCGACTGAACCAAAAGTGTCCAGAAAAAGCTCAAAATTCAAACAAAATTTGGATTTGGGACTTTTTCTTAACTTCAGTAAAAAGCTCTCATTGAGAGCTTTTGAACGATATATCATAAGCGGTATTTTTTACATTGGTTCCATAATTATAGCCAAATGAAATTTTAATTAATGAAATATTTGGAACCTATAAGAGGAAGGTACATCGGGTCAAGTCTGACTCCATCTCCTTTTTTTAACTTTTGTTTTTTAATTTAACTATGTTGATTTATTCATAATTATTAACTTCTGATTGTAAAAATATTTTTACAATAAATAATAGCAATAAAAAAAATATCACAAGTTATTAATGAAATAAGATTTTATGAACTTTTCATTTAAAAAAAATGCGTATGTGTAATTTAATAGGCGTATAAGGAAGTCATGTGGTGTCTACATCAGATTTTTTTTTTCAAATCGCTTAGTTGTATTTATTATTTACGCTGTTCAGATATCTCGGTCAGATATCTCTTCCAATAAATTCGGTGAAATGGTTTTGAATTAATAGGAGCATAAAAAACAAATTTAAAAAATAAATGTACCATTCAAACACATTATCCTTTTCCTGTTGAAGTTAGCTAAAACAGAAAATCAAAACGAATAATGTGGTATTTATTTAAAAATAAGTAGATTATCCATATTTGTAATTTTAACGTATTTTATAATCAGTTTGTGAAACGTTTTACAATCGGGGTCATTTCCGGTGTGGATCTGGAAATATTTAACGTATAATTTCATTCTTTTCATCTTCCTTCTTAAAATATATGTATAAAAGCATTTGAAGTCATAATAATAAACAATTTCTACTATTCTCTTAGGCATTTTTTTTTTACAAATTAGCTTTTCTCTACTAGGTTGGCGACAGGAAGACCACCAGTCTAAAAATTCAGCCAAATCCCTTTCGCTTAAGGCCAGAGAAATGTGGGAAAATGAGCTTAAAAGAAAGAAACGAATTTTTGTAAGGAATCATATAAAAAAAAATTATGAAACCCGGAGAAAATGGGGATATAAGAGAAGATTGAGGTCAAAAGAAAGTGGTTTGAATTGCTTTCTTTTCCTGTAACTAAAAGCTCTTATAAAATTATTGTTATTACAGAATTATGATATGATTACCTCTAATTTGTTATATTTATACTGTTTTTAATTCTGTTAAATATTTTAATTGAAATTAATCGATAATGAGGTTGGTTATATGTTAATTTATTTTGTTTAGTACTGTACTACTTATATTTTATTATTATTATTATGATTTTTAATGAGAATCCAAATTTATTGTTAGAGCTGGAGTGTATTTTAATTTAACTTTATTTTATGCAGCTAAATTAATAAGTATTAATTGGCACATTTCAATAATTTAGCTTTATGGAATAAATGAATTAATTAAAAGAAACAAAAATTTCTTTACAATAATTGACTTTTTAACATTTTTGAAAAAAAATAAAATTATATGCTGAATTAACTTAATACAATAAAAGTTACATTAATGCAGTGAAAAAAAAAAAAAACAAAAAAAAAAACAAAAATTTATTTAAGGCCAAGCTTTTTTTATTTTTAAAATTATATATATTTTTTTATATAATAAACAGTAACCAAAACAAATAAATAAGGATGTAATCAACACATGAAGATAAATAATATGAAAATTTACATTATTTACAATACATTAGTTGCAATATATTTTTGCCAATGAATTTGGAACTTAATAGTTCGCTTAATAATAACAGTAAAAATTTGAGGTATTCTAATATTTCTTTTTACGCCAAAATGTACAGTTACATTCGATTACTGGTTATTCATTATTTTTGTCTAAAAAATGTTTTTTCCTGGCATCATAGCTCTAAAACTATGCTGAAAGAAGGAAAGTATGGTAATCAGCCAAAAAATAGGATGTAGTTTTTTCTCGAGGTTTCATGAACCCGAAAAAACAAAAAGAAAAGTGGGGGCATTGTTCGTACGTACGTATGTACTTGGGTTGGCGTGTTTGAAGCTTAATAACTTTTGGATAAACCGATTTTGATGAAATTTCGTACAGAGACTCATGTTCATGGGGCAGTTTGTTGGAAAGATTTTCGGGTCAGAATCCCTAGTGGGTGGGAGTAGATAGTTTTTTGGGTCAATTTTCTCGAAATTTTGCCAATATAACCCCGCTTTATATTCTCGGTACATGTGTGTATGCTTATTTTATTCTTAAAACATCTTTCCCCAAAATTCCATGTTACACTTAACAAGTGTAACTTTGGAAAACTTTGGGTAAACAGTTGAACCGGGTACACAGAACAAAAATATATTTATTTCGGTGGCAGTAGGATAATCTCTCTTCAGGTCGAATGATGTTTTGAATTTAAAATAATACATTACCAAATATTACACTTGCAAATACTGAACTCAGTATGTAATTTAAAATTCTACAAATCTTCTGAATGTTCTACTGTGACATCTTGAACATACTTTTACCATAAATTTACTTTTACAATTAAGTTGCAATAAATAGTCACAAAAGCTAGTGTTCACTTAATTTTAAGCGTTATTTTTTGTAAAAAATTAAACGGAAATAAATAATAATGTAATACTAAAATTTAGGGCTAAATAAATTAATCGCGTACTATTGTATTATTTTCTTGTAGTGTGAGATTGTATAGTTAAGTTTTTATTTATGTATAAATCTAAGTAATAAAAACAAATGGTTAAGTGTATTTCTTTAACTTTAGAGAGTAAGAAATGATCAGTGCAGAGCAAGTTGATTCAAATTTATACTTTGTTATAACTTAATTTAATTGTAATACACTAAAAACTCTTCAGCAGTTATGATATTGCTGAGATGGTTTCTGAATAAATTATTAAACTTTAGCAGCAGATGGTAATTTTCCATCGTTATAACTTAGTAAACAAAAACAAATTTTACGTTACGATTTATTTCCATTCGTATTCTAAAGCCAAAAAATATTTTTCTTAGATATCTTATATGTTTACTATTTTAGTTTCGTCGTTTTTGAACAAGTTAAATAACAGTATTTTAAAATATGACACACACACACACACACACACACACACACACACACACACACACACACACACACAACCTTAATTAAGAGTGAATAGACTATTTATTTATCAGCATGGGTTCATGATGCTCGGATTTCCGAGTAAAGTGCTTATATACAAATCTGAAATAAATATAATAGAATTATTAAATAAATATTACGTTATAAATATATTAGATACATAGAAAAATGAAAATATTCTCCATTTTTAATACGTGGTCAGCTTTTAACAAACACCAGTGTCACTGGTGAGACAAAATTCTTAAGGTGTTTGCTCTATGATATGAGGAAATGAGATTTTCCGCCTGGGAAACTTATATAATAAAATAGGATCGCGACAAATGAAGCAGCGCGAGGCAAAGTGAAAGATAGTGTCGTCGAAGAGACACTACTTTTTTTACTCGAAGAGCAGGAGAAACGAAATGGCATCACTTATGTCGCTTTTGTCCTCGGCTCAAAGGAAAGTCGATAGAAGAATCAAAATATTTTATCTTCGTAATTTTCCGTATACTATCGATTTCTACCGGGTGAATGCTAAGTAGAGGAATCATACCGGATAAACTATTGTAAGAAAGCTCGTATTTTCTTTTCCTTTCTTGTTTTAATGAAAAATCTTGTCTATCATTTTTGGAAATATAACGACTATTTATTTATTTATTTTCTTACAAGAAGGCTGTACAATCCCAAATAATGATACAATTTTATAATTGAAGTATAGTCATATATTGTAACTCTTATAATTACCCACATTTAATGTCTGAGGTTTTTTGTTATTGAAAAGATGTCATCACAATTTTCATAAGTATTTAAAAAGATCAGGTTGGTTTAATCGACAAATTTTGTTTATATGATCATATGAGATTGGGTTGTATTTAAGCTGGTGTTATGTAGATGCTGTTGATTTAAAAATTGCTACACATCATATCCCTAAATATTTAGCTTTCAGTGTTGTCATCTGGTTGCCCCTACTCTCCGAGTAAAAAGATAGTGTCTTCTCTTCGATGACACTACCTTTCTATTTACCTCGTGCTGCTCAATTTGTCGGGATCCTATTTGATTATATAAGTTTTCTAGGTGGAACATTTGAACACGTAATAATCAAAATAAATAAAATGTATCATTCAATGAGTAATAAGTATTTTAAATCCAGAGCGTAACACTATGACAACAAGCCGCTTTCTTGTGAATTCATAGCGACTCTTACTTCCTATCCGGAAGATTCTGAATTCAAGTTCGGTTTTGGCTTGGAATTTTTTACACTTTATAGAATTAATTTCTCATCATCGAGGTTATTGTAAATGAAAGTAATACCTACAGTTAATTAAAGGATGGATGATAAAAAAATAATCACTTTACTACTCTTAACCTACAGCACCACTTATGATATTTTATTGGATAATTCTGCGATAAAATGAAAAATTTAAAAGGTATTGCATACCTCGGCTTCATATATCATACGTAAATCTATTAAAAACGCACAATCTGGCTCCACGTACGATATTCTTTACCGGCCAGTTCTGCAGACAGTTGTCTCTTGATGTACATACTATAATAACAGAAGTAGTTCTGTTTATACGGGTTCGTAGTAAAAGTGAAAATTTAATTTTGTGGTTGTGCTTTGTCGTTTTTAATTGTACCCCGACGTCAACAACGGTATTTGAAAAATAGAAAAATGGTGGGTACACCCAATTACGAAGCAAAGGTCACAAGTATAAGAAGAACTAGTCGTAGGTCAATACCACGAATCATGCACGTGGAACAGGGTGGTACAATACTGATACGATAATTTATCCAATTGCAAATAAACTGCTTAAAAATGCGTTATGACCTTGAAAACGTATTGTTAGTACGTTACGTTAATGGACGAGAAACCACTCCTCATTTAAACTAATATAATGAGTCCTTCAATTAAACTCAGAGTTATCCGATAAAGTATCGTACGTAAAGCCGGACCTTAAGTCTATATTTTTAATATCTTTTATTGAATTATATTTGATATTTCTCACTGTTATGAAAAACTGCTGTTAGAATGTAGAGTCTACTTGTAGGTTTTTCCGGGTACGTAATAGGTTAATTCTGAAACTAACATATTGACAAAGCAAATAGTTATTGGTTATTGAATAAATATGAGACATTTTTATCGTATCGTTAATCAGTTTTCAATATTGATTAAATTTGACCTAATTCATCAATTTAGTTTCTAATCAAAATATTTCTCCATTAAACAGCTATACGACGCTGTAGATTAACAAGGGCTGTTGCAGATTATCTTGCAACAACCCTTGAAAAAAAAAAATACTCCACGAATGTGTTCTTTGATGTTACTCAACCATTTTACAAAGTATGTTATGACAATATATTTCATAAATGACGTTTCACTCTTGAAAATTATTTTCTGATAATAAAAACTTTCCACTTTGAACACTACAGTATACTTCATAGTTAAGTAAAATCTTTTTACTACTTTAGGCTGGTGCATTTCACGAATTAAAATATTAGTTACTCTTCCCTACTCCATCCTTATCAAACATACTTGTTATTTCATATGGTATCATTAAAGTGATGCTTTTTATTCTAAAGGTTCAACTCTTGCATCAAAATATTTTCAACAGCATATCTGTTTGTTAGAAATCTATATTAAAAATTATCATACTAAAGCCAGTTTTTTTAAACATAACAGATTACATTACGTTTACACTTCGAAGAGAATTGTCCCGAACTTTTTAATTTAATACGAGCGTTCTCTTATGTAATGATCCTCTGCAGAAATCTGATTTTGGTTGCTCTTAGGACAATGTGATTCGAAAAATGAATAATATATAGAAACATGTTGCTGTTCGTTATGCAATAGTTGGTAGTAGATTCAAACATTAATACGTGTTTCTATCTCGACGATCTAAACAATTAGGAACCTCAAAATTAATGATATGCAGATAACCTTTTTGACCGTTTGAACATCATCGTAATCGTCACAATATATCACAAGGAGTCCTTGCAAGCCAAGGTGATATAGCAATATCGCATATCAGCAACCGTTATTCAAAATATCTCCATAATTTTCCTTTTAAACGAAATTAGATTTTAGTAAAACACATCTACTCCGCTATCGTTAATCAAGTTATGGCTTTCAACGATTCTAGTGATTGGGGATAAGATGGTTGAGCTTGAATTTAATTATTTGTAAATAAAGTATACCTTTTATTATTCATATACGGAACCCCGATATTTTTACCCGAGATGTCAACATAAGTTCATGAATTGCTTTATAAATTTCCAATTCATCTTGCACTTTTCCCCTTGATTCTAAGACGCGTTGCCCAGTTTACTACATTCTCTTATATACGAACGTTGACGCGTACTCAACCCTCGCTGTCGTACAGCCAAAAGAATTTCCTTTGTACAGCTTCAAGCTTTAGATTAGTGAACTTTCTATTGTAATCCGATACACTGAATAATATTCCAATACTGGCCTAACTGTGGTTTGGTAAACATGGCAGATTGTGTTCACTCATTTAAAATAACGATTACCATAAAAATAACACAAGATTCCTTCGCTTTTAGATGTTATGCTACCTACATGTTGCGTAACGCCTGTCACAAATGGTTTCCTTACGACGTATTTCTTGGGTAGCTATTCTATAATGGTATTTTACTAGAAGTTTCTTTCTTGTATTAATCGTAACAGCTGTTTTAACAAGATTCAGAGACTGAGTCCGATGTCATTAATAAAAATAATTAATAAAAGTGAACCCAGTAACCTTTCTGGAGTTGTAGATGTTGCAACATATTCGTATTAGCTAGGTATTTTACCAGACACTTTCGCTTGAAATATCCTATTAGATACTATGAATGGATCCATCTCAGCATAACTCTAGAACACTATAAAATTTTAGTTTATGCAACAGAATGTTATGATGAACTGTGCCAAAGCATTCCTAAAATCGAAGTTGATGGGCATCAACTTGTTTTTGATTTTCAATCTTCGTCGTGTTGAAAGATAACATTTCATTTAGGTTTGTTATCATAGATAATAATAATAATAAAAAAGTAATGATAATAATTTATATTATTAGCTGTTAGATAATTTAATTTAAAAAATATACATACATTGGAATCCTGTCGCTGGAGATTAATCTTCATACGTTTCCCTACCAGTTTTCCATTTATTAAAGATAAAAAAATATAAATTTATTTAAATATAGCCAAGTATAGAAATAAATAATTACTTATTAATTAAATTATAATGAAGCGTTTAAAAAATCACAGATTTTCAGTCAACAGGTCTTGAATTTCATTCCCAAAAGGGTTGGTTAATTTTCATCACAAAATGACCTTCATCATCCAAAGAGAGTTAGCATTAAATAAATTAATGTCATTTTTATACTAAACGTATTTTGCTTTATTATATTATACGTTGTAAAAAAGTAATTAACAAACTTAAATAACATTGACGTTAAAATAATTAGTTAAAGAATCATAACTGTAAAGTTATATTTATTAATTATTCTTAATTGAGGTTTTAAAAAATACGCTTATATTTAATTATTCAGTAATTTGGGTTTTTTTAAAAATTTTAATCATTACTTAAAAATAATAGTGTAGTATTATAATTAATTAAGCTACGTTAATCACAAAAAACAGAGTATCTAACCTAATTTTATCTCTAAACAAACATTACTTAATTAATAGAAAAATGCTTTTTATTTAACAATAAACCAGACCAAAATGTTTGTCTTCGCTTATTTTTTTTTTTATTTTTTATTTTTTGTAATAAAATATACAAAAAAAGAGTTTTTTAATTTTTTATTCTTATTTTTAATAAAAACGTTATCTTATCCGTAAAGTTCATTTAATTTATTCACACATAGCTAACGATTTTTCATGTAATTTAAGAAGGAAAAATGTAGGTTACAAGTATTTGATATGATTAACGTTCTGCATGATGCACTGAGTTCGTATGGATCGTTAACTATAAGTTTTGTTTTTAAAGCACAGTTTTGGGTTTTGTTTTCTATTTAAATTTTATTAAAAAAGAAGTTTAAAAGTTAAAAAAAAGGTAAAATAACTCTGTATAATAAAAAAGTTTAAAAACTTGGTTTATACTTTTTAGTCATAGTTTAATAAAATTATTATCACTCATTGCATGAGTTTAATTAGTAGGTAAATTTGGATTTCAAAAAATAACATCGTGTATTGAAATTTCTAATATATTTATAAAATATCAAGCAAATTTTCAATCAAACATTTTTCGTCAGCAGCTATGTGAAACATACGCATCCGAGTGAACCGCCAGGAGCTGTGTGAATGGTACCAGAGCTGAATGAATCATGCAGAGCCGACTGAGTCGTCAGGAGCTGTGCCCCAACATACTGCTCGCCAAAAAACATCTGTGTTTATATATATGAGTGATGAAATATGGTCAAATTTGAAACCAAAAAAACTTCCGTACTAAGTTTTTGTCATTCTTTTATGTCAATCGGCTGTCGGATTTGTCATCTGCGACCCCAAAAATCCCGTATAGACGTTTTGCAGATTTTGCAATTTTTTATACCCGAATCCTTAATTTACCCCCGTCAGGAAGGATGTTTGCAAAAGTAATGGTTGAATATTGTATTGTCCCCCAACCATAGTAACTTTGCAAAATTTCATCGATCGGCAATGCCAGGAAGTATGTTAAATTAAGGATGCAAGATTTGATAACAAACATGGAAATAAAACATTGTGAGTTAAAGAAAAGCAAGTAAAAATTTATTAGTGTAAGTGAAATATTTTTCTTAGTTGCTGAAAAATTACTTTTCACAAAAAAAGGATGGTGCGTGAGTTTGTTTGTTGTGTGTGCTCACATTCTTATTTTAGTTGCTATTGGCGCAGTGTGGACCTGTAGTGGTGCGCCGGGCGGCTGCACGTAGCGCACGAACGATTTATACTTCTTGATAGGAACGATTTATCTCTTTAGCCTCCGGAACCACCGTAAGGTGATATGTATGAATGAATATTTTTCGGCACCAATTTCGTACAAACCTTTCGCATGTCCAAATCGTCTGTCAAAATTTGGTGTACGGTGAAAGTGTTTAAATTTAACTGTTCACTCATCATCCTTATTGTTAAACAACGGTCTGATCTCACAAGAACCCTCACACGTTCAACGTTTTCGTCAGATTTTGAAGTTGCAGGTCTCCCTGATCTTCAACGTGTTCTCGGCCGTCCAAAAATGATTTGTGCCAGCGGAAAACTTGTGCTCTTGATAAGCAATGTTCCCCATAGGCCTGTTTCAACTTTTCAAAGGTCACACTCGCGGATTCCCCAAGTTTAACACAAAACTTGATTGCACAACGTTGCTCTAAATTCCGATGCTCCATTTTCGTAACACACAATTAAACACAACTTCACTGATGGCGCTGTCAAAAATAATGTGTTGGCTAAACGGAGTTGAAACTCTACTGAGCATGTGGAAGGTATGAACAAACCGGTCTAGCACAGACCGGTAGACACAGCGATGCCAGATCGCTCGCAGTGTTACCAATCTCATTACTTTTCTCACACACCTTGTATTTTGTTCACCATATTTCTTTCGTTGAGATCTATTATACAAATGGTTTGCAAAAAACATTAGTTCATAGAGTTGAAGATGGATTGTCCATAAAGTTTCATGTAAAATTAATAAAAAGTCTTATATTGAAATGAATACATATATACTCGTACTTTAGCGGCATTTTTACCTTTTTATTAATTTCCTTTTTTTCAAAAAGTATTTTAAAATTTATTTATGTTATGTTTAAATGCTTTTATATTATTTGTATAAATTAATGTTTCCACTTGCCAATAATTTTCAATGTATGTGTCGTAGCGCTTTCGGAGTCACTTCTCCAGCATCAGGGATTTTATGTAGTTGTTAATTTAATATTGATGTGTATAAATTCTCTATGTATAAATATAATTAAATTTAAGTAAAAATTGTTATGTTCATAATAATCGATCGTCAGATAATAAAATAATTTATATATCAATAAGAGTATAACGTCATGTCCGTAAGATGTTTACGACTATTATCTTTTACATTAGTTAAAAAAGAGAAAACTTGCTTTATTAATTTACAAAAATTAGGCTTATATTTAATTTGTAATAAAGAATATTTTTTCTTGTCGGATTAAAATATTTTCTCATAAATTACAATAACTATTAGTTTCATTATGACTTCATTGTAATAATTTGTCTTTTATATCAGATTATTTATTTATATTTTGTAATTTGATGCTAGTTACAAAACAGTTTGTAATTTTGTTCACGTTTCATTTTATATTATATTGTATAGAAGTAAGAAAGGTGAGAGGTTCTCACCTTTTCTTTCCGTTCTTGCTTCTATTTTAAAGCATAAGGTACGAATCCCTATATTTACCAATTATAGTTTGTCAAATAGTACGTGATCCCACAACCTATCCGATTGTAATTTGTAGTTCGGTAATTGGAAAAGTTAAAAATAATCTACATTACATTAATTTGTTCATTTCGACATAACATTTTTTTATTTGATATTTTGCTTTTATTTTAATGTATTATTTAAATTACGGTTATCAATATTAAAGTTCAAATTCATATAATATATAACAATTTTTAATATTTTTAAAAGGTTTAATAAGCTGACTTGCCTAGAAAATGATGTTTATTATCCTTATTTTTCTTAAACCAAAATTTCGGGTCGACCATCTGTAGGTAAGAAAAGGGCCTTATAATATTTTAAAAGTATCATTAAAAATAAAACTTCAAAATTAAAAAGAATATTGAATTTTCAGACGATTCGAAATCACCTTGTACATTCTATAGAGATTGCGTAATGAGTTGGTGTGGTTAAGTCTTACCCATATGCACCCATTATAGACTCAGTATGTAGATTACTGGCGTATTTACATGAAATTTAGTGTATCCCTTTCGAATAAGGAATTTTATATAATGCATTAATTCTCAATAGAAAGAGATAATTTGTTGATTTACATTATCAATCCCGATCTTTTTTACGATTGTGAAGCCTAACGTAGAAAAAACAGTAATTGGTGTTTCTTCTAGTAATAATATTAGCCTCTGAGACGACTTGATTGAAAGTATTACGTGTAAAGCTGTACATCATCTGGACTTCGGTGGACTTGGCATCCGGGTGTGTATCAGTATATTTGTATCTGTGAAGAAGGCAATGGGAAACCACTTCATTCCTTTATCTTCCTAATAAGTCTAGCACTTTTCAGATGGTCTGGAATCTCCCTCGAGGAACGTGGAAATATTCTTGAGTATAAATCATACTCGATAAGTATAACTGTATTTCTTGAATATAGGTAAATGCGTTTATTAATTTGTGAATTAATTTCATTAGACTGATTTTGTTGATTTGTGCTTTTATTTTATGGATCTTTGTAGTAAGAAGAACTTGAAATTGTATCAGTATAGTGAAACACCGAATGATATTACTTTTGAATATAGCTTTGTTTACAGGGAAAAGTTTGGCGATCATGTCAAAAATTGGGTATCGAGTTTTTTGCAAACCTTTAAGTCTTAGGGCCCAACTAGTTCATCTAGATAAAAAAATAAAACATATGTATAAATATGTATGGACCTATGTGGCCGCCATTTTGAAATTTTTGAAGGTAACGTTTTCAAAATTCATTATTTTGTAGAATAAGACACTAGTCTTAGATCTGCTAAATTTAATTAAAATAGGTTTACCCGTCCTTGAGAAATAATTTTTTTTGTTGAAAATTACAAAATGGCGTCCAGAAGGAAAAGAAAGAAAAATAGGACATGTCGATATGAACTTTTTTGTTAATTTTGATGTCCTGAATCAGTAAGTTCGGGGAATGCGTCTTGGAACACTCTGTATACTACTTTTCCATCGAACAGAGCTAAAATAGCTATATTAAAAGAATGTATGGTAATCGTGTCAAAAATGTATCATGTTTTTTTTCAAATCTATACTTTTTTTTAAGTAGCTCATCTAGAGAAAAAAAAACATATATGTATGTATATGTGTTGCACTGTTTTTGGCCTTGTCTCACAATTGACCAAACCGATTTCTTCAGATTTGGCTCAAATCTTTCTCTATAAGGAACATTGATCATATTAATATTTTTTTTATTTTTTTTTAACAGGGCGGGGATATCGGGAAAAACCAGTTTAGATTTTCTTCAGAGGAATTTTAGAGAAAACTGTAAAGTAAATTTGTTACCTAAATGATAGAAATAATTCAAAAAAACCTTTTTAAAATATTCAGTTCCCCTTTTAAAATAAAAATATATGTTTCTAGTTCTTTTGCTCTATCTCACTTCGATTTAAATATTTTTCAACAGTTTTTTGAAAGTTTATACTTTATATCTGGAGCTATCAAGAAGTTTTTTAAAGTTATAAATTCTGGACCTAAAATGGAAAAATATTTTTTTTGAAAATTTTATTTTTCTTATATTAGCCTTTATTGAAGGAGGTGTTAGAGATAAGTTTACATGAGAAAGTTTGTTAAGCTTACATATATATAAAAAAGTACATATATATATATTAACCTATGTATAAATATTTTTTAGAAAAACGTTTTTAAATTAATTTCGCACCTCTACAAAATACATATTCTGTTTTTGGTTCTAACCCTTTTAATTTTTATTATTAAAAAAAAAAAAATTAAGTATCTTTCTTCGTCACTTAAAGAGCTATTAGAATTAAAGTAGCTTTGGCACCTGTTTTATATTCCGGACCCAAAATGAGATGTAATTTTTTTTTAATACTTTCATAAAAGTATTAATTTCATAAAATTTTTGAACGGCGTAGCCGGAAATGTCATACAATACTTTGCAAGCTTTTATTGAAAGTGTTGTCAGTATTTTGGTATTTTTGAAATAGATACAATTTTTTTACTATTGCTAAAATTGCATGTACTTGCTAAAATGATGAGAATTAACTACTAATTATGTTATTTAATAATAAACATATTAATATTTAGTCCAAATTGTATGAACTATTTAGAGATTATTTTTGAAAATTTGCAAACAATTATTTTTCAAAAAAAAATTGTTGTAATATACTTTTAACATATATTGTAATGTTTTTATATACTGACATACTTGTAATCTTAGCGATTATAAATGAAATCAATTCTGATCCGTTTTCTAGTAAAACTTGTTGCTCATCTTAATAAAGCAGATACAATGAAAACGTTGCGTTAACTGTAAAAGCAAATCCTATCTGAAGAAATATGTCAGGAATAATATGTAAAGTAAATACGAAAAGCCGATTAAAATTTATTCTGTTTATTAGAAACTAAGCCGATTATTAAAATTCTATTTTATTCTTAACTAGTAGAAATTTCGACATGAAGGGAAAACTTAACCCATTACCATACTTCCGTTACGTTCAATCACACTAATTTGAAATTTCACTTACGCAGTTGAAAAATATTATTAAATATTTTCTTTAAGGTTTCTATGATGTGAAGCAGTCGTCAATTGTAACTGGAGTACGGTGGCTCTACTTCAGAGAAAAGTTGGATGTAACAACAGGGAATTTTTTAGGCTTTTAAGATTAAGATTTTAAACTAACCTGAAAATTCCTATTCCTTTAAAAAAAAAAAAAAAATAGTTATGTATAAAATCTACTACTTTGGAATAATTATACGAATACTATTTACAGAATTTCAAAGCTAAAATTCTCAAAAAAAACCGTTCTTATGATAAAATTTTAATATATATAAAAAATAATATATATATATATATATATATATATATACACATGTATTATTTTTTAAATATAACAATATTTTTGGAATATTTTTAACTAGTAAAAGAAATTTTTCAAAAACTACTTTTTAATTATATAAGAAAATAAATTATCTCAGGAAGAACTACCTGATACTTTGATTATACAGCACTAAAAATTGTAATTAACATCGTTATGTAATAATAAAAGAAGATATTACAGCAGTTATAAACGTACAGTCTATGAATTAAACTTATATTTATTGGCTTATAAATATTATATTGTTCAAATTCAATCTCTTTATCCTTGGTATTACATTCGAGGTGGGGGGTTGAAAATAAAATCCTATTTTTGGACATGATTTTAAAGTTAGAAACCGTATAATTAAGTTAATATCTTTGAAATCGCATAATTCCACTCCGGTTTTGTTGTTCAGGTACTTGGATATTATATAATTACGTAAATTATTTATTTACAAGTTTTTATCTGTATTCAACAAATAGTGAAAATTTTAGAACTAACATTTGTAAATATTATAACAAGTAACTTATTCATTTTCACTTCTAGCTTGCGGTATAAAGTTTACAAAATAAACGCTATTTTCTTCTGCTCTGTTTCTCTTTACTTAGTCTCACCCCAAGTCAAATCTACTCTCCACTATTTTTCTCACTCTATCAATTCATGTCACTCTTCTTTACCTCTTAGCCTTCTTTCTTCACGTCTTACTTTTAGTGCATGTCTCGGATACCGATCCATTTCTATTCTAAGAACATACCCAAACCACTTTAACAGATCACTTTCTATTAAATCCTACACGGGTTCACTTTTCAGTGATGTTTTAATAGCGCTACCTCGGTTTCTATCTAGCCTTTTCTTACCCTTCATTCGCATTAGATACCTCTTATCTGCTCCTCGCAGGCTTCTTTATCATTTCTCCTTAAAATCTGTGAAATATTAAGAGCAATAATCGGCCTCTTGCAGTCTTTTTTACTACCTCTTTCTTGTTGATGAATCCTCTATTTACAATCTACCTACTGAAGCTACTGTTTCATTCAGTTCCTTTTTAATTTTACCGTGCACGTTTATGGTCAGATATTTTAAGGTGGGTAACTGTTTAAAAAAATTTATGCTTGTATTTTACCCCCTAGATATTATCATATTCGTGAATTTTTATAAGCTGAGAACCATATTTTTCTTTGAATACTCTTTGATATAAATATCACAGTTTTTTTTAATTTTTTAACTACTATTCGGCAACAAGGATAAATTATTTACAATAGAATATAGAAAAAAATCTGATGTGGACACTACATGACTTCCTAGTACGCCTATTACATTACATATACACATTTATACTGCACTTTATTTAAACTTATTTAATTTGAAAGTGAGAAACCATCCTCCAATACTTTAATAAAAGTAGACAATTACACAATTGCTAAAATATTAGTTTTTATTAACATCAAATATTTGCACAATTATTAATTCAACAATATTAATTGAGATGTAAGGTTAGAGCAAAAGTACCTTTATTATTCTTTAAATAAATGTAACTTTTGTATGTATCTAATAGTATGTTTTTAAAATTCTTTTTTGATGCAAACATCAACAAAATGAAAACAAAAGTGAAACAGGAGAAGATTACTAAATTTTATAGCAATATTTATTATCAAGTAGATTAAACAAATGCATAAATAAAAGTAATATGATTCTAAATTATAATTTTTGATTAATATTAAATAATCAGATGTTTCACAAAATCTGATAAGGATACCACATGCCTTTCTTGTACGCTATTATATTACATAGACACATTTTTAAAAGTACATAAAATTTTATTTCACTAAAAACTTTGATTTTTTCATATTTTTTTTATTGCTATTACTGAATTATTATTTATTGTAAAAAATTTTACAATCAGAGGTTAATATCAGAGGTTAAATATATTGATTAATAAATCAATATATTTAAATAAAAAAAAGGCGGAAATGAAGTGGGATTCGAACCGATGTGCCTTTCCCATGTAAGATCCAAGTATTTCATTTATTAAAATTTTATTTGGCTCCGCTTTAGCCTCGCCTAGTGGAGCTGGTGACCGCAAGACCCCTAATTGCCGAGTTACTACCTTGTAACCCAGCCCCCAAGGGTCTGCATCCACGGTCTCTGTCAGTTCTCTCTTACGTTGACGTGTGCCTTGCTCACGTTGATGGCTCGAGGGAGCCGCTTCTTTGCCATGTTACACTCGGCTGACTGGCGTTTGCGTCTGATTGATTCCTTGTACGTTGCGCCAGTCGTCTTAGTCGAAGACACCCTCGGCGCAACCCCGCAATGTCCGGTGTCCACCAGTGCACGGGTCACTTCTGGTACCTCGGCTCCCCGTGGGACATGGAAGCGTGCAGAAGCGATCAGTCGCATGGTCGAGGCAACTTCGGCTTCAGTGCCAGCGTCCCTTCCACCGTTGGTGATGTTTTCAGAGGCTACCACCCGTGAGGAGATCTTTCGTTTGATTTTCCTCTCGTCGATTATATTGATGTTATTTCTTTTCACCAGCCGTAGGGGCCCCACGCGCTCTCGTGCACCATCTTGGGCGCTAAATGAGATATATTGGTGGTCGCTATCCGTATAATCCTCGAGTTCTGGACGAGCGTGACCAGCTCTTCGGAGGCGAGGGAAATATCGGGAATGGTTTCCAAATATCCTGGGCGGCGGAATGTCGTCGTGTTTCCTGTATTGAGGATCACGAGTCCATTACGTGCCATTATGTCCAGAATGTATATCCCTCTGAAATTGGTATGCACCATACCCTACTCTACCGCCCTGGAATTGAAGTCCCCAGCTACCACCAACCCACCAGCGGCAGTGAGGATAACATCCTCCAGCGCGTCAACTTTCCAGCGAAAGTCCGCTATCGAGTCATTTGGGGTGAGGTAACAGCTAAAAATCGTCACTTCACCGCAGCAAATTCAAACGAACCCCTCGCCTGCGCCGTGCCACCGAACTTGGGCTCTGCTGCGATACGGAATCCATATCGCGGCAGTCCCGAGCGGACCCATAATCCATTGGGAGTCGTCACGGTCCCGGTACTGCTCGCTGATCGACACCAAGTCGGCCTCCCTGTCTCTGGCTAGCTGCAGTAGCAAGTCATCAGCTAGCCGACTCCTGTTAAGGTTGGCCTGTAGTACGTTCAACATTTTAACGGAACCTTCTCTTCGCCTGCTCCAGGGCTTCTCGGAAGACCTGAAACTCCCTTGTTCCAGGTGCGTGAGCCAGCTGTGGAGCGTTCACACCTTTTTATTGGCAGAGCATGCACCGAGGAGGGCGGAACACTCCTTAGCCTTGTGCTCCCCTATCCCGCACTTATAGCAGAGCCGGCTTCTGTCAGGCCCCTTACATTCACGAGCCAGATGCCCATACTCAAGGCACCTGAAACACCGAAGGACCTGTGCCCTGGGAAATCAATAATAATAATAACAATAAACAATGATTACATACAAAATAGAATTTAAAGTAAGGACAGAATTTATTTACAGGTAGTTAGGTATTAAAAACCAGAATTCAGTCCCATTGACAAAAGACTTTATCTTGACCGATAACATTTACACTTTTAACAACTAGTATAGTTACATTTGCTAATACAATTCTGAAGTTCATTCAGTACCATTATCTACACATACCTTTGCTGTTTACAAATAAAACTACCCCAACAATTTATGAATGAGTTTAACACATACCCCTTTCTCTAATTGTCAATCAGTAACTCAATAAACATCTTCCATTGTCCAGACTGGAATGTTTGTGACCTCAATCGCGTTGAACTTATACACACTAGATATTCGCTCCTTCACTGATTCGCATAATAATTCCTCGCTTAAACTGATCTTAACTCGTCTTCCCTGGAGTATTTATACTCTTATCCTCTTTACCTGCAGAACTAGACCCAAGTTGAGGCGTGAGAATAATCTTCAGAGACATTTTCCCATACATTCCTACCCTAGTCCAGTATTTCTTCTCATGGAACATCTGTGGTAGGTGTGTCGTTGGGCAGTATTACAAACGACGATTGTGAAACGGACCTGTTCGCTTTATTATACAGCGTTCTATCGGTCTTGTTTCAATACATTGTGTGTATGAATATTCTGTGTAATTTGTAGTGCTGTGGGTTTCGTAATTAATCCATATGAAATGCAGGAAGACGTAAAAATATGAAATTTTAATAAATTTCTTTGGTTTAATCTTAGAAAATTAAATTTTAAATACACTAAATTTGACATCAAATAAATAAATTATAATGCATAAAAAAATAAAAGTGAATAAAAGTTATTCAAAATAATACAGCTTATTTTACACACACATACTTGTGAACAAATAGAGAAAACGTTAATCAAAATATGTTACAAGGAATACTATTAGAATGCTTCGTTTAATTTTGAAGTATAATAGTTGCTAATGCAACTTCAAGTACTTTTATGAAAATAATAGCTACAAGCTGAATTTCACATACGAGTAGAAATGATGTTACTGTAAACTTTTCATTTTGTGTAAAATAAAACCATCTTCACTATGCAAATAGTTGGAACTATTTGAATGTTTGTATAAGCTTTTTTTATCACAGTTTCCGCTAGTTTTATTCATTTCTAAATTAATATATATTCTTTAATTAAACAGTATTTATTTTTTTATTTTATTTTGTTTTTATGGATGTGAATGACTTTTCTTTAGCAATCTTATTATTTTATCTTTTATAATTTGTCCTACATTATCCGAATTTCCATTTTATACAATTTAAAAAAGAGAATTTTACTTTTTCTATTCCTTATATTGGCTCACCGAATTATTTAATCCTAGATGTTCTAATATATGAAACCCAGCAATCATTTTCTCTTAAGGTTTTTTTATCATATATTTCATTTAACGTGAAAGTTCATAATCTCAAAATTTTTTCAGTCGGCCTAATTTTTTACATTTCTCTATAATAAAATTATATTGAATTTGCAATTTTTTTTAATTTTAATTTTTTTTTGTGATCGAATTTCTCTATCATGAAGTGATATGTAGATTCTTAAAAATTTCTTTGATCTGTATTTGATGCTGTCAAACATTTTGTAATACGAAGTACTTCTTGTTTGTGACAGTCACATTTTAATATCTTTAATTAATTTCTTCACCCTTTGTAATTCTACTTTCTACATAACTAAGTTCTTACTCAACTTCCTGTGTATCGTGTTCTCTTGTCTTGATGGTAATAATTAACTTACAGTATCTTCCTTTTTGTGTATTTAAATAAGGCTACTCTTATTTTACGGTTATTTAATTTTTAAATTAATTTCTTAGCAATGAGAAGTCAGGTAAAGTAACCGTATCATCAGCAAATAAATTTTTATTTAACCATCAAATCTTTTGTTCACATTTCTTTACAAACCCGTATCGCCTGTGTAATATTATCTAACTCATAAGGAATACGATTTTAATATATTCACCAGTTGCAGAGGCCGTGCCTACAGTACGTCTCTGGTCCTCCGTGCGGTTTGTCCTGGCGGGCGGCGTTTCGGAATGGGATTATAAGGTGTCCAAAATTGATTACTTCTTGTTTAAAAATATTTTTTTTTGAATGATGAAGATTGATATAACGAAAGTTAAATTAGAAATGTAACTCTAGAAATTGATACTAACGAATCGGGATTTTCCGCTTTTTCAGTCTGCATCTGAAACAAAACAGTAAATCCATTATTTCCCTTTACATTTCTATGTTCAGAGCTTCTTTCTAATTAGATATGGAATGTAACCGGAAGAAATCTATCACAGACTAACAAAAATGAATTAAACTCCATAAACTATCAGCAAGCATATGCTTGTTGATAAATAATTCTTATTATCTTAGCTGAAACATAAAGTAGGAATCTACTTACTAAAATACAACAAAGTTTTGTTTAATGATATACTTTTCTGTGTAACTTAGTCATAAGTCGTGTTTTAAGATATACATTTTCATGCATTTAATTCTAGAACTTGACGAAGAAATGTCTTTATTTTAAGATCGATCACGCTAAACTTAATGGGTTGACCTATCAAAGCTTAGGTCAAGAAAAACATAGTACGTTTAATTATAAGGAATATATACTTGAACTGAAGTTTAAGGTAGAAGTAGTCTTGTTTAGATTTTATTAGCTTTACATTATTTATTACAGCTAATATGGAAGTTGATAGTATGATAATAAACAATCGGTAGGGTGGTTTGATTGAGTTAATTTAGGGACGCTATAAGGAAATTTGGATGAATTAGAAAAAAAGTTACAGAATCTCTTTCTTAATTAAGCATTATAATTACTTACTGCCATGTGAAAATTTGAGCTGCTATATCATTCAAAATTTTCAATTTTTTATATCTATTTTGCTGGTAAAGAATAAATAAAAATCTTTGTACAGTTTGTAAAGGTACATACTCGTATTTTAAACAATTTATTAACATTGTTTTTGTAACATTTTGTAATAATATTTAAATAGCTTCTCGTTTTATGTCATTTTTATGATCATTCTTTACCATAATATAATATTATTATAATAATATTTCATTATTGAGTTATAAAAGTTTTTCTTATTATAATATAATATATTATTATATTCTTTTCATTATATATCTATTTAAAAACTATAGTTTTAAATAATGCCGGGAGAAATATTTTTAGTATTTTCAATGTTGGTTTTGGTTTATCATATATATATTTATCCTATATTTGTTTGATAAAACTTTTCAACATTTCTTTTGATTTGTTTTCAACTGACAATCTATTTTCTTTTGATGAATCAGTTGATTTCCATCAGTTTGGTTTTCTATGTTTCAAGTCAGTTTTATGTTGGGTTTCGATGTTACTGTTATATAATATTGAAAGAGGGTTGAAAACATTTTGATAAAATATTCTGCTCTCTGGTACTATTACGGTTTCCTTTGATTTATAAATATTCATTTTTTTTTATCTCTTGGATTGGTACAAAAATCTTTTCTCTCTTTTATAGCCTTTTCTTTGTGATTCAGATTTCTTTTTTTTTTAAAGGATAGTCTCAAAATAATTTTTATTCATTTGAAAGAATGTAGTAAAAAAGAAAGGAAAACAAGTAGGTATATCAATGTTAAGATATTTACTTCAATAAAAACTTGGTTAAGTAGTAATAGTGAATTAAAATTTTGTCAAAAAACTAATACAACTGCAAAAGTTGAAATCGATGTCTTATGTTAAATTTTCAATTATATATTTTGATTACGCAATTTCATACTCAAATTAATTAGAAAAAATTTCATAATAAAAAAAAAATGTTCTTGAAAAAAAAAAAAATTTCATGTGTTAGAATTAGAATTAGTATATGATTAAATAAACGTCGCTAATTTTACTGATTAATTTTACTAATGTATTTATAAAACTACTGAATTATTTTATTGTTGTAATCTATTTTTTCTCTGATTCATTTCACGAATCATGAAACATTAGAATTTATTTCATTGACAGTGAATTTACGTATCAAATGTAAATCCCAACACAGATGTTTTTTATGTTCCTACTGTATATTATTTCTATAAAATTAATGAGTATGAATTAAATATTAAGAAAAGAAAATTTTTTACGCTTAAGTTTCTTATTTAGCATGAACATGAAAAAGAAAATATTTTTTTAGTGTCGAGAAGAAACCTGCTAGAATAAAATAACGATTTATGAATTAAAAATATTTTTAAAAATACATGTAACAATTACCGTTCCATTGTCGACAAAATTATGCTAATTAAACCATCTTGATATTACTTATATTGAATTTGTTAATCGATACTTCAGTATAGAAATATCCTGGGCACTGGTTATTTTTTCTTACATAGTAGAAAAATAATTATACATGAAAATTAACTAAAAAAAAAAAACTTTAACAGATTCCAAAAATCGATATTAAACTTTGATCTCTTCCCTCATCTCATTATTATCTAACAAGTATTTTTTTGGGTTATTTACATTACAACTATGACTAGGAAAACATAAAAAAGATTTCGTTAAAAAGTCGCAATAAATAAAAGATAAGCCTTTTCGATTTTTGGGGGAGAGAATTTTGGGGCAAATTTTTTATAAAAATATTAAGTTAAGTATGCAATGCACGCATTTACTGAGCTTAATATAAATTAGGATTGTGTTTAAAAAATTTTGAATAAAATTGACCTCCAAAAAACTACCTACTCCATCCCCTGGAGATATTGCCCCAAAAATTTTACCAAATAATTATCCAATGTTCACGAATCTTTGTAAAATATTTCATCAACATTGATTTATCCAGTTAAACGTTATTAAGCTTCAAACCCGCCAACATACGTTCGTACTTACGAACATTACCCCTCACGTTTTTTGTTTTTTGGGGTCTCTGAATCATGAAACGTAGAGAAATGAAAAAAGTCATACTCTATTTTTTATATGATTATTATACTTTCCTTTTTTGGATCATAGTTCAAGAGGTATGATGACAAGAAGTAAAAATATGAAAATTAATAGGTTTTCTTCAGAAAGAACTTCTGTGTTTATTATTGTATTTACATTTTAAGAGGAACGAATAAGTAGAATTTTAGACGACTGGCATTTCAGTTATTAGTCTGATTATGCACTCACCCGACAGTAAGCACAGTACTATGATATGTTAACAGGTCCCATCTTTCAGTACACATGGTTGAAGGCACTGGTTGAACAAATTATGACATCTTCATTGTGGACATAATAGAATTTGAGTTACAATCACACGATCAAAAACAGGGAAGAATGGACATTGTAAAAGGAAAAGGTCTTGATGGTAAGAAAAGTTCATTTACTGAAGGAGAAATCGCGACATTTTTTTTTCGCTCCTCCTCTGGGTCAGATCCAGATCGACTGATTGGTATTTTACAACCCAGGGGAGTGTCCGTTATACTCTAACGAGCCTCCCCGCCTACCATGGCATGGCATGGCAGGTCGACCCGCCGGTCGACTCTTTTGAGATTTTTTACTGAAATTGATGACCTCTCGTCATATCTTGATCTATCGCAACGTGTGTCATAACATTTCTTTTATTTTTATTTTTTACCTACGCTTCCTTGGAGTCCCCAGCGGATCACTGAAATCAGCACACCTCAGCATGCCGACTCTCACCGCTGGAGCTGTCCACCCTTCTCTTTTCTACACTAATAGCCCTGTAGTCTTTCATCTTCATCCTTAGTCTTTAAGATTCTTTTGATATAGCCTGTTACTTCATTCCATTTATCAATGCTTTGTAACATGTACGTGGTTATCCCTCCAGTGCTTTTTTCAACAAAACCAGAATCCGTTCTGTATTGGTCCCATCTATTACACTCTATGAACGTGTGTTCCGTATCATCATCGCGTCCGCAGTACATACAGGCCGGCTCCTGCTTTCTGCCTATCCTGTATAGGTAATTGTTAATTGCCATGGCCTGTATAATACTGCGTCATGTGATAATCCATACCCCCGTGTCTCTGGCTGAGCCATGCTTGTAGATCTGGTATCAGCTCTTTAGTTCTGCTTGCCGGTCCATCTTGACTCCATCTGTCTTTTCAACTATTCAAAAGTCTGCTTCTGGCATCTTGCTGTAATAGTCCGTTATTTCTGTCTACTCTATATTTGGCCATCAGGTCAATTGGAGGTGTACTGGAGAGCACGCATAACGCCTCGTACGACACCGTTCTGTACGCCGAGACCACGCCTATTAGCATCCTTCTATGTGTACTAGCCATTTTTTTGTAATTCTATCGAAGGCCACCAAACCGGCACAGCGTACAGGAGTGCCGACGTCACAGCTGTGGCTATCACTTTTCTCTTACAGGCCCTTGGTGCTCGCTGTGAGGACATGACCACATTTAAGCTTTTGATCATGCCCTCAGCCTTTTCGCATTCATTATTTATGTGCTCCGTAAAACGTCCATTTTTCTGAAATGTGATGCCTAAATATTTAAGGAATTGTACCTCCCTAATCGCGTGTCCGTTTATATTTATATTAAGCGGTTCCAATACTCTCCTGCCGGTTAAAGTGATAAACTTACTCTTCTGTACTGATAACTCCAGATCTCTAGAGTATAGCCATTCCTCTATTCTTTGCAAAGTAGTATTAGCTATTTCCTGCACCTCCTGAATAGTTTTACCCTGCACTAACACTGCTAGATCGTCTGCGTACGCTATTACTTCAGCGCCTCTTGGGTAGTTAAACTGAAAAATGCCGTCAAACGTAAGGACCCATAATAATGGCCCAAGGACAGATCCCTGTGGGACCCCACCATACAATTCGAACTCAATAGGCCCCTCCTGGGCATAATCCTACAGACTCGCTCCGAGAGATACTCCCCAATCTGTCTCCTCAAATATCGACTAATACCTTTATCCTATGTTTATCCTCTGTTTATGTGCTTCCACCTGATAGTGCCGAATGCATTCCTAACATCGAGTGAGATGAAGAGGGGGATGCGGCTCGTTCTCCATGTCCCTCGTTTCACAGTATTGGCCCAGTCCATTACTTTTGCTGCCGCTTGTATGGTAGAACGCCCTTTCCAGAAACCATATTGCTTAGAGCTGATACCCAAACCTTCATTAATCTCCTTATCTATTCTGGCTGATAATAACTTCTCAAGCACCTTTCCCAAGGTGTTTATAAGGCTAAGTGGCCTATATGTTATCTAATTATATGTTTACTATGATATGTTAACAGGTCCCATCTTCCAGCACGTATGGTTGTAGGCACTGGTTGAACAAATGATGACATCTTCATTGTGGACATAATAGAATTTGAGTTACACTCACACGATCAAAAACAGGAAAGAATGGACATTGTAAAAGAAAAAGGTGTTGATGGTAAGAAAAGTTCATTTACGGAAGGAGAAACCGCGACATGAGACAACCTATCTCAACTAAACTGTTGCTCAAGACCTTCTTTAGAGACAGGAGGATTTATCTACCCTTGTCTAAAATCCCTTATGAGATTTGGGACAATTTACCTAGATAGGAGCAGAATCGTTTTAATAATCAGCAATTTTGCGTTGACTAGCTGAAACATACTCAACAGAAAAAAAAATTTTTCTGTTGAATGATCATTTTGAATGATTTTTTTTAACCAAAAAATATATTTTCTACATAGATGACTTAGAAATATTTTTTTCTTTCATAGTGACGATTTTCACGCGAAATTAAAAAATAGCTATTTGCTAAACTTAGAATAGTAAATAATAAAACATAGTTAATAAATAATATCTACCTAACTCATACTAGGCAGATGCTTTTTCTTTTAGATTTCTTTTGTCAGCTTTTTACATTCCTTTTCTTATTATTATCAAAAAGCAGACGTTCGTTTAAGCACTTCTTATGAAATATCATCTTTTCATACACATATAATTTTTGTCTGTTTATTCAAAATTTAAACTAAAATAAAACTAAAATTAAATATATTTTAATTTAATATATTTTAATCTTGGAGAACTGCATCAAACCAGTCAAATGACTGAAGACAAAAAAAAAATATATATATTTTAAACAAAGACCTCTTTAGAAAGTTATCTTGTAATTAAAAGTTTCAAGTAATAGAAAAAAAGAGAGTAGTTGAAGGAACTCAACCTTAGAACTGTAGAAAGGAAAAAAAGTTATTCAAATTATAAGGCAAAACATAGAAAAACGCTGGAATAAATATCTTAATGGGATTAATAGATGGCCTAAATAAACAAAAAAATAAGCTTGAAAAACTTACAGATGTACACAAAAAATATTTTTAAATATTATTTTAATTTTTTAAACATTATTTGAAATGTAGTATATTCCCTTTTGGTTTATTTTTATCCACTGGACTATCTTGAATCTTTGTGATCCCAATTAATGCATGTGCTTGTTTATAGAGACTTTTTATGCATATTTACTCTTTCTACTCCCTCTGTGAAATTAAACCGTACTAAAATTCTTGGGGTACAAATTGATGGATAAGTTTAGTTCTTTCTTATAGTTTTTGATCTAAGAAAATTAATAAAAATAATCCTAGATTTCTATCTCGCTAATGTTTTAAGAAAAACGGGAAAAACACGAAAAGATTTTGTTAAAAAATGTACTTTTTTAGGTTTGGAATAAAATAACTTTGTTAATTTACTAATAAACAAATTAAAATTTCTAGTTATCTTTGTAGAGAATTTAATTCTGAGAAAATTGATGTAAATAACTACTAAAGTTAAACAATAATTCGAGAAGATCAACTTTAATTAGAAACAAAACACACATACTGAATAGGAAAAGTGATACGATTTTAAACAGAAAAATTTTCAACAATGTTTTCGAACAACGTAATGTAAATAATCAAGTAGAAAAAATGAATAAAAAAAAAAAAATTCAGACACTTTTTGATTTTTTCTAAAAATTATTAGATATAAAAATCGTTACTTGATAAAGCTGCAAACATTTCTTCAAAGCAGTTGCTCAATGTAGCCGCCATTGTGTTCAACGCATAGTTCAGGTCGGCGAATCCCAGCGGAACAATCATTGAAAAACCACATTTGCATATTGTCTGGAAGTGGAATGTCTTCCAAGAGTTCCATCTGATTTGTTTGCAAAAAATGCAAGTACCGCTCTCCATTGAGTCTTAGTGGTAAGAAGAAAGGGCTTATCAGATTATGACCAAGAAGACCACATCGTTCATTAAACGAAAAAGGGCAATGGAAATGACTTATAGTAGCCTCATGAGGATTTTCTTCTGCTCAAGTGTGAGCATTTCTTGTAAAAGAGGATTCATCCGTAGTAGTACGTAGGAAATCGGGATGTTGTTTACATTTTCTAATTAACCATAGATAGAATTTCATTCGTTTATCAAAATCAGGTGGTAATAACTCACGTACATGTGTTGTATGAATTAAGGTATAATTGTTGCTCATATAATGTTGCACAAACTTGATTGCAAAACATAAAAGCGATGTAACAACCTTCTGGTGGTTGATATGGGAAATACTTTACTCGTATTCAATATTGCCTCTTCAGCGATGTCATTTTTCACAAAACATTCACAGCCAACATCGAATCGTTGTGATTTAAGCATACCTGTTTCTCGAACCCGTCTCTGTCCAAAGCCTGAAGTGTTTCACGATCCGGTATTCTTCGATCTGGATAATTTTCCCGGTATTCTCGCACAACAGCCAATCCATTTTTATTGTCAGACCATAAATTTTATTTGATCATAAATTAACACATGTACGTCAGCTTCCCAAATTATAACAAATTTGTGATATCACTCATTGTGAATGACTGACCGAACAACGCACAAACACCGCTCAAATGAATATTCAGATGTTAGACACGGAACTTAGTTGTTGTTAAGCTGTTTGCAGTGATTATTATAGCTTAAATTGTTATCAGTTGTTATTGCCAACCTATGAAAAAATACAATTTTTAATATGTTTTAAAAGGATGTCTTTCAAATTTTTATAATTTTCAGTTTTTGTATGGAAATTATTATGTTTAAAATCGTATCACTTTTCCAGTTATCTACAAAGTTAACTAGAAATTTTAATTTGTTTATTAGTAAATTAACAAAGTTATTTTATTCCAAACTTAAAAAAAGTGTATTTTCCGACAAATCTTTCATGTTTTACCCTGTTTTTCTTGAAACCTAAGTGAGATAGAGGTATTGGACCACTTTTATTCAATTTCTTAGATCAAAAACCATAAAGAAGAACCAAATTTACCCCTTGATTTGTACCTTAAGAATTTTAGTACGGTTTAATTTCACAGAGGGAACAGAAAGTAGGGTTAAATGTTTCGCGAGCCGAAACTCGCTAACGAACCGTTTTCTGATCTATGTTTATATGAACATTTTTCCTTACTTTTGGCTACAGAATCATCTCCCGAGAGATTTCCGTGCAATTTGGAATCTCTGTATATATGTTTATTTATGTATGTACACTTTATTGAGGGCGTTCGCTGGAAATGCCTCTTCACATTTATTTTTTAATACTATTACTTGCGGTTCCTTAATCGGAACCGATTGTAAGTACATGATTTGTGAGACAAAAAAAAAAAAAAATTAATTTCGACTTTTAGAAGTCCATTTCAAATTTAGGGTTATTAAACTGTTTATAATAATTTGTTTCTTAATTTGGCACCGACGTGTTGAAGTCTAAATTTAAAGAATAATTGAAAAGAGGGTAATTTTTTAGTTTGATATCAAATATTTTTGAATTGATTTTTTAAAGAAATAAATTATTAATTTACGTAATTATTTTAAAAGTATCTAAAGTAGGTAATTTTATTTGAATTTAAAGTTCTTTCTTTGTTTTTTTTTTCGTAACCGTAATAGAAAAACTTCCTGAGATAGTATTTAATAGTTCGGATTACTGAAAATATTGGAATATTGTATGAATGGATTAAGGTGATTATCACGTATACTGAACTCAATTTCTGTGTTATTTTATTAATTATATTTTGGTTGAAATCCGAGAGTGCTGTTGTATGATAACAAAAATGGGGTTAGTATTATAATCAATATATTGAAAACCTTACATAAAGGATGCGGTCAGCAATGTGGACTTTTTTATAAAATATTGAATCCATGTAAATCTGTTCTCTATTATACGCTTAATTCTTATTTTGGCAAACGACCATCTGAAATAGACCAGTCGTCTCACTTTAACAGTCACCTTCCAGATAAGTGGTTTTTTCAAAGTACTGGAGTAATAAGAACGAGTAGTGAACGTTTTTATGTAGGTAATAAATGTAGTTTTTTCTTTTTTTAATAGGAACATTTATTTTTCAAATACTTAATAGATTTTTAACTATTTTCTCAGCTATTGTATTTATATTTTATATGGAATGTTATTTAAGGTTTTCCAAAATAATCTGATATGGACACCACACGACTTCCTTGTACGCCTATTAAATTACATATAAACATTTTTTAAAATGAGAAGTACATAAAATTTTATTTCATTAATAACTTCTGATATTTTTTAAATTTATTTTTTATTATTATTATTATTATTGAATTATTAATTATTATAAACCTTTTTTACAATTAGAGGTTAATAATTATTAATAAATCAAAATATTAAAATAAAAAAAAAAGTTAAAAAAAGGAGATGAAGTCAGATTTGAACCGATGTGCCTTCCCGTTGTTAGACCTAAATACTTCATTAATTAAAGTCTAATTTGGCTATAACTCTGGAACCGATGAAAATAAGTACCATTTATGATAGATCGTTGAAAAACTCTCAATGAGGGCTTATTACTGCAGATAAGGAAAAGTCCAAAATCCAAAACATTTGCGAGATACATATGCATATACGTACGTACATACAGACGTCATACCGAAACTAGTCAAATTGGATTCAGGGATGGTCATAATGGATATTTCCGTTGAAGTCGGAAAACCGAAATTTTTTGTGATTACAATATTTTATTTATTTTCCTTTACTTCCTTTACAAGGATGTAGAAATATATATATGTCGTGGTATAATATGTATATATTATACCACGTATAATATATACATGCAATATATACATTATAATATTTCATGTTATAACATATAATATGTATATGAAATATACAATATGTCGTGGAAGAAACTATTTTGGAAATGTATAAAAGTTTTTGTAGCAATATTTTACAGTACAAAAAATTGTGTTTATTATTTATTTAAAAAATTATTACGTTTAAAAGTTAAAGTAAGAAAAAAATTGTAGTTTTAAATGTTGGGGCTGATTTTGTATTTTAACAATGTGTGGTGGCGGACCATACATTTAGCAAATATTTGTGTCATCTATTTTAATGAATTCCAAAATATTATGTAAACAATTAATTGAATAGTTCAAATGAAATTGTTGGCAACAAACGGATTTGTAAATTCTTAATTCCCTCATTTTTATAGTGCTGCCAGCTGCAATTTCGGAGCTAGCGTATGTTGTTTTTTAAATGAATATATATATATATATATATATATATATATATATATATATATGTATTATCTCTGAACTATGAAAACAATTTTAAATACTTATTAAACTAGAACTACAGTATTTTTAAACAATGACAGTTGGAAAATTTTATTGTTGGTTTGCATAATCGGATTGGTATGTGCTTTGAGATCTGAGGAAAACATTTCGAGTGCATGCTTTAAAACTACTTATGACATACATATTTTATAATTTATCAAGAATCAAAAAAAAATGAATCAAGCGCAATGTAACTTTTAAGAGTTAATAAATTACATCAATTTCATTGTAGTGGCTCATCACTGGCCCTATTTCATGTTACAGATTCTAGTAATTTAAAAAAAAAAAAATATTTGTACTTACATTACCACTATTTACCTCTTTTTTTAAACAACTATCTTGGTGTACAGCTATTTTTTTTTGAAAATTTAATATGTCCCCTTAAAAAATAAAAATGTTAAATTTTATTTAAAATGTTAATATAATAATATAATGCATCAGGTTCAATGTACTATGCTTAAAGTACTCATCTGCTGTTTGTTTGGAAATGGTTTTTGGTAAATTAACGTCTAATCTGTAAAACAAAAATATTTTAAAATATGCAAAATTATTATTATAAAATGTTTAAATTATTAAATGTTATTATTATTTTGTACAGTTATTATTATTAAATGTTTAAAATAAAATTATTATTATTATTATTATTATTATTATTATTATTATTATGCGAACACTATCATTTTCTATATAATAACATAAATCATTACAGTAAGATAATTATTATTTGATATTTTTGATATGATTTAATCTCATGGAGTTGAACAAGGAAGCATATAGGACTTTTCTGTCCTTTTTTCGGGATGAAAGCAGTTTTTAACGTTTATAGATGAAGTTTTGTAAATTTTCTTGTTGATCTGCTAAAGATCTTTTTCATTACGTTGAAGGTGAAGATCACGGATAGGTACAGAGAATATAAATATCAATACCTTAAAGGTGCTGAATGTGAAACTGCAGGCTGTTTTTTAAAAAAGTTAAATAAATATTTTAGTTGCTAGTAACTGGACACGGAATACATGGTTTCAGTTTATACGAGTATTTACTTTAACACTGTAATGATCATTATATACCGTGTGTTCCACGTAGAGATAACACTTTTGATATATTCCCCACCGATTTTGTTGAAACATTTTTTCAATAGAATTTTGTTAAAATCGATTCTGTTTGAACTTTCAAAAAAGGTTTTAAAAATGTTCTATGCAAATTCAAACCTTCTAGGAATAGAAATAAAATGGCGGCTTTGAAATAAAAACATCAATTTCAAATAAACCACATTTTTTATTAATTACAAAATAGCTGGTAAAATGATTAAAAATAGAAGATAATTAGAACTAGAATAATTAAAAACAGTTAGATAATTAGTCATGGTTATGAATAATAATTATTAACTTGTTATGTTCAATTTTAACAGTTTTTTAACAATACATATTAATTATAATATAATGTATATTAAAATTAAATAATATAAGTATAGTCAAGAGAAATTAAATAATTATGTAATAACATTTAAAATAGAAAATTGATTTACAGAGCAAATCGTATAAAAATTCGTAGGAACTTTTTACTATTTTATTTTGAAATTATTTTATAAGATAATATTATTATTAATTGTTTTAGGGTTTTTTTTTATTAATTTCACTAAGTAATGATAAACATAACTGAGATAAACTTAATTAGAGTGAGTGGCATAAACAAAATTAAAATTAAATTGTAAATAAGTTGTTTAACTATAACAGTTTCTTTTATCTTAGTTTGTAATTTATTATTATATAGAAGAATAATGGAAATTATATTTGATTTTATTATAGTAACTTTTCATCTATTAATGGAATGAATTCGATATGAGTTTATTACTTTTTTTTACAGTGGTAGTTAAGGTACAAGAAGATAAAAATTACTATCAGGAATTATAAAACATTAAACAATCTATTAACTAATTAATAGTTAATTACGAATCATTGCTTTTATTTTTATCTAAATCATCTTAATTTTTACCTTTTTATGGATCAAAAATAATTATATGTTTTTTAAGTAGATAATATTTAAAATTTTATTTTAATCAGTTCCACAAAAAAAGAGGAAGTTTTCAACTACTGACCTCCGTGGTGAGGAGATAATATCTTTGTTTTTCATCCGTAGGGTTCTGGCTTCGATTTCTAGTCGGATTAACCGTAAGGTAAAAAATTCATTCTTCTTCATAAAATTATAAATGGACATCAGCTATAAATTTTTAAAGAAAATAAAGAAATAAATATGATTTTATGTTGAGAAAGTAAGGAATCTACGTTGTAGTCACTGAACCAAATATATCACGCTATGCTCACCGAAATGGAGCCCTACAAGTGACGCTACTCTGTTAACCAAAGGCACTGAATATATAAAGAACAATTTATGTACAATAAACAAACAAATTAATGTACTCCGTTTTAATGTGAAATTGTCCATTATACTTTTATCTGCTGCCTTAGTTCAAGTGCTCCGAATTTCACTCAGTGTCGGCCTCCGTGGTGTGAGTCTAGCGTCTCAGGCTTTCATCCGGAGGTTCCGGGTTCGAATCCCGGTCAGGCATGGAATTTTCACACATGCAACAAATCATCTCATCCTCTGAAGCAATACCTAATGTTATTCCTGGTGGTTAAACAAAAAAAAAAAAAAAAAAGTCCTCCGAATTTCTTTTTAACAAAAAAGATGGACTATAGTAACATTAAAATTCCTAGAAACAAAAATTTGCTCGATCAATTACATTGATCTTAAGATATTTTTATTTGTCGCTAATTATAATTTCTTAGTATTTTATTATTTTTACTAGGATAATGATAATGTAGACCATTCGTTCTCAAAGTGGGCGATAACTCTCTCTTGTGGCCGCTGGGGGCCTTCAGGGGGGGCGTAGAAGACCCATAGAAAATTGGGGGCGTTCAGGCGGTCTAGGAAGGCGATGGCTGATTAAAAAGGCAAAAATTATGTTTTCCTAAATCAAACTAAAATTTAATGTATATACTGTAAAGTTAAACGTAAGTTTCGACTCGGAAATAGGATATGCCACGTTTAAAAATAATAATTGCAATTGCAATTATTATTTTTAACAGATGGTAAGTTTAAAAAATTAGGGAGCGTTAGAAAATGTTCAATCTCAATGTGAGCGGTGGGCGAAAAAGTTTGAGAATCAATGATCTAGACCCTAATATCGTTATGCTAATCTTCAAGAAAATTTGGTTGAAATATGTGTGTTAATACATGTTAATAGGTGTTAATATCCTCCAAGAAAAATAAATTATTTAAAAACTATGCGATTCCTTTATGTGTTTCTTATGAACGGATATAGATGGACATACGAGCACATCAGGGATGTCAGAAGTTGGACAGAGAGAAGCCATGCAGACAGGAACTTCGAGTTTACCCAATACCCGTCTGGCCACGGATGTTTCATGATTACTTGCAACGGACGGGTAGGAGGATCACCAACCAATGTCATGATTGCGGGGAACAGGACTCCGCGGAACACATGGTGTTCTCCTGCCCAAGATGGCGAGATTTGAGAGTCGGACTGGTGAAGCAAGGAATAGTGTACACGAGCAATCTCATAGGAGTAATGCTTAGCAGCAAGGACAGGTAGGATAAAGTATTGACAGTGGTCTCCACCATGATACGTGAATGAGGAGAGAATTCGACAGAATATGAATCAATGGATGAACCGAGGTACGGAGTCTGAAGCCGATGATGATTGTGGGGCCAGCCTCTGGTGATTGGCGTCGGGGATCCCCGGAGTCGCCGTCCGACAAATCGCCCCCAGGGGACACCACGGGGTCGTTTTGAATCGGGTAGAAGAGAGCCCGGGTGATCACGCGGGGGCTAAGTACATGGCATAGGGATTAGGTCCGGCCCCTGCGCGACTGCTGGAGGGGGAGGTTTTTTGGCGGGTGAGAACCTCGAATTGCCGTCAGAGCGGGTCTGGCGGCGGCTGGCAGACCTTTTTTCTCCCCCTTCGGAAAAAAATAAAGGCAGAAATAAACGTTTACTATAAATTCTTATAATACTTACATTCTATTAAGAATTATATTCTTATTTAAAGAATATTAAATTCTTTAATATTTTTAATTTTAAATTATGGTTTTTAGTAATAGTTTTTATTTAATATGACGACTTGAAAAAATCGAAATTAAAAGAACAGATTAAAAAATAATTATTTTTAAATTAATGTGCATCTAAAAAAAAAATATTTTAATTTTAAAACGTTTATCTTTTAATTATTATTATATTTATAAAGAAAACGAAATAGGGTGATTATTAAGGTCTATTTAAGGTCATTTTTTAAAAAAAAAACAAGAATTTTGTTAACATGAAATTGTATAAACAATGGGTAATTACAAATAAAAGAACTTTATTATTATTAGGCTGTCAGCTCAAAGAAACTGATATATAACTGATTATTTTTTGCCTTTTTCTTTCGTAACCCTTTTTAGGAAAACCGAATAACATTTTTTTTTGTGGTAAATTTAGCGAAATCTTCACTTAATATTAATAGATTAAATTTATATTTACTGCTTTATTTTTTTCTAAGTATGCCGTCAATCAAATTTTATTAAATTATTATGCTTATTAATTCACTCTATTGATGATCAACTCAAGATAGTTACAGTTGGGATCTCAGAAATTTTAAGTTTTATGAGAAAGTTTAAATTGGGAACCTTCTGTAGATTTTTCCTACATTAATAATACAGTATTATTACTTTCTAAATCTTCGACCTTTATCCAATAAGGCGGCCAACTTCATTATTTCAACTGGAAACCATATTTCTTGATTTTATTAAATTTAGGGTAGAGAATATTATTTTAGGATCCTTTTTATTCTTGGGTATTTTTCTTTAAATGCAGCCGTTATGGAGCTGGCAATGCTGTCTAGTGATGAAGGAAGAAGGCTTGAATTTAGCAGCTGGATTGCATAATAGGTTGTAAATAAAGATATGAGATTTCCATTTGAAATAATGAAGCTGGTCGCCATACTGGAAAAAGGGCGAAAGCTTCAAAAATTGGAATACTGTGTTTTAATCTGGGCAAAAATTTAGGAAAAGTTTCCTATTTCAAGTTAACAATTCCGGGACTTTTAGGAAGAAAGGCTTATGCGCTGGAATTCCTACATTAGGTTTGCCAACCTAATGGTTGGCAAACACAATGAAAATTGTCTCATTTTTGTATGTTTTTCAGCGTTAGGCTATGAATATAGAGTAGATGAATTATTGAACAAAATATTCGTTATTTTCGTTCCAATTCTTTTCATATCAAATACCAATAAACACCCGATTTACCAAACACATTTTTCATATGCTATTTGAATCGGATAACTTGATTTAGTTATAAATATATTTTGTAAGGTTATGCTCTATATTTTAATAATTTTCAGTTCAATTTTCTTCAGAATGTGGTGTAACCCATATGATTTGAACATATGCAAACGAATTAAGGATTTATTTTATTAAGAAGATTGATAGAGTTGATTCAGTTTATCAAATATTCAAAAACGTTGCATGTATACGAGTAGCGACTGCAACACCTTTCTGGTAGACGTAGAAGTAAATCTAACTTTTCGAGAACGTACAACATTAAGATAAATGTAATCACTTTTAAATAAACTGTAACGTTAATATTTATATTGTTCAATATTTCTTCCTTGTAAATACGTAGACCTATAAACGTAATCCTCAATAAGAAGTATTTTAAATATAAGGTGAAAAAATTATGTTTATTTTTTATATATATAATTATTATGAAAAAAAAATGAATTAAGATTGAGAACGTAGCTAAATTTACCGCTATATAATCTTCACTGTAATAAGAAAAAAATGCCTGAATAATAAAATTTTAACGATGAATAAATAACACATTTGTTTTCATATTTACTTTGTACTTATTTAATTACCGAACAATTTAAAATATTTAAATCGGCGTCTAACCAAAACTAAAAGTTTGTAAAGCTATCCGCCATAGCTACAAATGCCCAATAACATTTAATGTTGTTAGTCGTATGTTTTTACTAATTTTATCGTATTATTTTAAATTATTTAATGGAAATTTGGTAGTTGTAAAATTATACAGATAAATTTTGGTGTTGTGCCAACTTGCAACACGATCCGGAACTGGGAAAATGCAAAACATTAGTAAACGACGAAATGGTTCCAATCTACATCCCGATAAATTAAAGAATTTTTCTAAAAGAAAAGCCTGTCTAGGAACTAGAAAAATCTAGATAAACTAGAAAAAACAAATTAAAAAAATGTACTGAAAAGAAAAAAATAATATTTTATTTTTAATTATCGGGTTTGACTTTTATGTCAGCTCTAAATTAAAAACATTTAGTAACAAACTGACTTTTTGGTTACAAAATGTCGAAATTTAAAGAATAAGTGTAAAAGTATAATTCTCTAATATTTAATAAAATTTACCCTGATAAAAAGTTAGTTTTATTTTTTTTCATAGTTATTAATTAATTTATAAATTACACAATAAAAAGGGTGCCCCTATTAAGAAATTCTTTACTAGAATCGAAAATGACATATATATATATATTACTTTCCCTTTCTTTTCCAATCAATTTTCTTAAATTTTTTGATAAAAATACTTTTTAAAATCAGTTTGGTGTCAAAATAAAGTTATAAAAATTCGATAAAGAAAAGAAAAATATTTTTAAATCGTCTATAAAAATAACATAAATTTTTGATTAAATTTTTTTCACTTAAATTACGTCGAAAAACTTACCATAAGATTAACAAAGGCTCTTTCTCTAAAATTAATGTAACAGAAGAATCTTCTCCAGATTTTCTCAAGAATCTCTAGAAATCTGCCAAATTTGATAAAGAGCGATAAAAAAAAAATTACTCGTACTTTCGAATCCAACTGAGATTTGAGAACTGAAAATCCATTCACTTGATTTGAAAAATAAATGTTTAAATCATTTTAATAAACACGTTAGTTAAAACTAAATGCGATTATAATAATAAAAAAAACTACTGTATTACTCGTTTCCAACCCAGAGGTGATATATCTTTAATAGATATATTTGCATTAGTAAGAATAAATAACATTATTATTATTATCATCATTATTTTTCTTATGAATAAGATAACAGGTAAAATAAGAAGGAAGTATTCATATACAACTTACGATTTCAGTCATTTTATCAGCTCTTAAAAAGTTAGATAAACTTCTGTTTACGAAAGTATTTTAAGTCAGTTAACTTGTCGTAAACTGTCAGTAAGTGATATAAAATTGAGAGTTCTTTTTAGTGTAAACAAATATAAACACATCAGATAAACTTATCTTATTTAGCTCGTGTGGAAGAGGATTATTTTTAATAATTCAATCTTTAAAAAAGCCTTCAGGTAAGATAATGAGTTTAAGTTTTTATTATTATTTTTTAATCGATAAATTTGTACACTTAAATAAAATTTCTAGAAATACATTATTTTTATTTATTTAACTAAAATTTCGTTAAGATATTTAAACGTTAATAAATCTCATTACTATGTTTGTTGAATTTTATGGTTCATAACCATATAAACAAACCATAGGGCGTTTAGTATTTCCTTATAAAAGAATAGGTTTTAAGTCCTTTTTAATGCTTTCCCTTTTAACATATTATGAATTAATGAATTAAAGTTAAAATCCGTCGGCCAAGAAAATTTTGTCCTCTTAAAACCAAGGATTAAAAAAAAGATCAGTTTACTTTCTACAGTTGTGATAAAAATTAAAAGCTCTTTTAACTCTTAACTACTATTCATTTGCATTGAAAATAAAATTAATCTAAACTACTAATTTTGATAAGAAATTTTGTATACTATGTGTGTGCGTGTGCGTGCGCGCGCTTGCTCGCTTGCGCTCAAGTGCGTGGATCTGATATCCATTTCTTAATGAATGATATTAAAAATAGATTACAAGAGAGAATGAGTGAAATATGATCTATTCTGTTCTGCCTGATGCTTAACGTTTTGATTTACTTATAGCTCTACAGTTGTGGTGGATGTTTTTTAATTTGTAACGGTTACGACTGATCTATTTGAGTGCTTCATCTATCTAAGATAAAACTTTTTATTAGTATCAAAAAAATGGATTTTTCGATTTTTAATTCACATATAAAGAGATTTTTTATTTGTTTTTTATAATAATATATGTATTTTTGATTCACCTTCTCCACCTCTACAGCATATCTTCATCACCCTGAACGGGACTGAAGATGCCAAGAAGTAAGAGAAACATGGGAGATCGAGATGAATACAGCAGAGCATGTAATAAACATTTGTATGCTGTGTGCGAAACATTATGTAATGACATTCAAAGTAGAAATTAAATTAAAACCTATGAAGGAAAATAAAGCTCTAACAAGTGCTTAGATAATCTAGTATAACTTTGTTTTTGATCAGAAATGCAAAAATGAGGCTCATTTCCCTATCACCTCTCGAAGGACCTTCTTGAAGTCATTTTCATTCAAGTCATAAACGTCAATAGTATTATTTTTGAGTTCGTTAGCTACCTCCTTACATCTTTCATTAGATGACAAATCAGTTTTTTGTTAGACTTGAAAAAATTCATAATTTCCAATGGAGAATTGAGGCACTCGTAGCGAAATACCTATTTCTTGTTCTATTTTACCGTGAAGCAGATGATAATAAGCAGGGCTTGCCAGAAACATCTTTTATCAGGAAAACGAGGAAGGTCGAATTGACGAATAAATGTTTTGGTGATATTTGGCGGAAAATAAATTCTCTCTTAAGCCACGAGATAAACCTGTCCTGAATTTTCTAAATCATAATACAGGTGTACTTTCGGTTTCGATTCCAGACGATTGTAGAATTTTCATATAAAATTCAAGTAAAATCACATCTCCACATTTAAAACATGTGGGGATCCATATGTTTTACTAAGAGTAAGTCATTTTCAAACAAGACGCGTAGATCCCTCAACTCATAAACTCTATTTTTAGATAAATCATTAATGTTGTAATTGTAATATGAGGTGGAAGTCTTCCTTAGGAACGATAAATCTTGAGTCTTTTCCACATTAAGAGACATAAGGTTAGTTCGTGCCAAATCACAATATTTTTTAATATTATTTTGCAAAATGCGATGATCTTTTTGTTCAAATATTGTACTAACGAACTTCAAATCGTTTTCATACAACTGGAATTTACAATGATTTATATCAACAATGTCGTTAGTGAATAAAAGGAACAAAAGGAGGCTAAAGTTTGATCCTTGGGAAACACTGGAAGATGTAGAACAAGGGCAAAAGACATTGCCACCATAACACAGCGAGAATGTTGCACCTTGAAAATAAGACCTTATTCAGTTGACAAGCTGCAACTAAATCCATAGTTGAGCAAATTTTGAAACAGAAAGTTGTAGGATACTTTATCAAAAGCCATTTGTAAATCAAAGTATACCACAAATATTTGTTTCTGCTGTTGAACTGCAAGGCCTGTTGTTGCCAAGAGTAATAATAATTATAATATGCAAATCTTTTTTTATTTAATTAAAACATCCATTTTAGATACTGATTTTCAACGGTACTTATTAAAAAAAAAAAATATATATATATATATATATATATTTTAACGTAATAGTTTAAATTTAATAATTTTAACTTTAACCATAACGTACGAATAAATAACATCCTACAAATCTGTTAAGACTGAAATAATTTCTTGTTTAAATTCTAATAATTTACAAATAGATCTCTCCATCTGATATGGTTAATTTTTGCGGTTTTGTATAGTCGTCTAACGATTTTGTGTAATTATTACATTTAATTTTTTTTATGTTGATCACAAAAATTTAAGTAATCGTTTTTCTGAAGTATTATAAAATTTATGTTACTGTTAACACATTTCATTCTATTCGGAGTAAAACTTTTAATTGAAAATTTTTACATTCTACACTTCAGTTATTTTCTTTATTTATTATAACTTTTGGTTATATTTACATTGTTTTTTTAACTTTTACATTTATTTTCTTTCTTACTAAATTTTCTTACTCTAGGTACCTTAACATTTTAAAATAAACATTTCTCCTTGTGAAGAATTTAATCCAAATTCATATTATAAGTACCGGTACTTCATTTAAAATTTATATTAACCTAACTTTCTAAAATTTTTAGTGTGTACAATAAAATGTTACGGTTTATTCAGATATTTAAAATATGTCTTTTTAAACTTCTAAATGTATGTTTATGTTGTATAGATATATATGTTATATTGTTCCAACAATATAGTTTTTTTTCTTCAGTTTTTTTAGTTTAATATTTCATTTATTGTTTTATCTTCTATTACTTCACATTTATTCTTTTATTCTTATTAATTCTAAAACATGTCTCTAATATTAATGTATCCACACTATTCAGCAAACTTCAAAATAATTTTTAATTTTTATTAAAAGAACATCATCAGGGAAATGTAACGTACTTTTTCTCCTTAGATTATCACTCTAGTTTCAAAATTCTCTTTCAAGTATTTTGCTGTCTTTTTTAGAATAATTAACAAACTGAAAAGCAGCGAGACTACATTACATACATCATTTTTTATTTCTTTCATCATCAGTTCTTGTCTTTTACGATAGTTAAAGATAAATTTTATTGATATTTAAACTAAGGTAGTTTCTTATAAAAAACAGTTATTTGGGTTAATCGTTAAAAAGTTAAATTTATTATAAAAATAAAAGTTTTATTTCTTCTTAAAGGTGTTTGAGAGCAGAACTATAAGGTTTTAGATCTTTTTGACTAATCATATCCAAGAAAGTAATATAATTAAAATCATGCTTCTTTACTGTCTATCTTCATCGCGAACGGTTATATATAGGTTTTTATGGTTAAGATCTATCAATTTAGTCACAGATCTTTAATGCCTGAATGGATTCAAATCGAAAAATTCTAAACTGGGAAGTCGGTTTTAAATAGATGAACGGTTCAGCTAAATTATTTAAAATTTTTTAATAGAGAAATTTCTTCAGATTTAATAAAAACTCATTCTCAAGTTGTTGTAGTGGTTATCTTGGCTGTTAGTTTTGAGAATATAAAAATGTTGTTGAGAATGTTATCTAATACATGGTCGGTATTGTATTATATCTGGTCCATTTAAGTCCTTTTTGTTAAGTTTTATTTGTTATTAAATTTAAATTTCTCAGTATGTATGTAATATAATTTTCAGTAAGTACGAATATAATACTTATAATGATCCATAAAAAATGTCATACGTCGCTTATTGTATACCTATCAACGTATTAAACGTAGATAGGTACCATTTTTAAAAAATCAGTACACTGATATGTAACTAAATTTCTACATTGATAACAGCTAACACAAGATTGATAACATCTAAGAGCGGATGTGTAAGATTTGCTTGCAATATTAGGCAGCGATTAATGAACCTGAGCACTCGAGAAGAGCTAATAGAAGTGGTTACAGATGAATGTGCTAGATCGGGGGTGATGGTCCATGCATCGCAAAGAGTCACGCCTAATGGTGGAACGGAGAACAGCAACAGTTGCGGGAGGCGGCCTGGAGGCTGCGGAGGCGCTATCAAAGAGCAAATAGAACTCGTGCTAAGCAGGAGTACACAACAGCCAGGGACGCCTACAAAAGGGACAAAGTAGACTGCTGGGGGACGCTATGTATTAGCATAGATGAGGACCCCCTGGGGTGCGGCTATCAAATAGTAGCGGGCAGGTATGGTAGGAGACTCCTAGAGCGCTGTCAGACTGACAAGTACAGGATTGCCTTTGGGAATTGTTCCCGGTGAGAGAGGAGCCACCGACAGAAGAGGTGATATTGACATATTTACCCTTGATGAACTCCTAAGAGCCGGGAGGAATATCAAGCTACACAAAAGATTCGGCCCAGACGGCATACCGTCTGGGCCGTCAGGCGCAAGGTTCACTAACAATCGTTAGTGAACCTTGAAACCCTAACGATTGTTAGCAAACCCTACGTCTGTGGATGATTAAAGAAAAGACCCGAAACGATGGGGGAAAGCCAGTCATGGTGTATCTCCACTAGAGCGGGTATAGAAAAGACCCAAACCGGTGGGCGGGAAGCCGGAAATGGTGTACCCCATTAATAGAGAACGGATTTCTTACCCCCTCTAGAGTGTGTAAAAATCAAAAGAAGAGATCCAACCGGTGATCGTTGTTTGAGGACATGCCCCTGCCATCTTAGGAGTACAGGGAGAAAAAAAAGGAAATGGTTTCTACATTAACCCACCGGGCTAGTCTAGTTGTGAACTCGTCATTGCAAACCAGCTGATTTCGAAGTTAAGAGTTCAAAGTTTCAAATCCTAGTAAATACTTTTATACGGATCTGAATACTAGATCGTGGATACGTGTTCTTTGGTGGTTGAATTTCAATTAACCACACACATCTCAGGATTGGTTGACCTGAGACTGTACAAGACTACACTTCATTTACATTCATACATATCATCCTCATTCATTCTCTGAAGTATTACCATACTGTGGTTCCAGAGGCTAAACAGAAAGAAACTAAAATGTTTCTACATTACAATATTTTTCTTTTGTTAATTATGTCGGATTTCGAGGAAGAAATGTCTAACACTAATCGATATTAAAGAAAAGGCAGAAATTATGACTAATAACCTATTGCCATAGAAATATATGTTTAATGAATTTTTTGGAAAAATTAATGAAACCATGAATTCTATCATTGATTTAAATCAATAATCCAATATTTTTTCTGTCATGGAGAAAATACGATATGGAACTGTCTATAATGAACATTAATGCATTCTTGCCAAGTTTACGACACTCGCCAAACCTCGTGTCGTAAATTACTTCGTATTCTGCATTAATGGCTTATCATTATAGGCAATTTGCACACTGCACTATAATATTATTTGGTGCAATCCAAGATGACTAACGAGCATGACAAAATGTTTACAGTACATATGTTTTTTAATCCATTTAAAATAACAATTTAATTTTATTAAAGATTTTTTTTAAAAAACTTAAGCGTTTCCAGGTTGATAAACGGATAACTTATTAGTACTTTATGTATAAATATGTTTTTGCTTTCTTTAAACGGTTCTTAAAGGTAGGTTATTCTATAAGTCCTGTTTGTCTGTTTTTCCAATATTCATGTTTTTCTCATTTCAATTTTATACAACCATACTATTTCGTTATAAGAAATGAGAATGAAAGCAGTAATCAAACAACTAAAAATTAAAGATGATGTAACTAAAGATAATGTTACTAAAAAAGAACGAAATCTGATAAATTAAAAAAAAGCCATTCAAGTAAATCAACAATAAATGAAGTTACAAATTTTGGGAAAAGTCATTATCGGATATATGATAAAATAACAGTGTTTCAACTGACTAAAGTGAAATAGGACATTACGAATAAAGGTTATGAACAATTGTGTGGATGGACGTTTTATCGAATAAAATTCATTCCCAGAGCAATAAAAATAACAATAGTCGATATAATACGTTCAATATAAACATGAAAAACGAGTATTTTTATTATTATTATTATTTTAATAGTTACTTCGTATTGTAGAATAGTAATGAAAACCGATCTTTATGTTTAGAGATTTAATAAAACTTGCATTTTTGTTATTCTTTCTTACAAATTATTTTGTTTTAGAGAGAGCTATTGAGTTAAAATCTTCAAGTGTTACTGAGTAAAAATGTGGTTTTTAAATAGGGGAAAAAATAGGTGAAAAACCCCATCATTATTATTATTATTATTACAAGTTAACTGCAAATCTTTGTGTTATTTTTTGTGTATTAATTGAAATTTCATTTGAATTTTTGGTTAAGAAACAACGAAAAGTTTTCTAAAGTCAACTAAAGTAAGTAATAACCACCCTCTGTGGTCGAGTGGTTTCTTTCTTCCTTTCATCTGGAATGTTTCTGTGTTCGAATCTAGGTCAAATTTGATATTTTCCACGTTGTTGAAAGTTTTATTTCTCATTCCATCACAACAGATGCAAAAGTAACAGTGTATTTTGGTTTCAGCCTGTAACTTTATAAGTTTGTGGTCTTTCTTTTATAAGTTAGTGGTTTACCTTTTTGTGAAGTTGTTTTTGTTTTTGATGAATTTCAATTTTTTGGGTTTTTGGGTTTCAATTAAACACACATCTCAGGAATGGTCGACCTGGGGCTGTACAAGACTATAGCTCATTTACATTCATACATAAAATCCTCATTCATCCTCTGAAGTGTTACCTTATTACGGTTCCGGAGGCTAAACAGAAAGAGAAAGAGAGAGAGAGAGAGAGATGGTCATATCTAGGCTGAAATTTGACTCTTTCAATTTTAGCCAGGACTTAAATTTTACTCTTTCAATTCTTTGCTCTTTTAACAACGTGATGATTTTTCTCAATAATTTTTTCCCAAAATGACTACCAAACATAAAAACAACAGCTTTAGTAAAGATATTTAATTTTCTTCAAATTTGATACTTAACACACAATATCTTATTTACGTACGCTATAGTTGTCATTAACATTTTGAATTTGGTTTTTCAAAGTGGAAAATAATTGAGGTAAGTTAAATCGAGTATGTTTATATTTCGTTACTTAGTAATTCAAACTTAAAATTTGGCGTATACGTTTGCATTTAAATATCGGAGAGATTTTTTTTGCCGGTAGATGTGAGCTAACGCAGGGAAGGGAGTTATTATCGCTGTGCTTGCTCACCGTCCAATCAATTCAAGAGTCTATTTCAAGTTCGTTACTTTATACGTTTGTGCCTTAATAACGCTGTACCGTAATAACAGAATTAATGTAGTAATTTTTAATTATATTTTTAAAAAGTAATAATACTAAGTAATAATACATCTGTACTCATTTCAGTTCTCGATATACCTATCAGGACGGTTCATACTTTACTGTTAGAATAGAGGTGGTGTGGTTGGGTGAGTATCTAAACCACTGGTAAGAATTACTCGTATTTTTGACTTTTTTTTTTTTAGTTTCCTGTCTGGCAAAAGTAAAATAATTTTGGTACTTTTACATTTTCTTAGTCCAGAACTGAATAAATTAAAACATAAGGATTAAACTTTGAAGCACCTCTAAACAAACCGAAAAAATGGCCGGGAAATTTCAACAACCCATTGAAAATTTTTATATGAAAAATAAAATGTTTAACTTGTATTCGATTTTTTATTTATTGTAACTTATTTGACTGCGTTGATGCAGTTGTCGATTCATTTCTAATGTGCACTAACTTGTAATTTCAAACTGTCTCCAAAATTTTATAAGGTAAATTACAATATTAATTTTGATTTACATTTATTTAATTAAGAGGCTATTATTAAAGACTTATCTTTTTAAGATCTATCAAAGATTTATAGATGGTAGTTTAGAAAAATTAATTCTTTTTTAAGAAGTAAAAAATCGTAAAGTAATTAAATTGTCGAATCTAATTCAATAGTCTTTTATTGGATAATTAGATTTTAAACTCTGGTATTTATTTCTGTTTTAAAAATTATACGATTAGGATGTAATATCAATTCGTAATAAAACAAAAAAAAGAAGAAATTTAGATAAAATAACTGAGATTGTAGGGAACCAATTTTACGGATCATCAAGTACGTTCTTATTTTTATTTTTATCTAAAGGATTTTCTTCTTACATTTACTACAAAACCAGCTAGAAAACTGGATAAATATTTTTACAAGGATTAGAATGTTTCAAACGCTAATCATTTTCTTTAAAATACATTTTAAAAGTTTAAATTTTTAAACTTTTAGAAGCAACTTTACAGTAATGAAAATTTATAAACATTATTTTAGAGAGATTATTTTCAGGTTTTTCTTTTTTTTAAATTTTAGAAGTAGATTAAAAGTTCTGTGTAAGGATTATTAAAGTTTTAAGAATTCCTTTTACTTTTCATTCTCGTACGTTATTAGGTAAATTAGTTATCAGTTACAGTAAGTTAATCAGGTTTCTTATTAACTGAGATCCGTTATATCAATCCGTTAATTAATCAGTGGAATAAAGCCAGCCATATCGCGTGAAAAGAAACAAAAGCAAAATGAGATAAAAAAAAAATATAAAAATTTTTTTTTTTTAATTCGTGGAAGCCTTTACTTTATTTTTCCTTTTTACCCTCCGGGAGTTACTGTTCAGGTGTTACGTCAGAGAATGAATGAGGATGGTATGTATGAGTGTAAATGAAGTGTAGTCTTGTACAGTCTCAGTTCGACCATTCCTGAGATGTGTGGTTAATTGAAATCCAACCACCAAAGAACACAGGTATGCACGATCTAGTATTTAAATCCGTATAAAAGTAACTGCCTTTATTAGGAATTGAACGCTGAAACTCTCGACTTCCAAATCAGATGATTTGGGAAGACGCGTTCACGATTAGACCAACCCGGTGGGTTATTCGTGGAAGCCTAAGCCTAATATATGATTATTATTTAAATTTTCTTAAAAAGCTATGATGAATTATTTTATTTTTGTAAATGATTAGTTAAAAGTACACAAAAGCTGATAAATAAGTAGAATAATTTAAAAGAAACAACGCTAAGAAAAATAAAAGGTGATATAAATAAAAGTTGAACGCGATGAAGGTGTTACTATCCATGAGTGATCGTAAAACTTTAAAGACCTGAAGAGGACAGCCTACCTAATGTAATGTCTCAGCGTTAGGCCCTTTAAAATACAATAATTTATTTTAAGTTTGATATTTTCAAGCAGTTAGAAATATTTATATATTATTAAATTACTAAATTGGCCGGCCTTCGTGGCGTGAGTGGTAGCGTCTCAGCCTTTCATTCGGAGCTCTCGGGTTCGAATCCCGGTCAGGAAAGGCATTTTCACACTCGCTACAAGTCATTCATCTTATCCTCTGAAGCAATACCTACGGTGGACCCGGAGGTTAAATAAAAAAGAAAAAATATATTATTAAATTGTATATAACTGGCGTTATTTTAGAATACAATTTTAACATAAAAAAAATTTTAAAGCTACCTATAATAAATTTTTCTTAAATACATTTATTTATCTGCGAAGAAAAGATAAGTAGATTTATTCTAAAACTGCAATTATATCTCTTAAGAACTTTATACTTAAAAAAAAATTATTTCATGATAAGTAAGTTGTGAAAATATAGTAAAATCAATTTATTGTTATAATAATAAAATAAATTTAATGTTAATGTCATGACAAATGTTGAAGACTATGTCCATTGAATTATTGTGCAGAATAATTGTGTGTAAAAAAAAGATAACAGATTTTTCCGTTAGGGTACTATATTTATAAAGGAATTATATTCTTTTATGAAGTAAAGGTATTTTGAAAAAGGTAGGCATTGAAAGGTTTTGTACCATTTTGGATATTCAGTTATTCGTGATGTTAAATAATCGTGATAAGCAATGCTCCAACTCTGATATGAATGGAGTTAGTAAAAAAATAAAATTTTATTTATTACTTAAGGATGACAAATACTTGTATAATATAGTAATCCGGGTAATTGTGTACGGATGAAATAAGGCCCACTTCATGTTGTTACCGCATATATGCCTAATTTAATATCGGCGGGTGAACAAGGTAGTAACGGTGTGAGCTGGTGCACAGTATTCGTACGCGCTGATACAAGAGTCACTCCCACCGCGTAGATGACCGGGCAGTTCTCCCACCATAGCAACGCTGCAGCCCCACCACTCTCAGGCTCCGATAAAAGAGCGTGCACAAGAGTAAATTTTCAATTCATCGTCGACCACCACCTGCAGAAGACCAAGAAGAAGAACAAGATGGAAGAAGACAGAAGTTCCCTGGCTGGCTGAACGTGGGACCTTGCGGCGGATACCAACATCCCCGCCGGAGCAGCAGGCTTGGCCGGCTCGCTGAGGGAGCTGCTGGACGCGGACGCTACCTTCCCGCTGCAGCTCAAGCTCCAGCTCGCCGCGCTGCGATGCCCTGGCTGGCGGAATCAGCAGCAGGAGTCGGCCCAGCGCGGGATCGCTCGGGGAGAACCGCCTCGGCTGCGCCGGCGAAGGACGACCGACGCCGACCCGACACTACAGGGCTCTGGGGACGGCAGTGTGGATCCAACTGCCGCTGAGGGAAAGCCCGGTCGGCTCTGACCAGTAGTTAGTTGGATGAATCGCAACTACCAGACTTCGCCGGAGACCTGCTTCCGGACCCAACAGCTTTTTCTCACAGCTAACTAAAAAAGGGCTCTTTTCATGTCCACCACAAGGTTATGAATTACGAGCCGTCGAAGCCGTTCGACAACAGCCCTTCTCAGGGCTACCATAAGGTTAGTAAGTGCCACGTGCCGTCGAAGCCATTCAGCGACAATCTCTAAGTCAGGATAGTGCTGTACGAGGGAAGTCAGTCTAGATTAAGATTTTATTCTCTATGATGGAGATGTAAATATTTACGCATGTGTTAGTTATCGAAATATGTGTTCGACTTACAGTGTTATATTTACTTATAGAATAAGTGGTTAATTAGAATAAATACTAAATGAATAAAAAAACTGGCAAAGTGTGACTTTCCCGACTATTAATAATACAGATTAAAAGATTTATAGGCAAAAAAAAAAAAAATGTATATAATAGATATATTTTAAAGATGGGGAATAAATTTTAAGAATAATTTTCTAAAAATTTTCATGACGGTTAAACTTGACAATTTGCTTAATTAATGTTCTCTTCAATTCTTAACCCCTACAATAAAGGGTAAAATAGTAAAAAATAAAATTTTCAAAAAAAACTACTGCATTTTAGCTCCGTAGTCTGTAATTTAAAAAATTGTACACATTTCATCATACTGTAGCTCTATATATGAAGTATAAACTTCCAAAAATGTCCAAACCGAAGGGTGGTGGAGCAAAAGAACAAAAAAAAAAAATTTTAAGAGGATTGAGCTATTTAAAAAAAAAAAAACTTTTTGGATATATATATTCATTGTAGGTAACAAATTTGCTTTAAAAAAGTTCTCTAAAAAGCCTCTGAGATCGAAATTGACTTTTTCACTATGTCCCCCCACTCCCTTACTGAATTTTGAAAAATATTTTGATATTTTTCTCATATATTGTAATTTTGAGCCAAATTTGAAGAAAAACGGTTCGATTAATCCTGAATTATAAGGCAAAAAGCAATGGGATACCCATACTCACATACATTTGTTTTTTGGCCTAGATGAATTAGTTCAACGTAAACATTTGAAAAAACCCTACACCCCACTTTTGACATATTTTACTTTTTATATAGCAGCAATTCTAGCTATATTCACCGGGAAACTAATAAATTTTAGTTATACATAATATATTTTTGAAATAAAGTATTATTTATTTACGATATATAAAGATTTATAATAGTGTGAATTAATTAGTCTCATCATCTTCGTCGTTGACGTGAAAATGCGCTAAACCATTTTGCAGCTTCACATACAACATCAGTTAGCATTAGCCACCGTGCTAATGACCATAACTGTTGATGCCCACTCTTTCATAAAAAAGCCCATTCAAGGACTTGCGGAGCCAGTGCCTTTGGTTTATTTTAATGAAAGGACGTGCATTTTAATTTTTTCGTGACTTTAAGATCTTCTGATAAATTTTGTTAGAAGTGATTTGTGTGTTTTTAAAGGGTTAAGTGGCCCTTTACACCCTTGTCATCTTGAGTTTTTAATTTGTTATTGTGTGTCAGTGAAGTTGTTTTGGACAACGTTTCGTTAGAAATTGTTTGTATTTTTAAGTGGCATGGGTACTTTACACCCTTGTCACGTTGTGTTTTCTTTGGGATTTTAATATCCTTTGACAAATCAGTTATTAAATGATCTGTTTTTACTAGTCTTTAGACTATGTCGCTAGTGATTTTATCAGAACGGGAATGAAGTACTTTCTTTTTTTTTTAAATATTAAAAGCACAAATGTACTAAAATGCAATGATAAGAAATTCCTTAACCTATTTTTGATGATATTAAGGTAAAGTTTAAGGAGATACAAGTTGATTCACGTTTATGATTAAATTCTATTTAAAATTTAATTATTAATAAAGTCAAAATATCGCTTACGTGAAGTATATTAATTCTGGTATAAGCGGATACACACACAAAGCCGCGAATGAACTTAGGTGAAATATACGATACAACGTAAGAATAAAAACTAAACTTAGGTGTGAGTTTACGATAGAAAGTTCGGTTAAAAATATATAATTTGATTCAATAGATTAGAAGAATTAAGTGCTAAAAGTTATTCCGTGTACAAGATGCTCTCTACTAGCCCATGAAGAGATATAAGGGTGAGTGATGGGTGAATGACCTCATTTAACAGCCAACGGTACAAAAGAGGATGTTGTAGCTAACACTTTGTGCCCTTTTAACTTTCTATTAGTGGAGACACAAGTACCTATTAAAGTTGGAAAGTCTACGAAATACATCATTGATAAAAATTTTAACTTTTTTGAATAGAATTTGAACCAAAAATTTTTTTTAAATTTAAGAGCTACATTATTGTGAGTCTACTGAAGAGTTTTGATTTTTATAAAATACTTAATTAGTTTTAATTACGTACGTATATTTTAAGTGGTATAAAATTCTTAAATGAAATATACTGAAAGATGAAGTCTTGACTAACATCTTTTACGTTAAAGTTTTAACAAAGTTTTTAAAAAGTTCTTTATTCAGAATTCCGCCATGATTAAAACAAATTGATTTTAATTATTTAAATGAAAGTAAACATTTTTTTTTAATTAATAAAAACAACGTTTCTTAAATACCGAGGAAGGAAAAGAATTTTCGTTAGTTACTTTTTGAATTCGTTCTTGTAGAGTTAATGAAATATACGTAAATTAACATCAATGTTGTTTAGTTTAACATCAATCATGTTTAATCTATATTATTTTAGTTAATAGTAACTATGTAATGAATGATAAAATTACACCGGGATATCTTAACTTGTTTTGTTCGTATCTCATTCAGCGACTTCTAAACGACATTAATCCTGTGAACAATGGATTTCAATAATTATTTTAATAGCTTTGAAATCTGTTAAGAACGTAGAAAGGTGAGAAAAAAATTATAATCACGCTAACGCTGGAAAAAAATTATATACTTTATTGCTTTAATTTTTTTAATGTATTTTTTGTTTATTTTTCCAACAGAAATTATAGAATTTCTGGGGGGATACAATTAATTATTCACGAAAACGTTTTTATGAAAAAAATTCATATATTCACGAGATCGCCCTTCATGGACGAGTAAAGAGCATCTTGTACACGGAATAACTTTTAGTAACTAATTCTTCGAATCTATCGAGTAAAATTATATATTTTTAAAACAATTCATATATTTTTTTATGATATAAATTTTATGATTACTAGGTGATTTAGATGCTTGCCATTGTTGGATTTTCTATGGCATTTGTCAAAATAAAAAAAATGCTTATCTTTAAAGAATTTTCCTTTTAAAAACCTTTTGATGAAAAGTTTAATTTTACATTTTATTAAAACTTGTTCTTTTCTCCATTATTATAACGAGTTGAAATATGTTTCAATGAAAACATGTTAAAATCACACACACACACACATACACACACACACACACACACACATAAATATATATATATATATATATATATATATATATATATATATATATATATATATATATACACACACACACACACTCGCTCACTTACTCACTTGCGCGCGCAAATAATAACGTTTTTTATCAAATTGTTTATATATATTTTTTTAATGATGAATTAATTCAACAGAGAAGCTAACAAAAGAGCTTGTACGTGGAAATGTAAAAATGGAAATTTGTAGCGTACGATAAATACCTTGCCTGAACGGGATTCGAACCAAGGACCTCCGGATGAAAGGCCGACACTACGACTACAACTATAATTTTTGTTATTGTAATATTTAATTCTAAATACTATTATTTGTTATTTTATACTGTACACTGTTTTAAAGAGATATATTTGCTACCTTTATGATAATTAATTTCCTCTTTTAATATACAGAAAAGAACGAAAACATAATAAATGATTGTTAAATGTTAAAATTTCTTATGTTTACTAATGTGCAAAATCTTAAAGAAATTAAAATTTAAATATGAAGAGTTGCTTTAATCTGTATTGAAATCAAGTAGCTATGAATAAAGTAGAAGAATAAGAAAAACAAGTTTCATCTGAGAAAAGGATGTTTATCCCCATTCCTTTTTAACTTTTTTATAGAAAATTTTTTATAGAAGATTTGTTGGAAAGATTTGAGAGTCCAGTAACAATCCAAGGTGAAAAGATAATGATGTTGAGATTCGTTGATATTGTTCTTTTAGCTGAAACTAAAATTGAGTTAAAAGAAACACTGAATAGAAGTGGATTTATTTTTAAGAGAAGAATGTTTGAAAATAAATAAGAGTAAAGCAAAGGTAGTGAAATATAAAGGTAGAAAGAAAGATAATAAGTTAAATATTAAGGTACGAAAACATATTTGCCAAAAATCAAATAGGTTTTACTTAACAAGTTTTGTTATTTATGCTGTAACGTTACAGAAATAAATGGGAGTAAAATACTAAATTGGAGGTGAGGCTTTATAGATAAATTTCGTACAATCAAATATATTTAAAATTTGAAAAAATGTATAAAAATATTTGTGGGGAGCGCTGCTTTATTCCAGCGAAAAATGTATAGATGAAAAAAGAAAAAAAAACTTAAAAAATAGAAACTTGAAACATTGTTAAAACGTGCAAAATGAAGCCGTTTTAAGACGAATCCGAGGAAGAAAAACTTCTGACAAATCCTTTCTTGGAAACGACTTTATAGGGAGATCATATTTAAGACACCCAGGATTAAAAATAACTATGTAATGGAAGAATTATACATATTTTTAAAATTTTGGACGGGTTAGACAAAAATATAATATAATATACATAAAGCCTATAAAAGAAAATTTCGGATGTAACAAAGGAATATTAAAGTCCATCAAAAAATACGAATAAATGATCTGAAAGTACCTCAAAATCTTTTAAAATTTGGTAGTTATAAGAGTACAATTAAATTTAAAGGAAAAGATTAGTTTTAAATAAACTATTTAAAATTATTTTTTATAAACTAGTTAATGGTAAATAAATTTATCTTTAAATTTAATGAAAATAAAGAAAAATTACATTACCTTCTGTACGTTACACTATAGTAATTACATTACTTTATGTATAGCCACTGGGCTGGTCTAGTGTTTAACTCGTCGTCGTAAATAAATTGTTTAACAGTTGATTTTTGAGATCGAAGGTTCTGAGGAATCCCAGGAAAAGTTAGTTGCTTTTCTATTGATTTGAATACTAGATAGTGGATACCGAGTACTTTGGTGGTTGGGGTTCAATTAACCACACAATTCAAGAATGGTCGTCCTGAGTCCGTACGAGACCACATCTAATTTACATGTCATCCTCATCTCTTTGGGCCGGGGGAGGGGTTGCTTATTATTCACAAGTTGAACAGATTGGCAACTTTATGTATACTATTATATAAAGTAGAAGTAGGTTTTTGTTTGTTCGGGAGAAACAAAAAAAAAATATTCGATCAATCGCAATATAATTTTTACCCGTGTTTGTTGGGATAACTGAGAATGTTTTGTGATGTACTTCATCTCGAAAAATCTCGAAGAACCAACCGATCGATAGATTTAAAATTTTCAGGATACATTCGTATTACACCATGGAAGGTTTTAAGCCACAGACCGATGCCCTTGCTCCGTTGAAGGTTAAGATATTAAAATGTTGAAGGTTAAATATTGGTGATTAAGAAATAATGAATATTTTTAACTTTTGTTTGCAATTGATCGAGTAGTTTTTTTTGTTTATTTCGAACAAACAAAATCCCTCTTCTTCTTTATGTAATAGTACAGATTTCTTCACCCCCAAGGAAGTTGAATCTGTAAATTAAAGATATTCTAAGAAAAAAACGATTAATCCTTTTATTTTATTATTTTATTTCTGCCTATCTCCATGACAAATAAATAAGTTATGAATTTTTCGTCGTCAAAGGTGTGTGTACTTTAGTAACCATAGTTAGTATTATTCTATCTTTTGTAAATTAGATTCTTTTTCAGGTTTCTATAAAACGTGAGTACTACTGTAATTATTATTTATCAGTATTATTCTCACTATCTTGAGGATAAAGAACAGTGCCAGGGTCCAGGGGACGGGGTCCTGTGGACAGATGCGAGTGGCGATTGAAGCGAGCTCGCGGTTGTCCAAGCCGTCGTCCCCCTGCAACACGGGAGTGGAGAGCGAAGCGAGCTCTACGGTTATGGGGTAGACACCTTGTCCCCGGAAGGCCCCGAGGAGCCCCTGAATTGGCTCCAGGTTCGCCTGGGCCGGCTAGTATATTATATAAAATAATGTAATATTTACGTAAATTTTCACCTACAAAATTTTTATTACGAATTTAATGTAATTACTGTAGATTCTTGTATAATATTATTTAACAATCGTATTAAATAAAAGAATCAAGTAATATAAGAACCGGATTTATGTTATTGAGGTAAGAAAATTTAATAAATGAAATATCAATTTTAACATTAAACGAATGTAGACGTAATCTACTTAATAATATATAACTGCTAATTTTCGTGGCAGATAGCTAGTGTTAGTGTCTTAGCTATTCATTTTCCAGGTCCTCTGATTTAATTCGTGATCAGGCTCGGCATATTTTAGATATTACAAAATTATATATGTAATAAAATAAAGGACGGGTAATGTAAGATAGATGTCTGAAGCGGGTGGAAACAGGCAAAGGAGAACTTTGATGGAGAGAATAGGGTTTTAAACGGGGTTTTACCTGAGGATATTGAAAATTATTTGGCTCGGTAAAGGCCTCAAAATGAATTGGTGGAGCAATTTTTTCAGCAGATAAATAAAGTAAAGCAGCAAATTAAGTTTGTGGGCTACGTACTACAAATATTAAGACATCAAGTTTCAGTTAATAGAGACTTCAAGGTTAATTTGGTAACAGTAAATGTGTAAAATGTAAAAACTATTGAGGACGGCAAAGCTTGGGTTATATGAAACTTAATTTAGGTGACTGACCATCCTGAGATGTGTGGTTAATTGAATTTTAACCTCCAAAGTACACCGGTATCCACTGCCTAGTATTCAAACCCGTATAAAAGCAACTAACCTTTACTAGGATTTGAACCTCAGAATCTTCGGCTTTGAAAATCAACTGTTAAACAATTGATTTGCGATAACGATTGAACCACTAGACCAGCCCAGTGGGCTGGATCATTGTTTGGCATCCATAAATATGAATTATATTAACCAATATTTAAAAAATAAAAGATATTTAACTTTTCAATTCATTAGGTATTGAAAATACTCATTTTGACTTCTAAAAGTTACCTCATTTTGATGAATTTTGTATTACTCATCAAGATTTGGAAAATGTAAACACATAGTTGCTCAGTAGTTCTACCTTTGGGGTCTGAAGTAGTGTTGGCACTGATAATAGTACGATGAAGAGAGTAGTAGTAACATTAGACGAAAGTAGCAAGAAGCCAGTCACTGGTACAGCGACTGGTACAAAAACGACTGTTTTTTTGGTACAAAAAAAAAACAAATAGTGAGATGATGCATAACACTCAAGAGATGAAGTTCCACCTCAAGTATCCAAGTGTCTCCAAGTCCAACACATGGAATAACTTCGTAACATCCTCGCTGTTGTCTGGAAGGGTTCACGGTCAAATAGTTCACATGGCTGTTTAGTTTAAGTGTAGCATTTCGAACCGAATCTTTTGATAGTCCAAAGTTGCGATAGGTCCATATCGGCTTTAAAATCATTGTGTACAATTTGTTAATCAACGTAAACGGCGAATCTCCTCCCTAGCAACCAAAGAGCTGTACGCTGTTTAAAGTTGATGTTCAGTTGCTTCCTTTTTTCTCTCATATGAGTCTTCTTTGTTATAGGAGAAAGTGTAGGAAAAAACTTTAACCTATATTCGGGCAAATACGATATATTATAAGTAAATAATTTTATGAAATTTAGCCATTTTTTAAAATTAATTTTCTCTTTTGTGATGCTTCTTTGATGACGATTTTACTACGGTTTCCTTTGTTTCCTTTAATATATATAAGTAAATGCTGGAAAAATTCCTTTTTTTATAGGTGGATTAGCTCGTCTACTCATTTTTTATATGATCTGTACAATGTATAATTATATCTGAACAAAGTATTTATCTATTTTTGATAAAGTAAAAAAATCTGATGTGGACACCACATGACTTCCTTGTACGCCTATTAAATTATATATACATATTTTTTTAAAATGAAAGGACATAAAATTTTATTTCATTAACAACGTGTGAAATATTTTCATTTTTTTTATTATTATAATTGAATTACTACTTATCGTAATTTTTTTTTTACAGTCAGAGGTTAATAATTATTAATAAATCAATATATTTAAATTAAAAAAAAAAAGTTAAAACAAGGGAGATGAAGTCCGATTCGAACCGATGTGCCCTCCCCTTGTAAGATCCAAATAAGTTATTAATTAAAATTTTATTTGGATATAACTTTGGAACCAATGAAAAAACCACATGTATATCGTTGAAAAGCTCTCAATAAGGGCTTATTACTACAGTTAAGAAAAAGTCCAAAACCCAAATTACTTTGGATTTTGGGCTTTTTTGACACTTTTGGTTCAGTCGATTGCGATCGAAAGGGCAGGTGCCCAATTAGATGTTAACAGTCCTAAATCCAAAATTTCAACATCCTAAGGCAATCGTTTTTGAGTTATGCGAGATACGTACGTACGTACAGACGTCACGTCGAAACTATTAAAAATGCATTCAAGTAAAAATATTACTACCAGGTATAAACAAATCATCATTTTTAATAACTACAACGGTTTTATTTTTTTAATTTTTAATCATTAAAATATTGAAAAAAAATTCTTACCAATTTTTTCTTTACAAAACTCATTATTAAAAAGTATAATTGTATACAATTACATATTACTGTTCGGTGTGTTAAGTATTAAGAAAACCTTTCCAAATAATAAACAAATTAAATTAAAGCAATAAAATCATAGAATATTGTAGGAGTGAAGATTTACAAGTAAGAATATTAAATATGAATGAAAATATTATTTCGGTGCAGAAAGTAAAGAATGATAAAAAATTAAATAATATTTTGCAAAAGAAAAATTCTGAAAACACGAAAACTGCAATAATTCAAGACCTAATTGATCTACTGGGACTCGGGAGAATCAAGTTTCACCTAATGAGGTTTCACCCAACATTTTTCCTCAACTCTCAGTCGAGTTAGCAAAAACTTGTTTTCCCTATAACATGGTAAAATGCTAAAAAACAAGAAAATCTTTTATATGAAAAAAAGTAATTCACGATGTATAAAATTTTTACTACGTGATTATTAAATGTAATAATCTTAATGCAAAAACTATTTATTTTACTCGTAAAAAATACGCAGAAAATAAGTTATAACGGAATCTAAACAATGCATCAGTCAATCGCGATCAGAATCGATAGACTGGATAACTGAATTTGATTATATGTACTCGTATATTTTTGTTATATTAAAATGTTAAATCTGCATAAAACATAATTTGTGTACGGAAAGTTTTAAATTGCGCCAATTTATGTAATTTTTTAGCTAATTTCAGTATTTCATTAAGTAATGAAAATAAATGTTACATAATGTACATACAACATTCGGTCTCAGCCCATAATTTTTAATTTTTGAGTTTAATTTTTCAACAAAAATTTTTTCGTTATAATAAGATATTTATATCATACCTTATATCATATACCTTTATATCAACCTTTATATCATATATTATTTGGTTGAGTCATTTATAAATCAAATCAAATCATTTTTATTCTTTCAACCATTACAATGTACAGTACATAACATTTGTATACAAACAGTAAACTTTATTAGGCACTTAATATAAAAAAATAAAAACAGTAAAAAAGCAAAAATTAAAATTAAATATGTAGTTAAAAAAATTAAGATAAACTTTACGGTTTAAAAGAACTAGGTACCTTATTTAGGCATTGCCTGTGTCAAGGTTACCATGACACTTAAAAATTAGTAATTGAGTTAATGGAGAATTAAAACTAAAGTTATTATATTAAAACTAGAGTTAAAAAAATTAAAATTAGTAGTTAATAATTTACAGCAGAGCAGACGAAAAAAAAATGGATTTACCAGCATGAATTCTATAATTTGAGAAAACGTATTGTACTACTAGTAATAATAAAGATAAAAGCTACTGTAAAAAAAAATACAAAATTAAATACATAACATGAGAATACAAATATTACTTATACTCTTTACACGGTACAGTGTTGATAACAATTTTTTCAACTTTCTTTTAAATAATTTAATGTTTAGAGGTTTTTTATAAAACAGGTAATTTATTAAAGATTCTTGAGGAAAAATATGTGTAAAAATTATTAAACGTAATAAAATATGATTTTGGCATGTGAAAGTCATGCCTAGACCTCAACTTTTGTCGGTATATATTAATTTATTTTGGTTTTCTACCACTTCTTTTGTAAAACAAATTAAAAAATTTATATACATACAAATGTTGTAGCGGGAAGATATTTAGATCAAAAAAAATTTGTCTCGAACGTTCAGTTTGAGCTTTTATCAGTCTTTACCACGTAATTTATAGAAAGAGGTAAGTATATGACATAAACTGGAAAATAGGTTTTGAAGAAATTAAAGTTCATTATTTGAATTTTGTATGAAATTGCTTTAATCTAAACCTCATACATTTTTGAAATCTCATCTAATTCTGTGGTCTTAATAAATCTTAAATTAATCTGTCTACATTTTACATTATGACAGTTAAAATTAGCTTTTGAAGTAATTGGTGGCTAGTTGTTTCACAATTAAGAGATAACAAAGATGTATTTCTGTTAAGTATGGAGTGTGCTTAATTAATCTCAGTAGAGTCTCTAAGTTTATGGTTCATTTAAGTTATCGTAAAAAACTGTAAACCTTATTAATTTATAAATCCTCAGGATGTATTATATTAAAAAAAAAAAAACTTTGATTATTCTGTACTTAACATCTGAGGAAGTTACTGTGTATCGAAATATTTGTCATATCTAATAAAACTTAGATTTTCACCATAAAGGTATCATCCATCGGTAATGTTATAAATTTCTTTTTAAGATATTTTTCGTCTAGCCAGAAAAAATTACCCGATCTTGACATTCAAAAAATTCTTTTTGATCAAGACCTCCCTTAAGTAACGAATTTCGTACATTATTGATCCTTTTTAAACTGAATATGGTTTCTAAAATTGGTTTTTATTCAATGAACGTGCAGAAATTTAATTAATCTTACTATATGGATCGCTTCTTCTTTTACGCCAGCTTTTACACAAAGTCTTCTTACCTACCATACAGTATAAACTATCAGTAGATTTTATAGAAAATAATTTAGATATGTTGTTTCCTTATTAACTTAATAATCACAACGGTTGCATCATTTTTTGGGATGGAGATCACTTTTGAAATATCAGTATTTTAAAGTAAATGTTTAAAGTCTTATAACAAGAAGAAATACTAATTTTTATTTTGTTACGTAAACTTGATCGGTAATTTTTATATAAAAAATGTGATAAAATTTTTTTTTATAAAAAGTGTGATAAAATTTTCTGAATACAATTGTATTTTTTTTTCAGCCTCGATAAGTATCACACATTTTACTATAAGATGATCAGATTTTCATTAAAATTGAAAACTATATAAAGAAAGTACTTAGAGCTGAAGGTAAAACTTTTTTAATAAATTAAGTTTAAATAACCAAACAATCTGTGCAATAAGCTTATCTGCTTACGTATAGGTAAAAGAAAGATAAAAATCCGCCATCTGAATCGTGTGAATACCATTTAGTAATCCCAAATACTGATAATACATTCCATATAGCTTTACCAATTACATTTATTAAAATTCATAAAAAAATGAATTTATATTTAATAAATTAATTTATAATAAATACATTCAATAATTGTTTAATAATTTACGATTTAATGTAATACCAATCAGTATATGAACACAGTTAAGAAAAGCCAATAAATTCTTTACGTCAAACGAAAATATATATGAAAGTCACGCCACGACGATTCTGGCTGCTTGACGAATAATACTGCAACTGAGCTGGACAACACTTGTACGTCAATACATTGCAGAGATAGATTAGATAGTTGACCTCCAAATAGGGTTTCAGTTTATTATTACTTATATTGTTGTATATTATTACTAAAACAATTGACAGTGTTCGTTTATTTATTGTATTTTCATTTGATATCGCTCTATCAGTAAAGATTACATATATATGAATAAAGATATTGGATGTGTATTTATTTTTTAAGATTGTGTATTATTTTTTAAGATCCCTGGGCTGCGTACCGGTCGTTGACGTGCCACGTTTTTACTTTTCCGAAAGGTTCTTTAACCTTGAACTAGAATATCTATTAATTATTGTGAGAATTACTTGTTTTACATTAATTTTCATTTTATAAAAGAATAAAATAATTTTATTTTTATGAATTACATTATCCGATTTATAGCAGTACACGTCACATAAATATTGATTTTTCTTTTTTATCTATCAATGGACTATTATGATGAACTCTCCATTCCTCTCGTTTCCTTTATCGAGCTCCTAGCCTCAATTTACATCTTCTTTAGCCAGAATAAATTATCCATCATCCATTTCATAAGTGTAATTTAATGTATGGTTGTATTGTTTTTTCTCATTATGCTTATAACAAAATTCACTATCCAAGGATGCTTTAATATTAGGCTACAAATCTCGTTTTTTTTGTAGATTTTATATGGAATTAAAAAAAAACATTCTTTCTAATAGTATTGAAATTATTTTTAACTGACCCAGATTAACTTATCATAGATTACGCAGAAAGTAATCAGATTACCCAGAAAGTTTTATAATTATTAAATTCTGGAAAACTACGAAAATCTTTCTTATAAAAGTTCAAAGGTATTTCCGTTTGAATTTGTTTTAATTCTTGCATCTAAAAAGTCTCTTTTAACTAAAATACATCCCCACGATTAAGTCAAAGAAAATTTTTGTTTTGTGACAGGGCGACGAAGCCTCTTTTTAGACTTATCAATAATAAGATTTCTTGAAATTTTTTGGTTAAGATATATATCTGATCTTTAATCTCTATATTCTATAAATGTTTCAAAAAAAAATATTTATTGCAAAATTAAAAACAATTATTTAATTTTAATTCTAATAATTAAAAGATTTTTTTGTTATTACAGTAGCTAATTTTGAATAGGGATTTTTATAAACTCAAAAAACAATTATTTTTTATCAAAAGGGAGCGATTAACATTTTTACTTAATGCGTTCCAGTTAAGATTATAATCAGACTGGTTGCGGTCGTTCTTGTGAGAAACTAAGTCAGACATTAATAATAATTAAATTTAATTAATTAATTAATTAATATATTTGGATCGAATCAATTTTTATTCTAAGAAGTACATATAAGTTTAAAGTTATTTTTTTAATTTTAATACTGAAGTTTATTTAGCATTTAAAATTTATTTTTGTTAGAATCCTAACTTTTGCAACGTACTAATAAAAGTACGCTTACATAAAAATTTCAATTTTAATTTAAAATTTTCTTTATTGTTTTACACTTATGATGAATGAAAAAAAGGCAAAGCGAATTCTCAAAAATAACTTATTTTAAGCGTCTATAAATTAAAGTTTGTTGTGAGTTTTTTCATAAAAAAATACGGTACTATGATTGTATTCTGAGATAAATTTTTGTTTTAATCAGTGAATTGCCTTTGTAATTTATTGGTCTGAAAAATAAAAAAAATATATAAGTTTATAAATTTTGTTATTTGTTTGAAAGAACTACACGAAATATTCTAGCTATTCAATGAATCATTGAGTATTCAATTCAGAGTATCATTCTATAAGTACTCCTCATATTGAAAGTTGTAAAAAAAAGTAAATAAATAAAAACGGAATAACAGTATTAGTAACAAATACGGAGCAGCTGGCATTTACAACCATGTTTTACATCGGCGTCTCTACATATATTACTATATAACACAAATACATACATTTTTTATAATGCGTAAATTTTTTAAAGTTATACTAATCTTCTTCCTACATGGATACTCTTCCATATAAGATGCATAATACGTTCATATTATTTCGATTTATAGCATATTTTATTAACACAGGACTATTTAACAAAAAAAATTAAAAAAAAAAGAAACAGGACTTAAAAAGAAAACGATTTTTTTTTTTAATAATTTAATTTAGTAATATTTCATAAAAAAATAATGACTAAACATTATTAATGAATAAAGATAAATTATTATTTTGTTAAATTAAGTAAAATGTTTTTCCATAAACTGCATGCACCTTCTTGTTACACTCGTTTCTTTAACTTACAGTGGTTCAGTCGTGTTCTCAAATCTTGCAACCTTAATTAAACTCATTTCACAACGTCAAATAACGGTGAAATTTTACACAGCTGTATAAGTTGGGTGAAAGTAGAATATCCTATTTCATATATTTCTATGTACTATATATATAAAACATTTTAAAAGTTGTCGGAGATTCAAGGAGAACATCTTGAAGGGAACTGAATCGATAAAATATAGTTATCGATCCGATTGATTTTAACTGTCGATTCAGTATGAGTAGACCAGGTGGCTGTTGAAGTGGATTTTAATATATATAGTGAAAATTTAACTTAAAATTTTATGTACGCTAATTATCTGATTTAATTATAAATAACTGGTATCATACAATAATGGAAACTAATTCGCCATCTTATAATACAGAATAAAACTGAATATAAATATTTTTTTGTTTGCTAAAAAATTAAAATAATTAATTAAAATTTTTAAAACATGCTTTAAAAAAAAAAATTATTTTATGTATGACTAAAAAGAAAAGCGTGGAGCTTGCATTCATAATTAGAGCGCGCTTTTCTTTTTAATCATGCATAATAGAAAATTTAAAAAAAAATAACTTAAAAAAATTTTCAAATCAATAAAACGTCAATCTTAGAAATGCACGTTAATAGATTTAAACCTAATTTATAATAAAGTACTTACTGTGCCGTGGCACTGGTGGCCACGGCGCAGTAAATGTGGATGACACAGTAAGTGTGTATGTGTGTGGGTGACAGAGATGCTTGGACGAGAGTAACGACTGTGGCTGACACCACAGTGGTGTCAGCCATAATTCGAAACAAGATAGCGGTGGAGAGGGGCAGGCAGGCTGTAAATCTGCAGTTGAAGTGAGGCGGAGCGACCGATGCCGGATGGCTGTGGGCGGCCAGTCGAAGGAAGTGGTTGGCGGGGGCTTCTTGGAGCCGTCTTTCGTCCAAGATCCGCTGGGGACGTCACTCTGGCTATTCTAATTCGGTGAAAAGAGCGCCCGGGTGATTGCGCAGGGGCTGTGTACATACCATGTGGATTAGGTCTGGCCCCTGCGTGAGTAGGGGGGAGGTTTTTTAGCGGGTGAGATCCCCGCACTTGCCGTCAGAACGGGCCTGGTGGCGGCTGGCAGAGCTTTTTCCTCCCCCTACGGAAAAAACTACCTACAATTAAAGATAATATAGAAAAGAGCAATGGAAATAAAATGAATGAACAAGTAAAATTTATAATGATTGGATTGGGAAAATAAATTTAATTATTTAAAAATGTCTTATTTACATTTAAAAATGTATTTTATTACGGTAAGAAAACAATAATTTCATTATCTTCCGGCAATTTATAATAGCAGTAGAATAATTCATTTTATATTACTAATGCTTTGATATATATTTTTCATAAAAATGTTCTATTTGAAGAAGCAGAGATCTTTACGAAAGTATATTTAGAAAAATGTGTGTTGGAGTAATTGAATTTCAATAATGGTATAACTTTCAACGATAAAATTTAGATTGATGGATTGTTTAGAGAGGTTGATTTTTTGAGTTTTGAAAAAGATTGAATTAACTGGTTGGGAGATATTAAAAGCGGTTTTGCACTATAAAGGGCTGAACTTTCATAAACGCCACTTTCATTTAAAAATTTGGTTTGTAACTTTTCACTATTTCATATGATTGATTTGAATTTTTATTGTTGTATGGAACTTTTGTATACCTACAGCATGTTCTTAGACAAATAAGTAGATATATTGAATATTTTGTTTTGATTGCAAAGATACCCGTTGGTATCCCAACGAGTATGAGTTATTAAAATAAATAAATTCTTAATATTTATTCTATTCACTTTGTTTTTCACTGTTGTCGAGAAGATGTATAACTTGTAGAACAATAAATATAGATATTGAATAAGAAAAATAATTAAAAGCCAGTGAGCTTTTTATTTGATATGTATGTTATTCACTTTTAATGTTTTGAAGAATACTGGCGAATAGATTGGTCTATGTAGTGTTTGCAGAGGATAATGAAAAGTAAAATAGGATTATTTTTTAAAATATCTAAAAAACAGCTATTGAATTTATAAAAAAAATTAACACATATTCATTAGAATTTATAAACAAAAAAATATATAAACACACATTTATTAAAATTTCCTACAATTTCGTTTTTTGTTTTTACTGTTTATCGATATAAAATAACCAAATTATGTTTAAATTATTGCATTTTGTTCAAATCAACAAGAAAGAGTGTTTCATAAACGGTTGTTAGATTTTACGATTTGTGACTTGGGATATAAGGAAAAAACTTGATTTTCTTTAAATTTACATTTTTTTCTTTAATTCAAAATTTTCTAAGTTATAAGCAAAAAGTTTAATAAGTTATTAGAAAAATAATTTTTTAAAACATATCTTTTTTTTCGGAAATAACTGTTACGATGAGTTTACTGAAACAATTCTGTCTAACATTAGTTTTTTAATTTCTTGATAATCGTCTGTTTCATAAGCAGATAGTAAATTAAATACTTTTTTTATATAGCGAAAGTATTTTAAAAAAAATACAGATGTTAAAGTGCCTAATATGTAATTAATTTACATAAATTTTATTAAATTTCCAATTACATTTTTTGATAAAAAGGTTAATTACTCCCTCATCACATTCACAGTACAATAATGAACACAATGCAATACAATAGTAAAACTTCACTTCACATTCACATATTTATTAATATATTCACTAGTACTTTCCAGGTTCTTATTTTTATTTAAAAAAAAAAAAATATTGTATTTAAACTTACTCTCTATGTCGTTTCTTTTAGGTGATAATTTATTACAAGTTTCGAAGGTTCTGAGGTTTTTATCCTAGTAAAAGTTAGTTGATTTATACGGATCTGAATAATAGACAGTGGAAATAAGTGTATTTTGGTGGTTGGGGTTCAATTAACAACACGTCTTAGGGATTGTCGAACTAAGTTTACAAGACTACACCTCATATATGAGTATATGTCACACATATCACCTTCATCCTTTATTATTTTTCCCTACTATTTTGGAATTTCATCATATCTGGTGCTCATCTATTTTTCTCTTCAAGTAATGTATACATCACGTACATACCTGAGTATGTGCGACGTTGGGTATCTACCCAATCACACATCCATATGTAGCTTCAATAATGTGATTACTTTAAGGGGTCTTCAACCTTTTTTTTACTGAAATATCACAACCCTGTACAAACATATTCTAATGGAATATAAAAATATTTATTTTATTTTCCATTTACAGGCTTCTACTGCCATCCTATGCCAAAAGGGCACAGATAATATACGTTACTTTTTAAGTTATGGAAGATCTTCTAAATTTTTTTATTTAATCATATTTCAGTCCTTTTGTGTAACAATTTACAAAAACAAATATTACTATTTACTTAAAAAGTTAAGTTTTTAAAAGTTTTATTTGAGAAGAAAACTGAGGTAAGTTAATTTGACTTAGGAAATTCCTAAATTGTTATGTATTTATTAAATTCAGTATTTTTTGGCTCTTATTATTGTAGTTTATTATAGACTCTACAAATAATGAATGAAATTAAATAAGATTGATACCCAGTGTTTTATATTTTATTTTTTTTAAGTTCTTATGTAAAGAACTTAATAAAATATAAAATTTTATAACTTAGTGCGCGGGCCACAAAAAAAAACTTTGAGGCGGGTCGCGGGTTGAAGAATATTTAAGGATCATACGAATCGATCAATAGATGCACTAAGTATTTGCTGCTATTTTATAGATCGTGAGCTGATTTCAGATTTAGTTAAGAATACCTTTCACCAAAAAAATAAAATCAAGATAATATGTTAATTTTAAAAAAATCGGCTATTTTTTGTACGCAACGATTTTTTGTTTTTGTTTATTTATTACTTTCTAGCCAGAACCTGGACCCTCGGGGCTCAGGTCAGCCCAAACGAATCCCGGAGCCAACTCAGGGGCTCATTTGAGCCTCCCGGGACCAAGGGGCCTACCCTGTGGCCGTTTCGTTCGTCGTTCCTAATTTGCCGGGGAACCGGCGCCCTGGACACCAGCAGAGCTTGCTTCGGTCGCCATTCCCATCTACCCAGAGGGCTTCAGTCTCTGGAATCCCGCACTGTACGTTATTCTCATAGTTGTGAGAATAATACTGATAAATAATAATGATAGTATTCAGGCTTTATAGAAACCTGGAAAAGAAACTAAATGACAAAATATAGAATAATAGTAACTGTGGTAACTAAAGTACACACACCTTTGGTGACGAAAAATAACTTATTTCTTTGCCACGGTGGCACAAATTATAATAATGAATTAAAAGGATTAATCTATTTTTTCCTTAATGAATGTCTTTAATTCAAAACTTCACCCTCCTTGGGCGAAGAAATAATGAATATTTTTAATATATTAACCTTCAAGGAAGCTAGGACCTCGATCAATGGCTTAAAATCTTCCCTGTAATAACATGAATGTTCCTGAAAATTTGAAACTAATCGGTCGGTTGGTTCTAGCGTGATAACAGACAGACAAACTTTATATATATATAAATTTCTGAATAACCGCGATTTGTTAGATTGAGAGTGTACCTGATGCATGTAAATATTAGAATTCAACCTACTAACAAATACCATATTTGAATTTTGAAAATTGGTCGATTGTTTGCAGAGGTATTATAAGAGCACCTCATTTCACCTTCTGAACCCTGTTTGTAACCAGTTGATTGGTCTAGCCATTAACGAGGTGCTTGCATCCCTCACCACTCTAGTGTCACAAGCAATCCCCACAGGAAGCTAAATATTGTTAAACAGAAATTTTAAAAATTTATTTAATATAATTTCATTTAACGTAAATTTAATTCTTTTTTTTTTGTAATGTTATTCATTCGAATCATTCAGTTCAAACCCAGAGCACACGTAGTGATAAAGACTCACGATTCACAGTTCATTAATCCAATGTTCATTAAAGTTTCTGCTTCAACCGGCAAATCCCCACTACTACTACTGCTACTGCTACATACACACACACACACACACGCGCGCGCGCACACACACACACACAAACACACACACACATATACATATATATCTTAGCGATTTTTCGAGATGAAGTATATCTAAAAACCTTCTCAGTTAGCCAAGAAATATGGGTAAAAATTTGGTTGCGATTGATCGAGTAATTTTTTTCTTTACCCCAAAGAAACACAAACCCTCTTCCTCTTTATACGAGTATAATAATATAGATTTAGTTTATCAGATTGTTTTTTCTTTTTTTTTATCTAGCTATCAGTTTAGTCACTTTCTAACTATCAGTATAAAGTTTATAAATTATTTATGTTCTCTTTTTTTATATTTTTCGTTAGTTTACCTATAAAGCTAGAAACAAAAAAAAAGGCGTGTACAAAAAATGTGAGTATGCAATTATTAGTAAAACGAATGGTTAAATGGTTCCCTATAAAGAAATTAAAGGATTATCTGTAAACATAAAATTTACTTTGTTCAAACCGTTAAATATAATGACTGTCAATCAATCTTTGAATTAAAAAAAACAAAAATTGTTCAGTATACATTGTTTGATAATAACGATCAGATTAATTCGAGAGTATAGACAGTTGTCAGAGATAAAAAAAATATAATGTACCTTGATTAATTCATATAGATGTACATCAGTGTGATAATAAAAAAAAATTAAAATTTAGTTTAATAAAACTGTTTCCTGGCATGTGAGAAAAATAAATTTATATTAACAAGTGTTGCTTTGAGGGCGGACAGGTCTATTTATGATCCTTCGCTTGATTTAGAGCGTAACAGAGCTTGAATAAATTTATTAAATATGTCATTTGTAGAGTATTTCTTTTAATTATTTGTTGAATAATAAACAAACATCTGTTTACGTGGCAAACATATGTTACCAATGTTCAAATGTCCGTTATTTAGAATTAATTTTGTCAAGTTAAAAAATTACTGTTATGTTTTATTTGATGTAATTGTAAAATTTCGAACAACAGAATTTAAATTTATTGTTTAAGAATGTGATTTTTTGGAACGTGTTTAAATTGTAATGTAATTTTAATTTTTTCTATACATAAATTTATTAAAAACTTACGATTACAATCAGTGTTCATGCTTGGAGTTCATAAGAATTACGTTTATTGTTCATAGTAAATTGAAATTCTGGGACCTTTTCCTGGAAGCATTTCTTACTTTAGAATTTTTTCTTTATTTAGAGAATAAATAAGGTTTTTAAGTATCATTTGTACGATCGTAATTTTAAATTATTCTTGAGTAGTTATAGGTCATAAATAAACATTAAGATGTCATTAGTCTGTAAATTCAGAGTTTCGGACGTGTTTGCCATCTTACCTATGCGTACATTTTTTCAAAGCGACTAATTAAAGAGTTTTAGCAGATAATCTTTTGGCTTTAAAACTGAATTAAAAAAAAAATTAAATGTTTGAGAAAGTTGCAAGTTTTCTTGGTTAAAAAGCAATGCAATTAAGACGCCCTTTGTTTGTTTACAGTCTGAAACAACGATCCCTTTTTCTACCACAGTAATAAGTATTTTTTCTTTCCGTGGATATAAGTTGTTATAGAGATGGCTTAGATGTAATGTTTATTCCGTTATAGCTACAAATTTATGCCCTATTAAAAGGATAAAGGTTTTAGCTTGTGAAAAATTCATTTATTCGGAATTTGAACCAGAACCTTTAGGATGAAAGGCAAAAACTATTATCTGTTAGAATATCACCAAAAAGTTTTTTATATTAAGATTTATAATTTTCTCATGAGTATCATATAGAATTTTATTTATATTAAGTAAAACAAAGAAATACTTATATTGAATTTCAGACTAAATTTTCTATTAATAAATAAGAACTCTTTTAAGTTTAGGTTCATGAAATAAATTTCAGTTTTTTAGAGCTATTAAGTATTTATTTTGAAATAATTATGTTGGTTACAAATGGTGAAGTAGCATGTGAAGATCTTTTAAGAAAACGTTTTTTAGATTGAATGAATTATAATTAAGACGTAGAAGTTAATCATATTGCTATTTTATTATTTATTAGCATCCACTGTCGCGAATTCGCCCCGCAGTATATGCGTATAGAACTTAAAAAACTGGAAATAATTTTTTAGTAATTGTGTGTAGGCTGTTGCTTTCATAATGTAGCGGATAAAATAAAATGTTTAAATAAAGAATATATTCCCAAAATCAAATTTTTAATGAAATCAGGAAATTGAATTTCAAAAATTAGTTTGTTCCCGGCAGAGCAGATGACTTTTCCAACATAGCAGCAACATTAGGGACTCACATGCGGCTATCAGTGCCTGGATGTCTGGAGTTCGTCTTTCAATGGCTCCAGAAAAGACGGAGATTGTTTTAATCACTAACAGGAAAAGAAGGCTGATATTGAAGCTGACACTTGAGAACAACACATCTAGGAATATGGGTGGACGCTAGATTGTGTTTTGGAGCGGATGCATTGGAGGCCTCTGAGAAGGCGGAAAAAGTCATGCGGTTGATCGTTGGTTTACTACCTAATTGCGGGGAACCCAGGCAGCAGCGGAGGAGGCGTCTGTCTAGTGTGGTTTATTCCACACTCCTTTACGGCGGTGGGGTGACTAGATGTTCTAAATGTAGGGGGTGCACTTGACTCACTGCATAGGAGGATCTGTCTCCTTATCACGGTTACAAATCGTATTATTTTCCGTGATGCGGTGGAGATTATGGCGGGGTTGCTATCCATAGACCTGGCGATCATTCACTGAAGGAGGCTGAGTGAGCAGGGGGCATTATCATCTAGAGAAAAGAGGAGAGTATAAAATGACATTATAGAAGAACTGAAGAGAGTACGGCAGATGCGGTGAGATGCGAACGATAAGGATAGATGGACCCACGGCTTGATTGGCGACCTGAGTAGTTGATGTGCGAGGTCCCATGATTCGTTGGATAAGTGTCTCTCACAATTTCTGACGGGCCATGGTGGTTTCAGAGAGTACCTATTCAGGTTTGGCCTAGATAATACTGTTAGATGTCCGGTGTGTGAAGTAGATGAGATGGCATTCCACGTGTTTTTAGGGTCCTCGCTTTGATGAAGCGAGGAGAAATATCATGCATTTCATAGGCCGTAAGGAAATATTTCTTCCTGAGGACCTGTAGCAAATTATGTTGGAAAGTGAGGAGAACCGGGTGGCTGCAGCCGGGTTTGCAAGGAGCATAATTGCCGCCTGGAGGAGTCCCGTTTGAGTACGTGTCGTGGGGTGGCGGGGGACGGACAGGCTCCCGTTGAAATATGTAGGGGGTTCCCCGTGCGTGTGGGGATAGTTTGGGGGCGATGAGGCTGGGGGCACTCCGCCCGTGTACTCGATGGCGGCTTTAGGTAAGTAGTGTGCATGATTTGTGAGTTTAAAGTGTCTGATGTGTGTGTGTGACGATTGATCGGATGTGAAATTGTACGTTATTGTAAGTGATGAGATCTGTGTTCTTGTTTTCTGTGTATGACTGGTGTATGATCGTTTATGAGAGCGTATTACCCCTTCTGGTGAAATGATTCATTAGCAATACCAGGAGAGTATAAAAAAAGCATAGCAAAGTCTAGGAGTTTTATCATTCAATTTTTTGGCATCACAGTGGTTACGTATTTTAATCATATTACTTATTTGAATATATTTCTTTGAATATATTTATAAATATATATATATATATATTTTTTTTATATATATATATACCTTTGAATATATTTCAAATTCAGATAAGTTCAGAATGATCATTTTAAAAGCCGATTTGAGATCTTACACGTATCTCTAAGGTTGAACTCGATTTTGAGCCGTGCGCATAGATTTCTTTTGATAACGTTCTGGTGTAGATTTAAGTTATCTAAGCTCATAAATTCTAGTAACTCTGGAAGTTCTTCTTCTTATCTGTGACTTCGAAAACCTCGGCGTTATGAAAATATTAATACAAATTTAAAGTCGAATCTATACTAATTATGTGTTTGGCTTACCCTCATGGAACCTCTTAAGTTGAGAGTGCTGCTTAAAATCTACAGAGAGTTACTTTGCTCACGTGAGGATGATTCTCGTAGGTTCCCGCTAGATTAGACAACGACATTAAATTTAGTAAATCACATAATAACTACCTGAAGAAGTCGATATTGACATTAACAACGATCGTTATAGACAACCTTAAATTTAATAGCAGAAGTTTAAGATTATTTATTTATGATATATTCTTATTTATGATTTATATAGTTGTGAGATTGGTGAGGTTTGAACTATGGTAAACATCTGGGGGGGGGGGGGGTGTCATGAGACAGCTACTGTTAAAACTTTGTAATGATTGGTTCAGTAGTTTTGCGGTTATCGGGAATGAAAAAAAAATTGTCTCTTTTTACAATAGTGAGAGCTTGTATTGGAGAGTACCTAGTCCTGTTATAATTTATAAAAATTCTTAAAACAAAAAAGTTCTATTTAATCTTGCTGTTAAATGTGAAATAAATATTATATAGACAGGTTCTTGTGTAAGTAGATTTACTTAAATCTTCATATGTTGTATAAATATAAAAACATTGTATAAACTTTTTGCTCGAAAAAAGAACGAAGATACGAAGATTCTATATTAAAATTAATATAAAAAATAAATAGTTTAATAAATTGGATTCTAACAGGACATACAAAAATTAAGTTCAGATATTTACTGCTAATTAATTTTATCCTTCCTTCGAAACAGTTTAAATTGAAGTAAAGAAAATGGATAATAACATTAAGCAGTAAATAGGTGATAATTAGGTTTTGTAGATACAGAATATAATATGGAATAAAATGTATGAAAATGAAAAATTATTAAAAACAATTAATTGATAATACATTTTACAAAACTGACAAACCTTTTGCTAATAAAATTAGGTTTGCTTAGAACACTATGATTATTTTACTTTATGTTGATAGTTATTTAGTATCATGAATAATATTATATTGTTTTTATATTTTTACATTTGCGATAAATGTTACAAAATAAATAAAGAAATAAAAAATAACCTTTCATGTAAGTAAAAAGTTGATTTTAATGATTTTGTTTTGGTTAAAACACCAAGTTAAAAGCAAACAAATTGTTATATTCAATTTACTATTAAATAATTTTGTTAAAGTTTTTACTGTTAAATAAAGTAATTTAATTACAGTTTTTTATTGGAATACGTATTATTATAATTTATTTTACATTTATTTCATATTTTAATTTGTATACACTTTTTTAATATGTGAAAAACATTATTTTGAAATCAGGATTATGAAAATTTATTTTTACAAAACTGTATTAACCTTTCCATCATTTTTAGTTAGCATTTTGTCATTTATTAAACTAATTTTTTTACAATTTAGTTAAATCAATAGTCTTTTAGAATGTAATCAAACCGGGATATTCTATAATCCTGGATTACTATTGAAGAATACTCGGCACAAACCTCCAATTGAATATTCTTGAATAAATTGTTATAAGCTTAATGCACGAAGAGATTGAATTTACGTAAATTAAAATCAGCTATTCATTTTCTTTATAATATTATTGGAATTTTTACATGGATTTAATTATTAAAGGATACAAAAAAGTGATTATAATAGGAATTGTAAGTAGTAGAGTGAAGAAAGATTATTAAATGAATAAGATGGTAAATAAATAAGGGAAAGTCTATAATTTGTTTTTACTGTTACAACCAATCATATTATCTTCTTCCTCATTTTAATTTTGGTTTTTAATATTTGTGATAATTTAATTTACGAATTACATTTTTAGTAAGTAAAGCTGTAGAAATGATGTTTGCTAAAATATGATAGAAAGAAGTAAGTGAAAATTATAATAGAAATCACGAGTTAATAAAGGATCTGGATTCAAAAGCACTATTAAATATAGTTAATGAAAGAAGATTAAATAAAAAAAAAATAATAATAATAAATAAAAAAGTAAATTAAGTTATGGGAACCAGGATGATTGATAGCATGACGTTACAGTAGTCGCAAGCAGCAGTACCGCACCGCACCGTAATAAAAGCTGATAATTTATTGCCTGTTCTTATTTCTCCATTAAATATAATAAAAATCATTAATAAAAAATAATAATAGTAAATTAATACAAATTATCAGCTTGCATTACGGTGCTCAAGCGTACTGCCGGGTCAACTATCTGCAATAACTCTATTGTTTATCAACGATTGTTTAAGAATGAGGTATCATTTTGTTCAAAATAAAATGCTTAATAAATTTTGTAAGTAAAAATTTGATCAAACAAATAATTACAATGATATTAGGGATTAAAAAATTAAGATGGCCGCCATTTTGAAATTTTAGAAGATGACGTTTAAATTTTTTTTTATTTTGTAGAGTAAAAGACTAGTTTTAGATTTGTCAAATTTAATTAAAGTAGGTTTGCCCGTTCCTGAGAAATAATTTTTATTTTGAAAATCATAAAATGGCGTCCAGAAGGAAAACAAAACAAAATAGGACTTACGTCGATGTGAACCTTTTTGGTAATGAAAATATCAAATATGGTAGAAATTAAGGTGTCCTGAGTTAGTTCCTGAAGTTCGGCGAATACGTCCCGGAACACTCCGTATATGGACATCAAAATTATATACAGATAAGAAGAAGAATCTGAATCGCCTATTAGATCTACTAGCAGAATTTAGTAATGTCAAAATTTCCTTTGGCTTAGAGAAATGTAGAATCAACGGAAGGGTTAATGAGTGAGTCATAAGGGATTTAAAGTGCAAACAGGTATCATTAAAGGCTTGGGTGAGGAAGAGGTCTGCAAATACTTTGGGCATCAGTAGGATAGGGATATCACAAACAAATTAAAGAGGACTTAACAGTAAGTTTTAAGAGGAGAGTGGAGGGGGTGCTAAAAACTAAACTGAGCACTCGTAACAAATGTAAGACGTTGAACTCCTATGAACCCCATATTCCCATTGATAATATATTGCTTAGGAATTATGTTTTGGCTAGAAACTGGGTTGGATGCACTCAATCGCTTGGTTAGGACATTGTGTACGAGGCATAAAACGCACCGTCCTAGGAGCTCAATGAATAGATTTCATCGGCCGTGAAGATTTAGTGGAAGTGATATCCTAGATGTCACAGGTGAGCAAATTACTTGCGAATTTCTACGAGAAGCCTAAAGGTAGCAATTTGCATGATGCTGTAGTCAAAGGTGATAACAAATTTACGCCTCTGAATTTGAAGAATATTGGTTTTGACCCGGAAAGCAGAATTGGCCCCATTTATATGAGAATTTCTAATTGAAAAAGTAAAGAACTGCATGGGAGCTTTCCAGCTGTCCTTAAAAATGCTGATATTGATGAACTGACCTCACACTGGTAGGATGAAATATTTCCGGAAACGGAACGATTTATGCTCGGAATTCAAAGATCAGATAGTACAAATTAATGTCGGATGTATGGACAGTATTCAGAAACATAGAGCATATTTTGGGTTCATGCTCAGTAATGACCTCAGAGGAGTACACTAGAGGGTACGATTATATTGCGACAATAGTGCACCAGGAAATGCTTCGTAATCTTAATCTAATTGATTCATATCAGCTTTATTATATACACAAGCCGGAATCTATTATTGAAACAGATGTTTTCAAGATCTACTGAAACCATATCATAGTGACAGATAGAACAGTAGTACACATTACTACACACAATACAAAAAAAAAAACAAAACGTCTCAAAGGACACCAAGTTGGAACAGTAGAAAATATAACAAAAATGTAACCGACCATCTGATTGATATTCCGATTTGTGAGTTCCAACACTGTTATGAAGAGTGGGAAAACGGTTTGAAGCGTTGCGTAGCTTCCCAAGGGAACTATTTCGAAGGTGATAGAGTCCATGTATAATTGGATTGTAAACAAAAGATTTTTCTGAACCAGTCTCATTACTTTATTTACAGACCTCGTAGACTAGACATTGTATACGTGGATAGATTTAAAAACACTTTGGATTTGTTTATTATCAATATTGCTGTCTCATTATCTATGAATCTTAGCAAAAAGGAGAAAGAAAATTTGGAAAAATATACACTACTGGCAAATGAGATCAATAATATGTGGTCCACACACAATGTCATTTTAGTTCCGATAATAATTGGAAGCAAATATTAATAATAATAATTTTTATTATTATGTTTAGTTATTGTTATTATTTTTATTATTATAATTGTTATTAATAATGACTTCATAATTTAAGATAACCCTAATGATCGTAAACAACTTCATATGAGGCACAAATAACACCTTCCCTGGCAAACTATACTTTTTTTTTTTTTTACCACTTGAGAGCAACCGGTCACCGCCTAGAAGATGTTACTTCGGTCGGTCCCAAGTGACGTGGCTGAAGACTAGCCCCCCCTTTGTGGAGCTTGAACCTGATCTTCCGACGGGGTCCTTCCTGGATCATTAAGACATCACGACATCCCTTCCGATTGCCATGGTGATTCTCCCCAAGACAGCTACCTTTCCTTTCCCTATCACTTAGTCTGGATCCAGGTATGCACCTCACACATACTCCCCCTGAAACGCGCGCCCACCTCACAAACCTCAAGGGTCTTCAATGTGACATCAGAACGTCCTAATCCAGCTATCTGCTGGATCCAAACGCCCTCAGCAAAGAGGCTGCCTCTCTGGACCTCCACATGTCCACGATTCCACCCCCTGGCAACAGAATCTTTTTCGCTAGTTCTCCCGAACTTTTTTTTTTTTAAAATTAATGGAGTTTGATATCCACACAGTATGCTTTCATTAGCTCCAGTCAGTCGAAGATATATGTCATTGCCCTTCAGTGAGATGAGATATAGCACCTCAGTTATATGTGTAGCAAAATTTATTTACCAAGATAATTCAGTATACACACAACCAAGTCACTTAACATTACAAAAGGGATGAAATACAATTATTAAATATATTAAATTTATTATTCATATTTACAATAATACAGCTCTATTAGTAGGTCATATTACAGCACATGTAGAAATGAGTTTGTACCATAAATGCTGTACTCCAACATATGTAGCACAATAAAACAATATAATAACAGTATAATGTAATGATGATACAAATAATAATAAAACAACAGCAATATTAATAAACAATGCTAGGTGCCTAGACCAGGCCAGACAGTAAATCCTAACTACTCGCTAACAAGCACAATACAGCTTATAAGAAACATAGTAATACATGATAAAAAATCAATAAAAAGATACAATACAATACATAACCCCTTCATTTATAAAGTGTAGAGGCCCTCGTCCCTGATTCATACGTCTGCGCCTACCCATGAAGCATTTCTCACAGTGAGCTTCATCTCGTCAGGATGCAACAGCACATCATTTATGTATAATACATACAGCAACAAATTCCAATAAGCATATGACAAAGAGTAATTATACAAAACATCAGTAACAAAATGGATAGGATCCTTAAAACTACAACAAATCGAAGAACGCATAGATGTATATATTACCCAATCTTAACCATAAATATCCCATGCTATGCATACGTCGAAAGGAAAGAGAGGTGCTCTTATCATTTTTAATTTGTCTGATTATACTAGTAGTTCTGCGAATAATATGTCGCAGTCGTTTTGTATAGAATTTAGCACATAGAGCTGTACAACGAAAATTAATTAATAAAGTGAAAATTATAATAAGGCAATATAAACCTTAATTAATTGTCGATCGTAATTGACTGGGGAGCGTTTAGCTAGGGCAAAAAATAATGCACTTTATTGTCAATATTATAAACACTGTTTCCAAGGACATCGGAGATGACCAGCGACTGGTCTCCTATATAATTAATGAACTAGATGAGGTCTTCAACTACACTCTCACTTTTTTTCCAATTTCTCTTGTAAATAACGATTCTGAAGAGAAAACTATAAAAAATTAGTTGTATTAAAACTAACATAATATTATTTATGTACTGAGAAGAACATGATGCTCTAAACAGTATGAGAATGGTTTCAAACCGTAAAAAGTTTATTATTTAATACGAAACCATCGAGAGATCAAAATGGTCGGTGTCGTCGGGAGTGAAAGTGGAAGGGAGACCATGTGTTGGTGGTTCGTGTATGGAAACTTCTATATCTCCCTGCCAAAAAAAGCCCATCATTTTGAAACAGATTAATATTATGAAAAATCGTTACGTCGTTTCGTTTAATTACAAGAAATCTTACAAAAAGTTTTATAAAAAATGGAAAACGCGTTTGGGCGTAATTACCCAATTGTATGAAATTACACAAGATCGAGTTTAGGATTTGTTTTTTGGGTATTAAACTGGATTTTTACGGTCGGATTCTCTTCCTTACGTCATTATTTATAGGAATAAAGGATGATTATTTGTATCGTGTGAAATAGTTATGTCCAGTCGGGATTCAATTACGGAATCTAAAGAATTAAAATTCGAAGACGCTACCATTTGCAACAGAATTATTATAATGATATACTTAATTAAACATTTGAATAAATTCTAATAAAATCTAATATTCATATTAGATTTCTAGGCGTATTTTGCGCATTCATATCTTTAACAAATTTCTAATATATTTTAATTTCCTATTCTCTTCTTTTTTTAAATTACGAGGCACATTTATAATGCAAGGGCGGTTTGGTCATTAAAAATTAACTCGTGAGAAAAGGTTTTTACTTACAGTTTTAGTTTATTACATATCTACATCACTGTTTCACATAATCACCATTAAATTCTAAGCACTTTTCGTAACGCTACATCAGTTTTTTTATCCCTCTGCATTGAACTTGGCCGCCTGGGAATTGAACCAGTTGACTACGATACTCTTGAGTTCCTCGTCGTTTTCAAACCGTTGTTCACCAAACTACTTTTTCAAATGCAAGAAGAGAAAGTAGTCGCTAGGTGCAAGATCGGGACTACGTGGACGGTGGTTAAAAAGGTTCCCAGCGAAAATATTGAATCTTTTTCTTGGTTAAGGTAGCAGTGCGAAGACGCGCGCTATCGTGAAGGAGGATTACGTCGGACAACAGTTTCCCGCGTTGTTGATTTTAGATCGCACGTCTCAGTTGTGTGGGCGTTTCGCAGTATAAGTCAGCTGTAATTGTTGATCCACTTTCCATGAAATTGACCAAAATGACTCCTTTTTCGTTACAAAGAACGGTACCCAATATTTTTCGATTCGAGTACGGAGACTGCTTAACTTTTTCGGTTTTGGGGAAGTTGTATGACGCCACCGCATTGACTGTTTTTTCAATTCTGCGTTGGTTTAGATATCCATATCTTGTCGCCCATAACATTGTGGGAAAAAGCCATTTCATCTTGTCGATAGCGGTCCATAAACGCTCCTTCCTGCATATTCTTTGTTCTTTGTGTTGGTCGGCGAGCATCTTCGGTACCCAACTTGCACACAATTTGTAATAACCGAGCTTTTCTGTGGCAGTCGTGTAGTTAGAGGTGCGTCCAACATGCGGAAATTCATCAGCCAGAGCACTAATTGCCCATCGCCCATCACATCGTAGTTTTCGGTTCACTTGTTCAACGATTTCGTCAGTCTGAATACTGGGCCTGCCATTCCGCTCATCGTCATGCGCATTTGTGCGGCCATTTTTAAAGTCTCGACACCATTGTCTAATCTTTCCTTCACTCATTACTGTAGATCCATACACTAGGCACAACTCCCGATGAATTTCAGCAGCTGAAGATCATTTTGCACACAAAAATCGAATCGCAGCGTGCACGTCACAACTGGTAGGAGAAACGATTGTCGCGGACATTGTGATCTGCATTCACCGCCAGGAAAACGACGATTTAATCAAAACAAGTGCAGTGGCTTCGTAAATAGCCGACAGATGGCCCTGCATGCGTGAAACTGTGTTTAGATCTGCTAATATTTAAATATAAGCCGACGGCCCTTACTTTATGAATATGCCTCGTATAAATATTTATTTGAAAATCAATTACACTGAATTTTATTGTTTTTCTAACAAATAGGTAATTTATTGCTATGTTCAATTAAAATTCTGATATTATTGGCCTAATATACATTTTTTCTGATAATTTATGCTGTTCAGATATTGTCGTGTTATTTATTTTATCCTCATTAAGTTTTCAGTAATGGCATCTGTCAAATCCTTTTCGAAAACGGATGGAAATTGCACGCTTGTTTGTTAAATATACAGTATCATAATAGTATTAATTGAAAATTACATTTATTCAATAAAATGATTAACTGTGCTGAATGCAAATAGGAAAGTGAAAATTCAAAAGAACCGCACAAGTTAATTCTGTAATATACATTTCATCGATTGTTAAACAGTCATTAATTTATACTGTGGAAATTAGTAAATGTGAATGGGAAAGCAAAACCTAAATAATTGTAAAAAAAATTAAAAACTAAAAATAAAATATATAAAAAAATTAGTACTTATTAAGTACGAGATAAAATACTTTTAAAGTCTAAAAAAAAATAAAATATTGCACTAGGCAGAAATTCTAGAGTGAAATGTTAATTTAAATACAGTCAAACCATTTGAATTCTCCACTCGGACGGACTGTAATGAAATTTAATTTTACTAATTTAATTTTATCTAAATTATTATTTTTTTTAATTTTATTAATTTCTGTTTAATTTTTCTTATAATCTTTTATTAATGACTATACTAATTAAAATACGCATCTAATTTAGATCTTTTTATTTGTAAAAGTTTGGTATAGAGTTTTTTTATTAAAAAAAAAATATAAAACGTATAAATCTTCTGAATTTTAATTTTTTCCATTGAATAAATATTTTCAATTGAATAAGAGTATTTATTTACCAACTTTTTCTTATTTTTATAAAACCATTCAAATCAATCAAATCGATTTTATATGATTCTGTGGAGCTCATATATTTACAAAAATCTTGTCATACCTAAAATATTTGAATAACAGAAACAGGAATTTATTAAAAATTCTCAAAGTAAAAAATAATTTTTCAGGTATCCGGAATCTTTCTTAACCCCTTGTTTAACAGTATTTTTGGTAGATTAATAATTTATTCTTTGAGTGGGTGTTTTAATATAGAGTATTATTTTTTCTTAATATAAAGTCTGGAGATTTTTATTTTTAAGATGGCTACCTGATAATTTAAAAACAATTAAGTTGAAAGATAAGATCTTTCAATAAGTTTACGATTGCTTTTAGAGGTAAAAAATTAGAGATTCAAAATTTTATAGACAATTTAAAAATTATATATCTTTTTAGTAATAAAGCTGCTAAAAATTACATGAAAATTAAACGTACCTTTTTTTGAAAAAGTCATCTTTAAACGTTTTCAGTTTTCAAACTGAAATAAAAAATATCAAATCTAAGTATTTATGAATGTCGCTGTTCTGATACGGTTTCTAATTTTATGTAAGAACTGAAAGATTTTCCGTACTTGGTAAATATTTTAAAAGAAAACTAATTTTGTATTTAATGTTTTACAATATCCAACCAGAATTTCCTGTAGCTAAAGTTCGTAAAAAAATCTGAGGTATAAATATTACTAGTCAAACATGATTTCTTTGAGGTGAATGATGTTAGTTATACAATTAGTCTTGTGATGTTTAGAGTAAGGTGACATTTCTGAGATTGAATATCACGTGCATTTTGGTGGGCTTAGTACTGATGTTGCCCACTGAACTGGTCTAGTGGTTAACTCTTCATCGCAAAACAGCTGACTTCGAAGTCAGGAGTTCTAAGGTTCAAATCCTAGTAAAGGCTTACGGATTTGAATACTAAATCGTGAATAGCGGTGTTCTTTGGTGATTGTGTTTCAATTAATCACACATCTTAGGAATGTCGACCTAAGACTGTGCAAGACTGCACTTCATTTACATTCATACAACCATGTTATCCTTATTCTCCTCTGAACCACCTTACGGTGGTTCTGGAGGCCAAATAGAAAAAGAGAGAGCATACTGATGGGTAACAGTATAATTGGCTCAGTGAAGAAGGCAGTGAAAAATAAACTGTTTCTTCTAATCATTCAAACCTACATACAAACAAACACCAAACAACAAACACCCCCCCCCCCCCCCCCCCCCCCCCCCCCCCCCCCCCCCCCCCCCCCCCCCCCCCCCCCCCCCCCCCCCCCCCCCCCCCCCCCCCCCCCCCCCCCCCCCCCCCCCCCCCCCCCCCCCCCCCCCCCCCCCCCCCCCCCCCCCCCCCCCCCCCCCCCCCCCCCCCCCCCCCCCCCCCCCCCCCCCCCCCCCCCCAAACAAAAAACAAACAAACAAACAAACAAACAAACAAACAAACAAACAAACAAACAAACAAAAAAACAACAAACAAAAACAAAAACAAAAACAAAAACAAAAACAAAAACAAAAACAAAAACAAAAACAAAAACAAAAACAAAAACAAAAACAAAAACAAAAACAAAAACAAAAACAAAAACAAAAACAAAAACAAAAACAAAAACAAAAACAAAAACAAAACCAAAACCAAACCCAAACCCAAACCCAAACCCAAACCCAAACCCAAACCCAAACCCAAACCCAAACCCAAACCCAAACCCAAACCCAAACCCAAACCCAAACCCAAACCCAAACCCAAACCCAAACCCAAACCCAAACCCAAACCCAAACCCAAACCCAAACCCAAACCCAAACCCAAACCCAAACCCAAACCCAAACCCAAACCCAAACCCAAACCCAAACCCAAACCCAAACCCAAACCCAAACCCAAACCCAAACCCAAACCCAAACCCAAACCCAAACCCAAACCCAAACCCAAACCCAAACCCAAACCCAAACCCAAACCCAAACCCAAACCCAAACCCAAACCCAAACCCAAACCCAAACCCAAACCCAAACCCAAACCCAAACCCAAACCCAAACCCAAACCCAAACCCAAACCCAAACCCAAACCCAAACCCAAACCCAAACCCAAACCCAAACCCAAACCAACAAACAAACACAAATAAGAAATAATTCTAAAATATATATAAACAACTCTATAAATACTATGGCATTGATTTTGATACTAAGTGCATTTATTTTTTATTAAAAGAAGTATTTACTGATAAAAGCTCCAAAAGCAGTTTTCTAGCCCAGAAAGAAGTAGAGAGAAAAAGATAGAGATAATCAGATCATCTGAGTTAACTCAGATCATTTTTACTGTCTTATACGAAGTAAAGGAAGTACTGTCATTGCGTAAAATTTCGGTTTTCAGATTTTGACGGAAATATCCATTTTGTCCATCCCTAGATCCATTTTGACTAGTTTCGGCGTGACGTCTTACATACGTATGTATCTCGCATAACTCATAAACGGTTAATCGTAGGATGTTGAAAGTTTCGATTTAGGACTGCTGTAACATCTAGTTGTGCATCTCTCGTTTTGATTGCAATCGACTAAACCGAAAGTAGCCAAAAAAGCCTAAAATCCAAAAAAAAAATTGGATTTTTCGTTTAAAAATTGGATTTTTCGTTTTTCTTAACTGCAGTAATAAACCCTCACTGAGAGCTTTTCAACGATGTATCATAATTGGTGGTTATTTTCATTGGTTCTAGAGTTATAGCCAAATAAAATTTTAATTAATAAAATATATTGATCTTACAAGGCTTGGCACATCCATTCGAATCAGACTGCATCTCCTTTTTTTAACTTTTTTTTTAAATTTAAATATTATGATTTATTAATAATTATTAACCTCTGATTGCAAACAAAAATTACGATAAATAATAGTTCAATAATAACAATTAAAAAAAATCATAAGTTATGAAATAAAATTTTATTTATTTTTCATTTAAAAAAAATGTGTATGTGTAATTTAATAGGCGTACAAGAAAGTCATGTGGTGTCCACGTCAGATTTTTATGTTCGTTATCTAATGAATGATTCTTTAGTTAAATCAGCTGATATGTCAATACTCACTAATGATGTGGACGTTTTGGAGGTGGTTGGTTGTGAATCCGTGAACTTTTACTGTTGCGATTAGCCTACGTTGAGCGTGTAACTTCAAACTTTAACAAAATTTGTTTTCTTAAATAATATCCATTACTATCATTTAAAGAAAGTTGTTTAATTTACTTCATTAATATATATACATATATATAATGTGTGTAATATATATAATGTGTGTAATGTTTAGCTATTTAAAATAGCTATTGTTAAATTTTAAAACAAATTTGTTATAATATTTAAGAACAAATGTTATCTTTTTTATAACATTTTTAGCATTTGTGTATTATAACAAATTAAAAAACAAAAACACTTTTAAAATACATTAAAAATAATTAATTTTCGACTATTGCATCATTAATAATTATTAAAAATATTAAAGTACAAATAAAAATACATACGTAAATTTAGTGTAGTTAATTGTTTAGTATAGTTAATTTTTACGTATTTTTAAATAAAATAATTATATAAACACGTGTTGCTAAAGACGTCATAAAAAGGTAAATATTGATTTAATCTTTTTTTCACCATTTTAAAATAGGTAGTGTAATATTTGGTAATTATTATTAAGGAGAGGCCGGAATTTATTTTCTGTCTTAATATTTATTTAGTATTAGAACTTATAATGTAAAATTTTTAGAAAAGTATAATCATTATTTACGTAAAACAGTTAAAAATATGACAAAATTAATAATTTTTACGTGTTTTTAAATACAGTAGATATATTTCTATATTTAAGTATAATTAATATTGAAGGTGTTTTTTGTGCGTTTTTTTATAAATTTAAAGTAGAATAAAATTCCTTTTTTTTCTCTTTTTATTTGTAAACGGAGATTACAACCTTTTTAATTTAATTATTTGATTTTAAATCTACTTTTAATGTTATTTTTTGTTTTTAGATGGAATGTGAAATTAACTTTTTATAGGCTTAAATTACGTAATATATTTTGATGTTATAATTAATTTTTAGTATTATTCTTTCTGAAATTATCATTTATTCATTATTTCAATTGCGTAAATTAGTTTTTTTTTTTATTACGAGGTAGTTCAATATCGACCAAAGTAAAATGAATCGAGGTGTAATTTTTAAATCCTTAAATTCTTGAAAAATATTCCTTTCACATTTATTATACTGGTATGGTGATTCAGTAATTAATTTTTTTTATTACCATTAAAATAATTTTATTATTATTTATTTATATTAGTATTAAATTTATTATCATTTCTTTATCTGTTTGTGACTTTCCATCTATCTATGATCATTTTAACTTTAAAAAATTTCTGATTCATTCACAATAAACTTATAATTTCCATTACTAATTTCAATTAAATGATGGAAATCGTTGTTTAATTTTAATTTTTTTTTTTTTTTTTAGGAATTTCACGTGAGTTCAGTTGAGTAAAGCTGCTTCTTATTCTTATTATTACTGTTTATTTATTGTTGCAATAAAATTAGTGTGCTGGCGTCGTAAATACAGGTCTTTGATGTTTGTAAAAAATACAAAGTTACGAGGAATCGTGCCGTATACAATTTGATTTTCAGTAACTACTTTAGCTTATTTTTGTAATATTTTTTAGTGTTTATGTTTTTCTAAACATCAAAGTAATTGCTATATCGATAATTTCGTGTCTTGGTTGCACATGCATTTCCTAAACCTGTTTGTAGTACTATTTTTCGCTTTTATTTTTTCAATTTTATATTCAAATTATATATTTTATTTTTCTGTGAGTTGCTACTTGTGTAGTTAAGATTAACGTTAGAAAGAAGTCTTTTGAATATTCCCCCCCCCGCCCATCATACCGTACTACAATGAAGGTAAATTGATTTGGGTGGTATACATTTGTTTGAAACGGCTGAAACAACTTTCATGGAATAAGTATCAAACAACTCGTGCTAATTTTGTGAATAAAATTGGTTGTACATTCATTTTTTTAACTCAATAAATGAGAATTGTTTTAAACTTATTGAGATGGACAATGACAAATATTTATATTATAAATTTCTGTATTGTAAGCGCGCTATCTCCAAACGATATACGTCATTAGCAAAAATTTTCCTTGTCATTTTTGTTAATTCCCAACAATAATGCATCTGTTTACGGTTTTTAAGGAAATTTACTAGTAATTTATTTAAAGACTGAATATATGATGAACATTTGTAATATAGAGAAAGCTATTCTGACTAGTGATACTTGTATCTTGACATGATTGACGACTTGAATTGCATCACAGGGACAGAAGACAGGATAGTTACTGTTAAGCAAAAAAAATTAATGTGCTTGGGAAAAAATATGTTGATCATGAACAGTAAATCTATTCAGAAAGAAAAAAAGAAGCCTTAAAGAAAAACCTTTTTCCCGGCTACGCCGATTGTCACCTTTTTCATAGCAAAATCTTTCCGGCTTTACCGGAAAGTCAGTCATTAAAAAGTCTTGTGTTTCTTGATTATAATGGGTATTCTTTATTGATTATTTTAATTTCCAAAATAAGATTTAAGGATCAAAATTTCCAATAAAAATACTTTTAATTTCGATGGGTCTCATACTGTGAAGCCAATTTAGTAAATTTATTTAAAAAAAGTGATACTTATAAAAAGAAATTAAAAAGAAATTAAAAATTTGCTTAAGTAAAGTTTCTTCTAAATCTAAGAACCCTTCCAATAAAGGCTAAAATAAGCAAAAAAGTTCGAAAAAGCTTTTCTGCACTTTAGGTACTTGGTTTATAATTTTGGAAAATTGAAGGCATTTTTTGTTAGCTCTATATAAGACTAATAAAACACCAAACATATTTTTTAAATATTAAAACTGAAGTGAGATGCAGATTACAAAGTTTTTAAAGTAAAATGTTTTTCTAAGTGCCTATGAATTTAAACAAATTTTTTTTTTCACGATATCCCCCTACTCACTGAAGGAATTTGAAAATAAATGAATTCTCTTTATATATATAGTAATATTTGAACCAAATATGAAAAAAAGCGGTTTTGGTCAATCCTGATACATAAGGCCAAAATCAGTGCTAGGTACATACGTACGCGCCCATACATACATACATATATTTTTTTGCTTTAGATGAACTAGTGGGTCCTAGAACGTAAAGATCTGCAAAAAATCAGATACCCCATCAATGATCACCATATTTACTCCCTTTTATGAACGACCTCGCCTGAAGACCGTTAACACGTTGTGGTAGATTTTTGAGCGAGGTTGGACTGTATTTTCATAGGTGGTGAATCGAAACAACGCCTTGTTGCTTGTTGAATTATTATTTAATTACTTGTCGTCTTGACATTTCGATAACATACAACTGAATAAAGCGTATAACGTAACATATAATTAAACTGAATAACATATGACTTAATAACATATAAATATAAAACTAATATAAGCGTTCTTCCGAATATGTCCATCCGGACTGCTCTTTGCAGGATTCGAGCTCCGAATGAGATAGAAGTCGCAACGTCATTATGACCACTCCTTGCGGTATTATGACGGACATCGCGTGATCAGATCGCCCGACCAAGCTTGTTGGAGAGCCCTAGCCCTCGCTACGTAGCAGCACCCGACGGCACAAATGGAACGGACACCCCCTTTAATATAACTATTCTAAATATATACGTCGGGAAATTAAACATAATGTAACGTGATAGATATATTCTAAATGAAATAAGTAAATATAGATTAAATATCAATTTAAACCGATAAAAACATTTATTAATTTCTTCAAAAATTAAATTCTTTGTTTATATTTAATGAGTTGAATTTGTAGCTACTATTATAATATGTTGATTATGGCATTATCAATGATATTCCTTCATCCAGTATTTTCTAAAATGACAGTCAATTGAAATTTAGTATTTTAAAGAAATATTAAGAAATAACCCTTTTAAAATAAATTGCAAGATTGCTTTTTCCGGTCTAAAAAAATAAATTTAATAAAAAGAATTAAAATACTTCAAGAAAAATTAACTCGGGAAACGTTTTCAGTTTTTAAAATTCAAATTTTTGAAGCCAGGTCCACTGTAAAAACAAGTAATAATTAACAGTTTAATAATAAACAACTAATAATTATTTAATAATTTTTAACTTCACCGAAACAAAAATTTAAATAAGAACTGAAAAATATATATATTTTTATTTTTAGGGAAATTTTCTTTAAAAGTTGTTCACTTTTTAATATTATATCATTTTAAATTTGTTAACTTCTTTTTAAAAATTGTAGAAAATAAATAATCGCACAAAAATTTCTGATTTTATTAGAGTAAGCAATACAAAGGGGTTAAATCGACAAAATTGTGATGTGAAAATTTTGTGATTATTTTCACCCATAATTTTCGATACATTCTAAGTTTCAGTCATATTTATTAACCGATTTCAAAAAATCAGGTGTCACAATAAAATGCCTTATATCTTATTTAATTCGATAAAACTAATATTTACAACGCTATTTTAATGATTAAAAGTTTTAAATGGGCGAAATTTTATGGTAAAATTTTACCTTATTTTGTAAAAGATTCTGTTGAGGCATATACACCAAACGTCATTATATTGTTTCAATCAACTAAGTTATATATTTTAATTGGAAAAAAAAACAAAATAAAATGGTTGAGAGTCTTAATCGATTAAGATAAATTTTTATTAAAGAGACAGAAAATAGCGGACAGAGTAAAATGAAGACAAGGCATTTATCCTCACAAAAGTTGTTTATTTTGATATCCTGAATAATTCCATTAAGTTTTGCCAACAACTCCCGGTTCACCATCCGATACGGTAGAAAATAAGGCCAAATTTGGGATTTTATATATTTTATAAATTTAGACTTCTTTGGTGTTCGGATTTCGGAGATAGGAATCAAAAACACTTTAGAAATAAAGTAATTTTATCGAACAAAAGCTCAATTTTTTTACGAAAAATGCAATAAGCTAAACTGAAAAAAGGCAAAAACTATCCCTTCCCATTTTTTTAATTTTGTTCAAAATTTAATGCTATCAATTCACATAAATTTTTTTGCCATTTTCGGAGAATTTGCGTTGAACCATTTAGGAGATATTAAAGTGCTGGTTCAACCATGTACGTATGAATATCTTTTGGGAATTTCCACAACCATTTTTTGTGCTTTTTTAGATTAAGAGGGTCTTTAATTGTTGATATTTGCAATGAATCCGACAACCAAAATTTTCGCCGATCGTTACACTTTCCTTTTTGTAGCTATGCAGCAGCAATAGTATTATACCCGGGAAAATAAATATCATGTACAAAATTTCTTAATTTTTGACCCTATAAGTGGCAGTTAGAATTTCTGCACAGTAGCGTATTAAGATTAGTTTTAAAGATATGACATAATGAAATGCTAAAAACGTTTAGGATCACCAAAAACAAAAGTTTTTTGAGAGAATGGTAAGTTTTCTATAAATTCAATAACGTCCAAATGTACGGAATCAATGAACGGCATGGATGAAGTCCTACGCAAGAACTACCGCATGAAAATAAACAAGAACAAATCAAAGTTATAAAATGTAGTAGAAATAACGAAGATGGATCACTGAATGTAAAAATAGAAATAGAAAAGATTATGGAGGTAGAAGACTTTTGTTATTTGGGAAATAGAATTACTAAAGATGGACGAAGCAAGAGCGATATAAAATGCCGAATAGCATAGGCGAAACGAGCCTTCAATCAGAAATATAATTTGTTTACATCAAAAATTAATTTAAACATCAGGAAAAGATTTCTTAAAGTATATGTTTGGAGCGTAGCTTTACGTGGAAATGAAACTTAGACGATCGGAGTACCTGAGAAGAAAAGATTAGAAGCTTTTGAAATGTGGTGCTACAGGAGAATGCTAAAAATCAGATGGATGGATGTGGGAAGTGACAAATGAAGAAGTGTTGCGGCAAATTGATGAAGAAAGAAGCATTTGGTAAAATATAGTTAAAAGAAGAGACAGACTTATAGGCCACACATTAAGGCATCCTGGAATAGTCGCTTTAATATTGGAGTGATAGGTAGAAAGAAAAAATTGTGCAGGTAGGCAACGTTTGGAATATGTAAAACAAATTGTTAGGGATGTAGGATGTAGGGAGTATACCGAAATGAAACTTCTAGTAGCAAATAGGGAATCTTGGAAAGCTGCACCAAACCAGTCAAATGATTGAAGACAAAGAAAAAAAAGTCCAAATAGATAACTTTTATTTTTTGAAGAATCTGTAAGTTAATACAGTTATCAACTGCAGTAACAACAATAGCAAGTTTTTATTTATTTTTGAATATAAAATTTTGTTTTGTTCTGTTTAAAGGAATACGAAAGCAGATCATTCACAAAAAGGAACAACAAGGAAGGAACAAGTAGAAGGTAATGCTTATTTAGGGTTAATTAAATTTGAAAAAATAAGATTTAAAATTTACAACTATAAATTTTGTTTAGATGAATTCTGAGATATTTTCTGTCATCATTTGCATGATAAATGTTTTTCAGTGTAATTTTTAAGTTTTTGTATTTGTCAGTAATCGGAATAATAACTTTTACATTTGTCATAAAGCTTTTGTTCTTATGATTTGTTATAATTTTTTTTGGCTACAATTTTTAAATTATTCTGAACATATTATAATCTTGTTCCTTACTTTGCTTATTTCATCGAACAACGCTGATCTTATGTAATAATATCCAATTCTATGTTGTAAATCATGATTTTAAAATCAGAGCTATAAGAAATTGTAGATTATTGTACTTTTGGATTTATACCAGGTGAGAGATTCATCTTTCTTTATAAGCTAAATCGAGCAAAGCGTACGACAACTTAAGTAAAATCATAAATTTAAAAAATACTAGCAAAACAATTTGTGAACGTCTTTTTTTAAATATGTTTGACGATCTATCTAATATTTTGATGAAGTGATATTTTTGAAAGAAAACTTTAGATTTTGATTAATTCTTCAAAAGATAATTGAAATTTAAAAATAATTACTCATCATTATGCAATTAATTTATTACTTAAATATCTGTGTGTTTGGTGTCAATCTTAATTGTAGGCGACCTGACATGAAACAAATTACTCTTGAAAACAATATAGTTATAATCAAGTATAACAAGCATCTCATGCTAGGTTTACAAAAAAAAAAAAAAAATTGAGGAACGGAGTGATTTTTCCCACTGAGCCGACTATACTGAAGTTGCATATCACAATGCTGGGTTCATGCTATTCAGTTCTACAAGTGACATTTTCACTCGTTGTACGTATATATTTGATTAGCAGGATATCAGAGTTCATTTAATTGTGTACATGTGATGTAATTACCCAATCATAGTGGAACTAAATATTATTCCCACAAAATATCATAAAGAAATATAATTTTTACTAACTTTCGTTATGAAATAATCATTAGAAAACTTTAGGTGGGAGAACGATCTCCCGTAGATTTTTTATCATTGTATATTTTAACCATTGTTTTCGTTTAACGTCTAACAGAAATAATAGCAAATAAAACGGATTACTAAAACTGTTATTGTTTGATGAGTAAACGATTTACTTGTAAAAGTAGCGTAGACGGGGTTGTTTGCATCAGTTATTTTTCAAAAACACTAAAACTATATTTAAATGATTATACATATGAAATTATAATTTTATAGTTGTATATATATATATATATATATAAAATAATAATTAATTTTATGCTGATTGTGAATATTGAAGTGTCTTATGTGGAAAAAAATGTATATCTATAAAAAACAGTTTCACTAAAGAAAGGTCAGACAATGAAAATATTTATTTTTATTAACTGAAAGCGAAAAATAAGTATTTTCTATTTTAGTTATTTGAAGGTTGGGGTAAAGTAGGATTCCTCTTTGTCATCAATAATATATTGTTTACTGTTGAAAAATTATCTAATTTGAAAATAAAATTTAAATAACAAATTTTCAGTTTTTCCTAATGAACGGCCTAAGAAGGGTAATCCTTGAATAACTGGGCGGGTCAGCAAGTTTTATTAGCCCTAAGAAATACATTTTAAAAATGTGTAGGTGACAGGTCTCAGAATTGAAATCTTTAATTAATGGTGGAGGGGTAGAAGCCGTTCTGGAAAAACATACAGAAAACATTCTATTTTATTTCGATTTGAGGTTTATTTTCGAAAAGTGTCGTTCAATTATAGTAATGTTTGAATTGTTGTTAGTTGGTGGGAGCTAAGTCCTTAAGGAGAAAAGGGAGTTAAGAACCACTTGGACAAAGGTTTTTAATTTCTTTCTTTTTTTCTTTAGTAAAACAACTTTTAAAAACGTATATGAATATTGCAATATAATTGAGATAATTAAGACCATTAAGAGGAAAAAAGGCCCACTTTTGGACGACATTACAATTTTTATTATTTTTTCTAAAAAATAGAAACGGTTTAAATATCACAATTATTTTCCATGAGTTTGGCTTTTTGTTTGATGAATTAACTGGCCAGAGAAGCTTAAAGAAAAGCTTGTTCGTGGGAATATGGAAATGAAATTTTGTAACGTATGGAAAATGCCATGACAGAACGGGATTCGATCCCGTGACCCCCGTATGAAAGTCCGAGTCGCTACTCCTGCGTAATGAAAATCGGCGGAATTGAATTCGAAAAGGGTTTAATTCGGTAGAATTAATGTGATAGTACCCTTCTGGTTCGAGGTTGGCTGGATGTATAATAATTGATTTTCTTATAATCAGTTTTTATCTTCGTCTTATTTCTAAGAAGGGATTACAGACGAGATGAAATTTAACGGTATAAGAGGATAACATGATTATATATAGTCTGTGACAATCAGGTTGGAGTAAGATTCAAAGTAATGTAGTAATTATCTAAATCGGTTCAGTAATTCTTCAGATTATTTCTGACAAACAAACAACCAACATAGAGTATTTATAAGCAAACAAACTACGTGTCTGTGTATGTTTATGTAATAGCGTAGGTATATAATCAAATAGGTATAAACAATTACGTGTTTAATCAAATATACGAGTATTACAATTACACACACACGCGCGCGCGCGGCTTATAATAAATAAATATGTGTATGTGTGTATGTGTGTGTGTGTGTGTGTGTGTGTGTGTGTGTGTGTGTGTGTGTGTGTGTGTGTGTGTGTGTGTGTGTGTGTGTGTGTGTGTGTGTGTGTTTATACATACATGTATGTAATGGAGAGAAATGAAATTGGTTAATGGAATGAAAATTATAGATTTCGTTATCAAAGATGTTTTACATAAAATTCGCGAATAAAAAGGAAAAATATTGAAAACAAAAACTGAAATACATTTATTGAAAATTAAGTAAAATAGAGAGAGAGCGAGCTATGTAGTAGTTAATGCTCTTAAAATAGAATAATTATTTATTATTTCATTAGACAACAGATAATCGGTTTTGTGTTGCGGCATTAACACGCTTTACTTCTCTAATATGCATTGTACATGTATGCGGGAGTTGGACGGAGTTTGTCGAGACTTGCCGAACCGTTGCTCACCGGTGACGTTATCACGTGGATGCTCAGTAGCTATCCCCTTACCGTTCTGTTAAGCCTCGCTAGTTGTTCCGTACGCGTCATTTAGTTTGTAACGTTGGAATTTATTATTACAAATCGTAATCCAAACTATCGGTAGTGCTTTATTTTTGTGTGAACTTCATTATTTTGTTTCTCAATAAGGTAATATAACTATTAATTAATTAATTACAATAGAAAAAATATTGATAATTTATTTTTAAGGTATTAATGAAACATGTATTTTTATAGAACAAACTGAATTAATTTTTGTTACAATCATATAATAGGATAGGTCTATTGTTTCTAATGAAACTTGTAATCAATTTTATGCATATTAATTAATTAGTAAAGGATTAGATTTACATCATTACTCAGAAATATTGCAAGGACTTTACTGTGATGTACGAGTATTTTTAAATTCTAAAAAGGCTAAAATTATTATTATCTATATAAACATCATTAATATATATATATATATATATATATATATATATATATATATATATATATATATATATATATATATATATTATGATGTCAATTAATTATTATGATTGTTTTATTTTAAAGAATAAATTTTTACTTTCCTGTATTTTTTACAAAATAGTGGTTGTCTGTTAGAACAGACCATTAACAAATTAAAGAAAACAAGACAGAGCAAAGTTATAATATACTTTGCTATAATTACTAATATTATTATATTATAGTTTAATTACAAAATACTTAAAATAGAGACATTTAATTTATTTATTACTCTTTTTTCCGGATAAAAACTTACCTTTTATATGCAGCAGCGTAGTTATAAAGGATAATTGTAACTATCGGCCAACATTTTTATTAAGTAGTTATTTGAAATTTTGACTTTTCAAGACTACTCTTAGTCTTGAAAAAACAGAAAATTTTTAGAAATTCTTGAAAATTATACACTTTCGTACGTCTGTTGGCCACTACCAGTACCACGGGACTGGCATAACAAAAATTCTTCGAAAATGTGACTAAAAAATTTATATACAACTATTATTGATGGACTTCAGTTTTGGGTAACATTAAAATAGACGGTAATTTTCGCGTTATCTATTTTCTGACTTTTTGTACAGTGGTGTAGAAAATTGATTCTTAGTATAATGAAAGTACGTGTAAGGTAAATGAAAAATTCCCAAGTTTTAAGTTTATCAGAATTAGGACTGGAGAGATATTCAACACTATTTCCAAACAGTCTCTTATCTGAAAACCGCTTGGCCAAAAAAAGTTGAAATTTGGCACAAATGTTAGACATACAATATTATCTCTCTCTCTCTCTCTCTCTCTGTCTGTCTGTGTGTGTGTGTGTGTGTGTGTATCTGTGTGGACATCAGCTTTGGACTAATTATTTTCTGTCCATCGGACAAAGAACATCACGATAGACTTAAATTTTTTAACCTTGCTGAATAACATTGCACCAGAATGGGCTAACCTTTCTATAAATAGATTTTTAAACCTCAAAAAACAAAGGGACTGAATGGGACTCTTAATTAAAATACCAGTTTTTTTAAATTTTAATTATAAAGGCTGAAAATCCGACTACCAAGTATTAATGTAGGAAACTTAGGAACTTTTTAAAGAAAAAGGGGCCCATGGAACCCGATTTAATTATTTTTTATTTTATTTATTTTATAAATTGTGACTAATTAAAAATATTAAATGGGACCCAAATATTTTTACTAAAAGTATAGTTGTTTTTTCCACTATTGTACTGTAAACAGAATATAATTTTAATGATAAAATATCAATCTGTTGGGGTTAGTTGGGATCTCAAACATTTTACTAAGAATTTAATTTGTTTACCCAATTATAGAACTAATATTGCAATTCTTTAAGGAAAAACGTATTTTGATCAAGGCGGTAAAATCGGACCCAATTTTTTTTTCAAATCATTTTAAACGGTTTTTAGAAATTTTTCTTTAAATCATTAATCATCTTTTAATCATTTCATTTCAATCATTAATCTTTTAATCATTTCGAAATGTTCTTTAAATTGCTTAATTTAATCAATATTTAAAAAACCTATGGCATATTCGAAATAAAAATCTGTCAAGGGCAGAGCTAACCCCTTTGCCGGATTATTTTATGTTTTTTATAAAATTTTGTTATTTATTTAATTGAGATCATGAAACTAGAATTATGTCTAATAGTCCCATGTTTTTAGATTTTACCAAAACATTCCTCAATTTTTGGATAGTTCACATCTTGCAGACTATAATAGAATGTTAACGAAGATTTTCATTGCATAACTTTTTTTGATTGATTTTTTTTCTAAGCGAATAATTCAGCACAGAAGCTTACAGAGAAGCTTGTACGTGGGAATATGGAAATGGAATTTTTTAGGGTATGCAAAATGTCATCCTGACCAGGATTCGAACTCGGGACTCCCGGAAAAACGCCGTTACGCTATCACTCCGCCACGGAGATCGAAATCTGTATTTTAATAAATTTTTTAACATTTTTAGTAATATTATTTCAGTTTTACTGTAAATTTTACGATAATTATCAATTAAAGTTCTAAATTTCTTTAAGCATATTACAATATTTCATTAAGCTTATTGAAATCCGTTTTTATTATGTCCCATTTACAACGTAATACACGTAACAACATCCATTTTTTTGACATATATTTTAATAGTGAAAAAATATTTTTTATTTAAATATTACATTATCTTTTGGTTGTTTTTTGCATCAAAATATATTCAGTATTATTCGTTTTAATAAATACTCGTATTTAGTTTAAAATTATTTAAAAAAAAAGTTATACATAACATTTAACCAACTTGGGTGCAGTTAGTTAATTTTGAACTAATTTTCACGAAATTCTGTGTTCTTAAAGTGATATTTCAACTTTCGAACTATGTTCTTCTCAGTAGATGTCGATTTTAGGGAATTCAGAAAATAAAATCATCCTATTTTCTTTTTATACGGGTTTGGTAAACAAAGTATATCGTAAGCAATTCACACCAACCACACTTTCTTAATAATTTTTAATATTACAGATTTACTTTCTTTAAATAAATTTTAATTGACTGTGATTATGAAATTGTTACTTCGTTACTGTATATATGCTTATCAACTCAGCCGGTATAAATTATTTCTCCTTTCTACCTAACCTGTTTTTTCCGAAATGTAGTTTTATATTTTTTCTAGCCGGTCAGACAAGTAACATATTTTCCCGTCTAGCCTTGGATCCCCACTGTGTTCGTTATCATCATGTGAGAATAATACTGATAACAATTAAAGCCTGACAAGTTCTCTTTCCTTACAAGTTTCCCTCTTTCTTGACACTGAAGCTCTGTACGCTCCTGCTGTAGACGAACATATTCCTTTTGGTTCCCCTTTCCATTATCTTAGAATACCCTATACCTCGAAAAGGGGTCAATAAAAACAGCTGAAAATCAGATATGTTATAAAACGAATAGTCAATTTTTATGTTGAAAAACGAAATAAAAATAGTATTAGGTCCAAGTGGAAAAATTAACTTCACCAACATGAAAACTAGGACCTCGATCTATGACTTTAATCCTTCCCTGGGATAATACGAATGTATCCTGAAAATTTGAAAGCAATTGGTGGATTGGTTCTCGCGTGATGTTGTAAACTGACAGATAGAACCCGTCCGGCCTCCGTGGCGCGAGTGGTAGCGTCTCGGCCTTTCACCTGGAGGTCCTGGGTTCGAATCCCGGTCAGGCATGGCATTTTTCACACACGCTACAAAACATTCATCTCATCCTCTGCGGAATGAATTGCTTGAGTGCGGACCCGGAGGTAAAACAAACCAAAAAAAAGAAAAAAAAAAAGATAGAACCCGCCACAGAAGTGACGAAATCTAGAATTTAATATTTATTTTGTCTTTTTAAAATAATTTTACTGGTCTTTATATAATAAAAATTATTATGGTTGGTTCTGGATTAGCAGATCTGGATTCGCTTGCTGCTATTGTAATTGGACCGAACCGCCAAAAGCTTTTGCATTTAGATATTAGATTTTCCAGCTGTAACAGTAATTGTTATCAGTGTGAAAGTGGCCAATACAGATTTCGAATATTTTCAACGTTTTGAGTCTCTAAATTAAACAAAAATCTAATGTGGGCATCACATGACTTCCTTGTTGTCTGTTAAATTTCGCGTACATATACACATTTTTTTAAAATGAAAAGTACATAAAATCAGACTTCATCTCCTTTTTCTTTTTTTAATTTAACTACGTTGATTTATTAATAATTATTAACCTCTGATTGTAAAAATAAATACGATAAATAATAATTCATTAATAACAATAAATGGAATATCAGAAGTTATTAATGAAATAAAAATTTATGTACGTTTCATTTAAAAAAAATTGTATCTATAGGTGTAATTTAATTGGCGTAAAAAGAAGTCATTTGATGTCCACGTCAGATTTTTATATTTATAACTGTTTTAAAAGATTACCCAAGAAAATTTTGTTTTTATGTTTACTCTGATTAAAAAATAAGTTAATACAAAAAAAGATAATTAAATAAATAAGTAATCTTATAAAACAAATGATTTCCAATATTTTCACGTAGGGAAATCGTTCAATTTTAAACATTATGCAAATTCCTGGAAATTAATCGAATTGGTTTCCACATTTTTTACGTAAGTTATTGTATTACGGTATTTATCTAAATCCTAACAGTAGGAATCTAAAAATGACGCCAGAAAAAATAATGAAAATATATTTCTAATAACAGAATGGCGCTGGAACGCCCGAATGTGTAAATAATAAAAACTGAATCTATATAGCGTTGCTTTGTTGTTTTATCTCGTGACATTTTTTATTAAATGCTGTATCGTCCTTTACAATTGGCTGCGTCTCAATATACGATCTTCCTCGTTATTAAAGCACTACGTTTAAGATTAACTAATGGATAAGTCTATGATTCTAAACTCTGTACAATAGTAACATTGAGATGCGTTGATTTCAGTTTCTTTGTAATCTAAATCGCCAACCACATGCGTTTTCACACCCCGCACACACACACAACACTTATGTCGCGCGCGCGCGACGTATGTGTAATGTTTACCTAGAATACTGGGTTCAACATTAGACTTCCCCATTTCTCGAAAGTTGAAACTACACTTTGTATACTAATGTATCTCGTAGTTTATTAATAAACATTACTGCTATACATTTTAATTAAAATTATTAAATTCATAACTAAATGACTGCAGTTTGCTGTTAACTGTTTCGTTAGAAAAACAGAACCGTACTTCCTCTTACATTAAAGTTAAGTTTATGTCTGAAGTTAAGGTTAAGATTAGATTAAGTTAAGTTACGATAGGTTTTTTATTAGTAACGTGGGCGTTTACTGCAGAAGATCCGAATGCTGTTTTATCTAAAAATGTATAAACTTTTAATACGTTTTCCTTTTTTTTTGTTTTACGTTGGAGGAGGAAAAATCTGCAACCAGACGCCCAGCAGCCCGTACAGCTGGGTGTGTGGGGTGTGATTCTTACGAACATTAAGAGAATACCTGGTACTTCTATGCAAACACACAACAAAGAAAACACATTTATCACCTACGCATTTCTTCAATTCGGCAACTACAGTATAATATTTAATATTGTTTCCTTTATATTTTTTCGCTTGAAATCTTATAGCATTGTTGAATACCTTATTTTTCATATCCATTAAAAATTCGTAAATATTTATTACATTTTTATAGACGACATTCCACGATTGTTTAAATACAGAATCACCTAAACAATTTTGTTTATTTTCATTGTCACAACATGCAACAACACAGACAGATATATACATATATATATATATATTTTAGCTTGTTTTTCAATTCAAAACACTGTTCAGTTATATTTCTCCGCGCGTGCCAGCGGGAACTTCTTGAGCTGCCCTTCCGTGAGAGTTCCCAGCGTCCCCATGGGGCACTCAGCGATGGCGATCCTGTTGGACCCCCACCGCCAACCCCAGGAAACTAGCCTTCCACCACCACTTCAAGACTAAGCACCGCCCTATGCTCAAGCTTCTTCTTCTAGCTTATTATTGAGCACCTTGTAAAACCATTTCGAACATTTTCTCCAATTCTTGTCTGAGCTCATGATGACTCTCATAATCTTTTCGGGCGAGATGTGTCGATCAAACTGCCTTTCCGCCTCCCATCTGAGATAGCTCATAAAGGTGTATACAGCATCGTCCACACCTTCGTAGTATTGACATCTAGCTGTAGTGCGGAGTCCTCTAGAGTGGACGTAAATCCCAAATGATCCATGGCCTGTAAGCCACTAGACCATCCAGTAATTCATTTTCATATAGTGTATAAGCGATCACTATTAGTCTCCTGTCTTGCACGAACAACTACTCGTAAATATTGTTATCGGTCAAAAGAGATAACTAAATATCACTGTTCGAACATTATTATCACATATATTTCTTTTTTATTTAATTACCTTTGTAACTCCCATAGCTACTTTTTACAGCAATTATTTAAGAACACATTGCACGTTTTTAGTCGTTTTCTAATTCTTAATAACTTTAAATTATTAAAAAAAAACTATGTAAATATATAGGTAATTATTATAAATTAATACGTGAATAATCATATAAGCAATCAAATTTAAATTATTTTGTAATCGTCGATAGAATGGTAATTGATATAAAATATATCATTAAGAAAGAAAACAGTTATTTTTATATGTTAGATAGTTGTTCTGACCTGTAAAGACAACTGCTTTCTTTCTTAATGTATCCGGCAACTTAGGCACGATCAACTAAATGTGAAACAAGTACAATCATATTTCTCGATTATGAAATTTTTCCGTCATTTAATTCCGTCATTTCGACGGCCCTGAGATAGGCCCCGGGGAGTCCCGGTCGGTATATATGTTATATGCAAGTGCATAACTGAATTTGGTTTTCTTTTTTTGAGCGAAAAACATTTTTGTGTTATCATCACCCGGTAAAAAAAAATATGAAATATAGAAATAAAATACAAGAAGAAGATAAAAAGAAAATTAAAATAAAATAAAAACGTGAAGTAGAAATCTGAAAACAAAATCATAACTCAAACTAAAATACTAAAATCGAAGACGAAGAATAAAAAACTTAAACTAAAATGTTAAACACAAAAATATACAACTACCATATAAAAGAATTTAAGAACACTATTAAAAAGTTTGTAAAATACTAATAGCACGAAGAAACAAAAATACCCGGCCCAAAACTTTATTATTGCCAAGGAATTTGTGCTATGAAATCATTTTATAACTGTTATTTTATTTTAATGTTGCCTATATGCGTGGATGAATTTTTATAAATCTTTTGTTGTAGTGATATTTATTTATTTACATAAGCCGGGTCGGGCATAAATCTAAAGTAATACGTTATCTCTGTTTCTAGTTGATCTAGAAGTGTATGTAACGCAGCGCGAGGTTGCAAAACTCTTCATGGTGTTATTCAAGGTGTATTGAAAATGTAACACCCATACGGAATGTTTCGAAAATAACAAAGCATAATTATTTTTGTTGCTTTCTTTAAATGTAAAGTTCTGTAATTTAAAATAGTCATCATTACAATTTTCCTTTAAATTAAAGCAGTTATTTTTTACTTTAATTACAAGCTGACCAATAGGAGTTGAAGTTTATAAATCCTGCTGTTATTGCATTGTCTTGTCTCTCTTAGAAACCATTTTCAAATTTAAAAAAAGTATTTTCTTGATCTTTTAATAGGATTAAATAAAACTTAGTCCTCATTAACAGAATGTTCAACGAACCATGAAAATGAATCTTTATGCAGATGTGCTTCGAAACCTGGAATATCTTCAAAGAAAATTCCGTCGAGGTACAGTAAATTAGTGATGAAGTTAAAAGGTATATTAGAGGTACATTTTACAACCGACTGCATTACTAAGTATCTCAAAGTGCACAATTTTAACATTTGTAGGTGGGAATATGGTAAGGTATACTTTTAAAATTTTTTTTTAAATGGAAAATTATTTCTTAAATGATTCCAGTTAAAATAAGTTTTTAAATTATAATATTAAATAATTTTTTATTAATAATTTAATGCATTATTAAAATTTAAGTTAAATTTGATTTTCTTTTTGGGCAATCAAACTCCATCAAACACCTTCGATGGAAGTAAGCTTGCAATTAGATGCCGAAATAAAAACATACATTCTAGACGTTTGGAAACTACAATTGGAAAACAAGAAAACATCCCAGACCGTTTGCAAAAAACAAAATACTCAAAATTTGAAACTAGGTGGCCATTTCGATTCTTAAACAATTTTTTTTAAAGAGTTTATCTCTTCCAGTTTGTTTCAATAACCGTATAGTATAACTTACAGGTATAAGCTTATATTAAGCATATATACTATAAGCTTATCCCGGCGTGCCTACAGCACGCCTTCCGCAGCTAGCCTCTCCGGGCTGGTTGGCATCTCAGAATGGGATTATTAGGTGTCCAGAATTGATTATCTCTTGTGTGAAAATGCTTTTTTCCGAATGATGAAAATTGATCAAGGAAAAACAAAGTAATTGATTATTATAAGTATATTTAAACACAAGAAAATATTATTATTTTTTATGAAAATAATGTTTACCGATGATTTTAAAGCTTAATAACTAATTTTGTTTCATAAAAGAAAATAATTGAGAATTGTCTTATTCATTCTGACACCATTTCGTAACTAAAATGTTTATTTTACCATTAAAAAAAATTAATGAAGAAAACTAATAAAAAAAAATTGTTTGACTGATTTTTATATACAGTTCAAAATTTTTTTGTTCTCGATTTGCGTAAAAATGCATTCCAATCTTCATCTAATGACTTTACTGGCTCTACACTTTACTGGTTCTTATTGCCCAGTGTGGTCAATTTGTGTCATCGATTTTTGGTTATTGGTAATTTTTCAAGCTACTGCTTCTTCTGGTTAATTTCGGAGATAATTAACATTTCTGATTTTTTACACTTGTAAAAAAAAAATTTTGTAATAAAAAAAATATATTCTTAAAGAAAAGATGTTATTTAACGATATTAGAATAAGAATTCCCTTAAAAGAAAAACCACACATAATTCAGTCAGAGTACCCTGTAATGGTCTCTAAATAGAACTATAAAAATATATTTTAAATTAATAGAAGTTCAATATTAAATAATAATAGAAAACATGAATTTAAAAGGTGAATTAAAACATCATTATTAATAATAAAAACTGTTAGCAGTTCCTTTTTTTAAAAATTAAAATGAATAGTCGATGAATAAAGAATATGAAAATTAAATGAAAAAAGGATGGGCAAAAGAAATAGTTTTTCAATTGTATCATCGTTAATTTGAGTAATTAATTTTTGGTTACAGTTCATTATTTTATGAAGAAAGACAATCATATAAATAAAAAATATATTATTCATATATATTTCACATATATATCGATTAAATAAATAAATATATATTACAAGTATAAATTATAAGAACAAGTAATAAATATATAATAATATAACAAGTTTAGACCTGACCACCACGAGACATGTACTAACGAATCGGGTTTTTTCGCTAGTGATCGGTACATTCCGGTACTAAGCTAAGCGGAACAGACACACACATAGGTAGACAGACACACATACAAATGCCCTTTAGTAGGGTAGTACAACTATTTCTTTGTATTTACCTCCAATATCGATACCTTCCGGGAACTTTCTCATTATATTTTTAAATGTAATAGAATCCATTGTTTGCAGTTTCACCGTCAAACTAACTTCATAAGATGAGATAAAATCATCCCTGGGACATGAAGAAAAATGTAATAATGCTGCTGTTATTATTATTATTATTATATATTTTAAAGTAATTAATATCACAGCCTCGTATTATTTCTTCATACAAATAAATAAATTTAATATGAAAGAGTTCTAAACACCTTATTCAGCCATTAGAGTACTAATTACATGAATATTTTAAAATATTTTGAAAAGAAATTCATCAGCTGTAACCAAAGAGAAAATGGATTATTATCTATTGTATTTTCGTAATATATAATGTAAATATAAAACAAGTAATAAAATAATTTTGTGGAAAACCTCAAGCTCTAGCTCTCCTATTTAAAAGAGGTAGCAAATCTTTTCAATTTTGTGTTTTAATAAAGTAATTATCCACTTCAATATTAGCAAAAATTCATTTTATTGAAAAAACATTTTAATATGTTTTAAAACATGTTTGTTATTGTAAATTGTGATGTTTACAGAATTGAGCTGATGTTTTGTATTCTCTTAAAGTTAAGTGTTTGTTATGGATGTGATGTTTGGAGATCTAGAAACGGTAAAAAAAAATAGTAGTATATATTCTAACCTCTCAAATAGGATATTCATAAAATTGAGGAAGATAAAGAAAGTGTATTAACATTTCTAGTGGTGTTATTTTAGATAGTGAAAGGTGTTATTGGCGAAGTGCCAAAGAGCTGTCTTAAGTCCATACGAACTTTATTTATTGATTCAAAACAATCCATAAATGAAATATTGTAAAGATTTTCATTTTGAAAACAGTTTTTAGAACTGTATTGAATATATATTACTGGTAGAACAATTGCTAGCAGTAGAATATTTATTACTATTTATAACTGAAAACGTTTACATGCGTGTAAAAAACATCTATTTTATTTAAAATTAGGTTTTTTCATCTTAAAAATAATTATTTCCTCTAAAAATTTATTTATTTTTTAAATGTCATCGAATTATTCTATCATAATCAACCGCGTTTTTATGTTAAATTTCGGTAATTAACTCATTTGTATACATCTTAAACAGGATCTTCCTTTATGCTTATATCTTTCCATCTACACTTTGATCTTAACCAAAGGCCGAGAAGAGATGTATCTTTCTATCCAGTATTAGTTAAACGTTACGGTATATATATATATATATACATATATACATACACACACTGGGCGTCCCAGTTAAATGAGATGGTTTTTTACCTACTTATTGAGTCAGATCAGTAGGTTGCATAAAGAAAGTATTTTCTTTATTTTCTTTTTAGAAAGTATTTTATTTGAAATTTAATATCAGGATTCACTTTATAAAAATTAGATTCATTAAATGGCCACTCAAATGACCATATTCATTCATTCGTTCTGTGGAAAAAATCATCCGTGACATGCTCCAATAAATTAATAATGTTTATCTCAGAAATATTATATTTCTTTAGCTGCTGGAAATTTCCAGATTTGATAGCGTAAACATTTGACTAAGTATCTTCAAAGAAAAATTCCGGTGCTGTTAGGTCTGGAAGCCTCGCTGGCCAATTGAAATCTCCAAAATTGACACTCTATTTCAGCTGAATGCTGAAATATTTATGTCTTTGTTCCGTCCTGTTGAAAATAAGTGCACAATCAGAAAATGATTTAAAGAAAATTATTGCTTTTTCTTCTTTGAAACAATTGGGATTTATATTTTTTGTTCTTTCTTTTGGTTTTTTAATTCTTTGTTTTTTGAATTTATTTCAAAAACCTATATTAGAAAAATTCAGATATTGTAAGATTTCTGGGTAACGAGTTGCTGTTAATCTTTAAGACTTTGAGACTAACCGAACTGTCACAGTTCGGTTAGTCTCCTTAAAAAGGTAGGACCCGATGACGTCGAAAGCCGACCCTCCACACCAAATCGTTTCTTTAGTGCTATGGTTTCCCTTAATACCTTCAACAATCGGAACAATTGTTCGGGTTGTCAATTGTTCCAATAATGACAGTTCAGTTTGACGCACGTCGGTGAATGAAAATGAGCTTCATCAAGAGTGATAAAATGTAGACTAGTGAAGTTTTCATTCTTTTTCAGTTTCTGCACGATCTGTATTTTGTATGGGTGGAGTTTAAAGTCAATGTGTAGTATACGAAAAAAACTTCCTCTAGAGACATTCAAAGTAAGAGTCTGTTGCCGGGCTTAGCGTGTTGCACTGAGCGTGTTGTGTTCAGCGAATGGGTGTCTAACTTATTCGCGTACTGTTTCCTGAATAGGTGTCGTGTGCTTATTTTTAAATGGTGCTTCGTTGAAATTCGTGATAACCTAACTAACCTAAATTAAATTATCAATTTAATAATAAATGATGATGAATGCGTTGAAACTAATTTTTTAATTTAACAATTAATTTTTAATTGTTGTAATTTACGAAGCATGAAATGAAAACTACAGACGTTACTAACAACAAAAGAGAAATAACACACATAGATTTATTCATACATACATACACAATAATGTTATAAAGAAGAAAATACCTAAAAAAAAAAATGTTTTTTTTTTTTTAAGTTTTGTGCCTTAAGGAGAATAATTTAAAAAAAGTAAAAAAAAAAACATAACTGAAAAAATATTTTTTTCCATTACTCCAGTCAAAAAAAAAGTATTTTTGTCTTAGGGACGTTTGTGCGAATATAATGTGTGTTGACTGTATTTGATCTTATAACTCTGGATCCTGTTGATAAATTTACTTTAAATTTGGTAGAAAGGTACTTACTACCTTCGGGGGGAGAGAATGTATTAAATATTTGCAAAAATTGGAAAAAGGGGTGAGGGTGTTTTAGCGGAAATAAAATTTCAAATCTTTACTGAAGGACTTTAGCAAATAAGCTTTTTAATAAGTTTTTTAATCAAGGTCGTAATTACAAAAAAAAAATTATTTAATGTTTACCCCGTCCCCAAAAATGATGATTTTTATTTTTTCACCTATATATTGCTTCAGAAAAGGAGCTAATGTGCTAATGAGCTAGTGGCTGACCATTTGCTCTTTCTCCATATCAATGCCCTTCTAACCATTATAAACGTTTTGGCCAATCCCACTCCAATGGTCTGTGATAACAATAAATTTTTTTTAATCTTTAAAATATTTTTAAAAACTATTTTAAATTTAAATCCATATCGAAAGTTACCCATTGCATATAAAATAAAAAAAAAGCTGACAACAAAGTTGTAGGACTTTCCCGTCACGCGGCTAAAGCCGCGTTCTGGGATAGTCCCTACAAATAAGGTTTGTTTCTAATGCAAGGCTTACACACACGTACACGCACAACTTAATTTAAAATATTTATCATTTTATTTAAATATAATATTTTTTCGTTTGTTTAATTTAATGTTCTAACAAAACGCGAGCATACCGTATTTAATTCGCGCGGGTGTGGCGGAACTAGCGGCGAAGGTCGGCACTAACTAAACTAATGCAATTTCACAACTTAATTAAAACAAATTTAGCTTGAACGGTCGGCAGACTGGTAGCCGCGAGGCACAGCGCACCAGGTACCGAGTTAACTGGGCGATCGAGTTCGAGACCCAGCCAGACCGAGTTTTACACTTTAAATATTATTCATTTATTTAATTCCATTGCTCACCTTTGACATCACAGCATAGCAAATGGCTACAATAGCATTTTTGAGGTGGGGGTACAATTTTGCAAAAAGTTTTTTTGTTGTAAATATTGTTATTTTTAATTGTTAAAAAACGTGCCTAAGAAAAATATGACCTTTTGGCGAAATCTCGAGATACTGAGCGTGACCTTGCTTTACAGCCTCACATCTCTGACCTTTTAAGTTGAAAATTTAATGGTAGAAATGTTCGTATATAGTAGAAGTATATAGTAAGTAGATAGAAGTAATCTGAAAAATTTTGGTAAAAATCGGTCCAGTAGTTCTGGAGATAAGGTGATTTAGAGGCCAACACCGAACACACACACGTACCGTGCGAACATTAACATTCGGAAAATTTCCATCCGTTTTTTTGGGTTCCTTAGTTGTCAAATCGTTAAGATCCGGTGAAAACTGTGTACGCCTAAACTGTACAGATTGCAATAAGTTCTAAAGCTATAGCACTATCTAGACGGGAAAAAAAAATCTTAATTTTTTATAGCCTTACTCTTTAGTCGTTCTTGAAAAAAATAATTAGCCAAAAATGTTCATTCCTAATTAGAAGATTAAAGTATATTTAGAATATGGCTGTATCTTTGTATATTTTAAAACGATTTTTAAAATTTTTTATCATAACTTATGAATTATTTTCTTAAAAATTAATTTTTTAATACTGCCTTGAGTTTGGAAGCCTTCAAAATAAAAAGAAAAAAAAAATTTCGCAAAAACGTAACCTAACCCTCGCTTCGTTCGCTGTAAATATACAAATTATATTCAGCTTATTAAAAACAAAAGTGATAAAAATTTTTACCTTTTTTTTTCTTTCTTTTTTTAGCTGTGAGATTACGAAAAGTACCATTTAAAATACTTTACCATTTTTAAAGATAAATGTTTTGATTACCACAATGTTTCAGCTTTTGTTATTTGAAGAGGGCTACGTGCTCTATTATATGAGGAGAGTTAAGCACTACATCATTTACTATGCTTCAGAAAGTAAGAGCCCGTAAAATTTATTTTTAGTTATTTTTTACTCCTCCTGAAAATATAAAATTTTCACGTCAAACTACGTTTGTTTTTGCTAACAGAAGAGATTAGCCGATTTTGTTAGCCTGGACTGGGAGAAGTAGGCTTGAACTTCTTTGGAGTAATCAACTCTTTAATTGTCCCCGAAGATAAAACTTATAACAATATTACAATTTTGTTTAAATAAGGGGTTAGTGAGATTGACAGGGCATGATCTGAACCTATATGACACTGTAAAATCATAATTAATACTCATCCCAGTACGGGAGAATACATTTTGAAATAGAATGGTTGAAATATTTGGATATGTTATAAATATACACATGTTAAAACTGAAAGAAGATTCCAAGAGAAATTTTGGAAATTGCACCCAAACCTTGTAATAAACTTAAACCGAGATCAAACATGGTCTCTCTGTATTTATTAAATATATTAATAAATTTTACAACTTAAAAGTATTCCATGTAAACTGGAATACAAATTTTAAATTCCAATTAAAAGGGAATTTTGTTTCCAAAATCTAATAAATTAAGGAGGTAATATTATTTATTTTATTTATAAAAATTTTTAATTATGATTCTCTTTAGCAATATTTAATGGTTTATTGGAATAAACTGGAAAATGGTAAAACGTTAAAAAACCGTTAACAAAAAGTTTACTTAAAAATAAAAAACTGGGTGCTATTTTGATTATTAATCATCAGTATCAGAAAACGATGAAGTAATATAAGAAAGTAAGTAAATAAACGGATAAATAAACGAAAAAAGAAGAGAAAAATATTAATGCACAAATGAACAGAACTTACGGAAAAATATAAAAATACAAACAACTCTTGCCGTTTTAGGCAATCCAAGTCAAAAGCGTATACCTAAAAATATTTAAACAGAAATCTCAACTCAAACTGCCCATTACGACTAAATTCCGACGTCTTACATGCATTCAATAGATAAACCTTCTCATCTCAGCCTTTTTTTTTTTATCAGGGTAATATTTCTTTGTTATATTTACGAAGTACGATTTCCTGCTGTAAATAATATTTATTATAAAATTATTAAAATTCAACAGATATGATGTATTTCAAATTCAACCAATCGTATCTGACACTCCAAACCAATTTCGATTTATCAGAATTTTTACAGGCGTATTAAATGATTCAAATCTGTGAAAATCTGTCCATCCAATTTAATTAAAAATACAAATATGATAGAAATGAAAGTCTTTTGTGTCAAATTGTGAAGCTTATTTAAATATAAAGCTCAAAAGCATGGAGTGGCTTATTAAATATAAAGAATATGTTAAAGATTATTTATGGAATATATGACAGTTTGTATAAACGGTTGCCTATAGCGTTTTTTTTAAGTACTGTTTATTTTCCAATGAATTTTTTTTACAGTTTGTTATTATTATTATTATTTAAACACTCTATCTACAATTCTTCATACAACTATATATATAATAGTTCATATTTGTATATATATATATATATACAAATATGAACGAATAATAAATTATAAATTGTATTTATTTATATTAAAATATATTAAAAAGAATGGATAAAAAAGGGGATAATAGTAGGGTAAGTGGGAATATTATTCTACGACTCTTGAAGTATTATAAGCTTTTAAACAATAGAGTAAACTTTAAAATCTGTTCTATATTTTCTTATTTTACACCAATAATGACCTCTTTCTCATTTTATAATATTATAGAAGTATGCATATTTGTTTAAATTAGTTACACTCATATCTTGGTTAAAATCATACACCGTAAATAGAGTTTGTATACACATTCTTAGCACTCGCAAGAAAATTTGAATTGTTATTTAACTGTTTTATAAAATATCAATAGCAGAATAGAATTTATAATAATTTCATATTGAATATAGTTTATGAAACTTTTAAACTACTGTACATCAAATAAGTTTTAAGCATCTAACTTCTCAGTAATCAATAAAACTTGAGATGCTTTACTACGATGAAAAACCGTGACCATAAATGTGGTTGTGTATTTTAACAGTGTATAATACTAATAAATATCTCGTAGTAGTATTAATAAATTATAGCATTATACATATTTTCAAGAATTCATATATTCATGGGAATACTTTTTTAATTTAACATTGCTGACGGCGTATATAGAAACGTTTATATTACAATTATACGTTCGTCCTCTTAAATATAATTTTTTCTATCCTGTACTGGAGAACCATTTTAAAAAGTGAAACGAGTTTAGAAAATGAATAATTAAATAACCAACAAAATAAGACTTTTTTAATAATTTTGTTAACATTTTTATTTTAATAATTTTTTTATCATTTTTATTACAATTTGATTGCTTATTAATTTATTCAAACGTTCTTGTTGCTCTGTTTTGAAAAAAAAGAGTTAAGGTTGATAATATTTAATAAAAAAAACCTTAACATTTTAAAAATATTAAATTTGAATATATAGATCTAAAGAAAAAAAATTAAATTATTTAAATAAAAGTTTTTTTTTTTTTTTTTTTTTTTTTTTTTTGAGGTTTTTAGGGGCATCGACTACTTTGGTCATTAGCCCCATCCCACTTCAAATAAATAAAAAAATAAAAAAAAAATAAAAAAAGGGTTCAAAATTTCACATTTTCATGTGTCAAAAAGTGATCAAAATTTTACTTTTCTTATAACTTGTGATCCAATAAAATTACTTTCTAGGCTTTCCTTTCGGCCATCCTTTTTTACGTTTCTCCATTCTTCTGACGGCCTCAACCTCTGATGACAGCGTATCTGAGGCCTCAGACATGGCTTCGTCTTCCTCTATTTCGGATACCAGTGACGTTCTTCGGCTGACGTCAGTTGATGAAACTTTCGCCGGCGCTGTTAGCATCTTTGCTAAAGAATCTAAATTAATGTGCGATGATGTCTCCGCGGCGGATGAGCCGGACTCTATCTCTACTGCAGTACTGGGTCCGGCTGAAATAGATGCTCTCACCGAAGCTGGTCTTTGCGCTTTGGGAGGCTCTATTGGTACAGGTTTTATTTCATCTGCGCCTGGTGCTTTTTCTATAATAACTTGCACCTCTGTTTCCGCAGATTCAGGTTTTCTTGTCACAATTTCTTTGGATTTGTGACTACACGACGGAGCGATCTGTTTCTCTTTGTCAGATAAATCAAGATTTTTAATTCTTACACAAGTTGGTGACTTTACAATCGCAGATTTAGCTGGTTTTTTACACGGCGCTGGTGTGTCTCTCATGTCAACGGCGTCAGTCCGGGGATGAGCCTTCTCATCTTTACTTTGTTTTCTCTGATGAGTCGACTCAATCTTTGAATCAATGATTCTTTCAATCATCGTCGCAAGACTTGGTGCCATCGTGTTAAGCAACTGCTCCACATTAATTTTAGATGTGGAAGGGGCAGCCGCTGCTTCTGCATAAGAAGTCGATGGTCGTGGTGTACGCTTATTAACAATCTTCTTTGCTTCAGGGTAGCTTACCTTCTGAAGCGTTTTAACTTCCTGAATTGCTGTTTCTAATTTATATGTAGGGCAGTTTCTTTAACGACAATTGTGATGCCCTTTACAGTTAACGCAGGTTGGAGGGTCTTTACATGGGTAACCCTCATGTGTTTTCTCTCCACATATACATATTTCCTGCGCTTCACATCTTGCTGCTGTGTGTCCGAATCGTTGACACTTAAAACATCTCATCGGCTGCGGGATGAAAGCTCGTACATCAAGCCGATGGATGCCAGCTCGTACCTTTTCAGGAAGATTCGGCCTATTAAATGTCAAAACATGCGAGGCCGAAGGAAGAATCTCACCATTTCTTCTCATAGTAAGTCTGCGACATTGAGATACTCCCTGACTCGACATTTCTTGTACAATTTCTTCTTCTGTACAATTAAGAAGATCGCGACAAACAACAACTCCTCTGGATGAGTTCAGTGTGCTATGCGGTTGGACAGAAACCGCAAATTCACCGATCTTCGACATGCAATCCATTAAAAGTTTTACGAATATCCTTGACAGGACCACCAGCACAATTTGTAACTTCTCTTGCGATAAGGAATGGACTAACTTTTTGAAAGTTTCCATTCTCCCTTGTAATAATTAAAAATCTTGGCTTTGGTGCGCTATAGCCAAATAGACTTTTCTTTAATTCTTTACTGATCCTATCAGCATCTTTCTTTATCCTATCAGATTCTTTACTTTTTTCCTCTTCGCTTGCGGCGAATCGGAGGTTTCTAAACGAGGGTGTTTACGTGCACCCTCTGCCACGTTTGAATGTTCAATATTCATGAACAGTGGATCCCTTCTGTAATAAAAGTTATTATTAGAATTGTTAGACGTATTGAAAATATAATTTTTAAAATAAGGAAAAAACAACAATCATAAGTATTTAAAAATATATTTTTTTTAATTTAAAAAAAAGCCGGTAATGATTGCATAACTTTCCCGTCATTTTAAGCTTAATTTGTATCTTTATGTTATCTTTTTTTCGATTATGGAAGTATGTGTATCATTTTACTTTCCCGTCTAGATAATGGTATGGCAGAGCTACAGTTCTAGTAAAGTATTGTAATCAGTACAATTTGGGCGTATGCGGTTTTCACCGGATCTTGATGTTTTGACCCCTAAGGAACCCAAAAGACCGGATAGAAATTTTCCAGATGTTAATATTCGTATGTACGCGTGTGTGTTTGGTGTTGGCCTCTAAATCACTTTATATATCCAGAACTGCTGGACCGATTTCGACCAAACTTCTATAAACCAAACTTCTCGGATTAAGTTCTATATATGGAGCATTAATGCCATTAAATTTTCAAATAAAAGGACAAAGGATTGAGGCTGTTGAGCAAAGTCACCCTCAATATCTCAAGATTTCGTCTAAATAACGTCATATTTTTTTTATGCACGTTGTTAACAATTAAAAAATCTGATGTGGATACCACATGACTTCCTTGTAACTATTAAATTTCATATACACATTTTTTGCTGCACTTCATTTTTGAAAAAGAGATACGGTCGTCTAATTCTTTAATAAAGTGGACAATTACGCAATTTCTGAAGTACTAGTTTTTATTAACATCAAATTAATACAATTATTAATCTAACAAACTTTCATGAAATATTAGGATAGAGTAAATGTCCCTTTATTACTCGTATTACTAGATCGGTATTATTATTCGTATCTTTGTTGAGTAGCTGATTAAAAAAAGTTTCAGATTTCTGGTGTGTCGTATAAATAAAAGTTAATAATAATTAGACTATTCCGTGTAGTGAACTCCTGTATACTGGTTACAAATGTTAATTTTTAACTAACGTGTGAAATATTCAGTTTTTATTATTGGATGGTGAATAATCAAAATTGAAAAAGAAACAATCATACAGGAAAAAGAAAAATAACGTGAAGAAATTATCTCTCAAAAAAAAGAAAGAAAATGTTAAAACCAAGGAAAGAAGAAAAAGGAAGAAAATGTTGCAAACAGAAACAATAAACAGGAAGAAAATGTTGCAAACAAATAAAAAATAAAAACATTAAGAGAAGATGATAAATATAAAGAGGAAGAAAACGTAAAAACCTAGGAAAGAATAAAAAGATTAAGAGAGGATGATGAATATAAAGAGGGAGTAAATTTTTTAAAACTAGAGAACATGTACTCAAATAAAAATCAGAAGAATTATATCAAACCAAAGAGCGATTAAATGACTGAAAACAAAAAACAAATAACCGAAGTGATGATAAACACCGATTTAGGGAGAAGATTGTCTGACAATATCAGATGAGTAACGAACTAAAAGATAAGAATTTTTTTTGCAATTTATTAAAGATCAGGCATGTATGCCAATTGTATATGTTGTTTTTGCGAGGGCCTATTTTTCAATCGCTCTGTAGTTAACTTTAATGTAGATAAAATTAAACAAAAATTTCAGAATAATTAAATAAAATTAAACAGAAATTAAACTAGAAAATCCAAAAGTAATATGAATCTAAATTATAATTTTCAATTAATATTAAATAATCAGATGTTTCACCAAATCTATTACATATGTAATAATATGTATTACATATGTAATAATGCATATTAAATTACATATACACATTTTTCAAAGTACATAAATTTTTTTATTTCACTAATAACTTCTGATTTAAATTTAAAAAAAAAATGTTATTATTGAATAATTATTCATTGTAAACTTTTTTTACAATCACAGGTTAATAATAATTAATAAATCAATATATTTAAATTAAAGATAAAAAAATAAATTAAAAAAAGGAAACGAAGTCTGATTCAAACCGATGTGCCTTCCCTTGTAAGATCCAAATATTTTATTAATTAAAATTTTATTTGGCTGTAATTCTGGAACAGATGAAAATAAGTACCACTTATGATGTATCTTGAACATCTATCAATGAGGGATTATTACTGCAGTTAAGAAAAAAATCCAAAATCCAAATTTTTGCGATTTTGGGTTTTTTTGGACTCTTTTGGTTCAGTTGATTGAAATCAAGTGCACAACTAGATGTTACAACAATTTTAAATCCAAAATTTCAACTTATTACGGGTAATAGTTTTTGAGTTATGCGAGATACATTCGTACATACATACATTCGTACGTACAGAGGTCACGCCGAAACTAGTCAAAATGGATTCAGGATGGTCAAAATAGATATTTTCATTAAAATCTGATAACCGATATTTTTCGCTATCTCAATACTTCCTTTACTTCGTAAAAGGAAGAAAAAAATAAAAAAATAAGAGGAAAGAAAATGATTAAAACATCCAAAAAAACTCACGAAATTTTTAATAAATATGGTAGTAATATTTTATGAATTTCTTAACTCTTCATGTTTAATAGAAAATTTTTTGTTAATTTACTTCCTTAGAGTTTATTTAAGGAAAAATATTAAGTGGAAAGAAATTAACGATCATAAAATTTTCAACTTCTTTGTGGGTTTTTTAAACTGACAAAAATAAACATTTGTTCATCTGCAATGAACAGCCTACATAGTTTTTAAATTTATGTTAATCAATATACACTTTTAATGAAACAGTTAACCAATCACATTAGCGTAAATTCTTAAAAAATATTTTATATCTTTTATACAACAAATTCTTCACGTGCTTTTTTGTAGTAAGTGCCTTGTATCTACATAAATGTTAGGAATACTGGGCAGGAAGCTTGTAACAATATACTCGTACTGTTTAAACTTAACTGACTTTTGTTGTAATTTTTATGAGTGAGTTATTTTATCTTATCTTACTTTATAGAAATGGAAAATTACTGTTTAATTTAAAATTCTATTATATAAAAAAAAACAAAAAAAAACAGTGTGGCTTTTGTTGTTAAATTCTGTTATTAAATGTATGATATAAAAATAGATGATTTAAAAAAATAACACATCCAATCGATTTGCGATTTTTTTATTGAATAATTATTGGAAAAAAACATGCTTTCTGAACACGGTGTATTTTTCCGCTTTGTTTTATTTATTTTTTTCTCTACTTCGGTAAAGAAATTAAACCCGATATTGATTGGAAGTTTAGCGCTTATTTTTTAATATATGCTGCTTAATCTGGACTTTTATTATATTTGTCTATTATTACGTTCTTTAATTCAATTTTTCCTTTTCTCTTCGTCTCTAAATTGATTTATATGATGCTCAACAGCTCAGAAGACATCCTATTCAACTTACTTGATTCAGGATTCGTAGGGTGATGGGTTTTTGTGTTATAAATACACTTGCAGTTTGTTATATGTATGAATCGTCGAATTTTTATAGATTTTCCATACAAAACAATGTTTTCCGGTCAAAGTCTGTTAAGTTTGGTTAGATTATATTTGTAAGTTTATAAATATAAGTTCATGTATAATTAAAAAACTTGTTTAACAAAGTATCTAGAAAAATGTTTAAGCGTTGTGGGCATATAACGGATTTTTATCTGTTTTCCATTCCATGACGAAAGCAACAGGCAAAAATTTAACTAGCTAAATATCTGTAAATTAGCTTGAACAGAATACTGAAAAATGGCATATCCATTCTTAAGTGTAGCCATTAAGTTACAGAAATCTTGTGGAGTGCAGCAAAGTGAGCTACATTTATCGTAAAAAGAAGTGTTGAAGTGTTTTATATATATAAATATATTGGAGTAGTACTTGGTTTATATTACAATCTGGTGAGGTATTTAGAAAATTTCATATAGACTGGATGACTGTTTCAGAAATTATCGTGTAAAGCACAATAAATGTGCTTTACAGTATGTACGAGTATACAGTGAATCTAAGTTTTGTAAGCGTAGTTTTCGCGCAGGTTGGAAGGGGTATTTTAAGCAAACGCCCCATGGGGCGTTTGCTTATTGTGTATTAGTTGAATAATCGTGGATACCGGAGTTCTTTGGTGGTTGGGTTTCGGTTAACCACACATCTCAGGAATAGTCGATCTGAGACTGTACAAGACTACATTTCAATTACATTCATACATATCATCCTCATTCATCCTCTGAAGTAATACCTTACGGTGGTTCAGGAGGATAAATAGAAAAAGAACAAAAGAAAGTCTGAACAGATTGCAATGTACGCATTAGGAAAATAAAAATATTTTTATTTCTGGACTTACTGAAATTCTTAGTTTGGTTAGTGAAAAATACTTAAAATCAGATATAAGTACACTAAAATTTATTACAAGTATTTTCATTTATTTAGTATCACCGTATTTTATATTATTAATCCAAGATTAATGAACTAGAATTTTTATTCTTCTTTTTGTAATATTTTATTCTTGTTTTACTTTATTTGTATGTTTTTGTGATGTATGTGTGTGTTTAAGGCAGCAGTGAAGTAAATAAGATATAAAAAGAACAAAAGAAGATTCTGTAGAAACTAATGAATAAAAGGGAATTAATAAATGGACCATTTGTATCTAAAGCAAGATATACTCAAACCACCACAAAAGTATATTTATTTAACACATAGAACTTTGTAGTATGATTGAGTACTGTACTGCGCTAGCACTCTGTTCTCTTTATAACCTTTTGAAAAAATAAAAACAGTAAAGAAAGATGAATGTGATTTTTAACTAAGTTTATTCTTTGCGCGCGCATATTTGTGTGTACAGAAAGAAAATTAAAGGTGAACTGTTGGGACAGAGGTGAATGAGACATTTTAATCCAGAATTCTCAAGGAATTTGGTACAGTTTATTTTTCGGAACTCAAGGCTGATCTTCCGTTCTTTATGCAGTGATAATCACACGAAACTTTAAAATAATACATCAGCGGCAGGCAATGATTAATTTTTAATAAGTAGAATCTTGAAAAATATGGTGGGTTTGAGAGAGAACTATAACAACAGTAGTATTCAAATTTAAATATGTCTGAGTCTTGATTAGTTGATCACTTGAATGAGTCACAGCGGATTCCGGAATTTCACGAGGTGATCAAGATACTGTTCCGATAAATTCTAAATATCTTTGACATTTCGTAAAATTCGATTTTACGAGTAGTTTTGTAGTTTTTTAGTTCTTTTGTTTGTTTTTCGTTATTTTGTGTTATTTTTAGTAGTTTTGTTCGTTATTTATTGCGTCCTTTTTTGTACTTTGTTCTATTCGCGTCAGACTGTTTTTGGCTTGTATTATGTTAAGTTTTATTTCGTTGATCACTAATCAGTTGATCGTTGAGCAGTTGATCACTTGAATGAGTCACAGCGGATTCCGGAATTTCACGAGGTGATCAAGATACTGTTCCGATAAATTCTAAATATCTTTGACATTTCGTAAAATTCGATTTTACGAGTAGTTTTGTAGTTTTTTAGTTCTTTTGTTTGTTTTTCGTTATTTTGTGTTATTTTTAGTAGTTTTGTTCGTTATTTATTGCGTCCTTTTTTGTACTTTGTTCTATTCGCGTCAGACTGTTTTTGGCTTGTATTATGTTAAGTTTTATTTCGTTTCGTTAGATAACGTTTATTTTGTGTTTAGTTTCTGTTTTGTTGATTTATTTAATTTAAATAACGTGTTTAATATTTATATTTTATGTTTGGCCCACGGTAATCAACGATTGTTTGCTTGGTTACACAAATGCATTACTTTACTTACTTTCTTACATTTGACTTGAAGGAGTAACTAGGTCAAATTTTAATAAAAAATTTAACTTAGTAGTGGACTATGATCGAACCAGATCGGTCCGGGGTCGCGTCCCGTCCTGTTGGGGAGGTTATCACGCCTGTTGCGAGTAGACAGTCCGGAAGAAAGGAGGCTCCACGGGTTTTGGTGCATGAGGTCCCATCCGATGGCAGTGGGAGTGATAGTTCTGCGGATATGGAGATGACGGAAATTCGGCGCGAAGAGCGATTGTTAGAAAGGCGCCGAGAGATGATGAAGAAAGACGTCGGCTAGTAGGCGCAACGGGCTGCTGATTTACCGGATCTAGCCGCAGTGGATATTGCAGGAAGTAGAGGCCTTGAAGAGAATTAACTGCTTCTTCCAGTAAGGCCCGATGATGACATGGAGGTGGGGCAGGGACTCCCGACGACAATTGGGAAAGGGAGGTTACGTCTCTTCTCCCCGGCGGCTGAAGAGAAGAAGAAATCCAAAGCTAGTATTCGGTGTTCTTTATCCCCCAGTGGTTTGTACCCAGTGGTCTCTCGAATAGTAGAGGGTGAACCAGTGGGGGAGCCAGAAATGGAGCAGAAAGTTGGTGCTGGTAAGGATCTTAAGAGGCGGGTGAAATGTCTGGCAAATAACACGGCGATTCTTTTACGTTACGTTGAAGAGTTGAGTTCTCTCATTGACCGTAATGTGACCACAAAATTGGAAATTTATAGAGTGTTCTCGTAACATGGATGGCGTCAGTCGAATGATAGATATCTTCCGGGTTGTTCTTGATGACATTGATATGGAGTTCCAGGAGAGGCACGCTATGCAGACGGAAATGGTGTAAATGTACCCTCGTTCGGGTAAATTGATGACGAGCCAAGTCCTTGTGGTTCAGTCCTCTGCTCGGGACTTGTCCGGAGACGGTGTTGGTTCACGAATTGACATCGGTCACACTGATTAAGCCATCATAATTAATTCGGCGGCCAGAGACTGGGAGGTGGCCTCCATTGTCTGTCAGTCGGTTTCCCGAGTTATGAAGGATGGTCACAGTAGGGCAGTGAGCTTCTCAGGGCCTTCGGGACGAGTTAGCCAACTTTAGCGTCGCTCAGTTTTCTTCTTCGGTCGACGGGTTGGGGAGAGTTATCTTGCGCACCTGTTGGTGTCAATGCCGAAAGATGTCGTCATGAAACGACCGGTAGGCCCGCCGATGGCGACAGTAGTGGTTAAAGCGGAGGGGAAAACCTACGCTGATCTTCTCCGCTCAGTGAAAGGAGCTGTGTGAAGTTGGGGTCCTCTCCACACGTAAGGGGAGGGAGAGGACCTTCATATCCGGGTGCGTGTCGATATCGGTGCAGATGAACGATCTAGTTAGGACAGTTCCGCGAAGGTCGAGGACGCCACTACGGCCCTAACAGGGAGGGGTGGCAGGAGGTTTCACGTCCTTGTCAAGTACGTGAATGTTCTAACTATTCAGGATGAGTTTTTATATAGCACTCCCCGGAGCTGAGTTTATGTTTGTTTGCTGGTCTGGCTTCGGGGTGGCGGGGAAAATACAGATGTAAAAAAAAAAGAAAAGATGTATAAAAACTACTGTTGATTACTCAGGTTCTTGAAATTTGCCTCGTAATTTACAATAAATTTCAATGTTTTCTTATAAAATCAATTGTTGACGTAGATACGAATGAAAAAAAAAGTCTTAGGTTAATAAGAGGTTTTTTATTTTATTTTTGAAATGGTTAAATCTAGGAGTAGGATGTATTACTTTAATAATTTTAAAATTCATTACAGAAACATAAAATTGTTTATCTAAAGTTACACTGGCATTTAATTTAGATGATAGAATTAGGGTGGTATATTTGTATTTTAATGAATTAAATTGAAGTGGTTTTTATTTCTTTTATTATTTAATAAGATTGAATCAATTGAATATATAAAATAAATTTTTATTGTTTTGAATTAAATTAGAAAAATAAAATGTTAGAAATGAAAAATAGTATTAAGTGCAACCTTTTTAAGTGAATAATACCTCCGGGTATTAGATTACAACTTGAATTTTTATTTCTTTATTTTTAACCGCCTTGTTAAGTACGGTGTTTTTCACGCAACCACTGTTTCCGCATAAATCATCAGATAGCTTTTTACAGTTCTTTCCAGTCTCATATTTTCTTATGAATTCTTTATATTCTACGGTAAAGTTTTATAATGTTTCATAATTTATGCCCATATAACAAACTTCAAATTTAAATAAGTAATGCAATAATTTTTATAGTATTTATTTAAAAAAAAAAATTCATTCTGTTTAGGTCGAGCTAAATAACAATCTTATATTAATAAATAATAAAACGCTGCGGAGTTAGTTTAGCCAGCGGTGGAGGCTGACCCACTGACAATCCTTTAAGCGGTAAACCATGTTCTACTTTGCGGAATAATCCTGGGAGAATGGAAGTGTGCATGGTTGGTGCTACTGAAGAAACCGGGAAGACGGGATGGAGACCCCTCTGGTTTATTGCTAGCTGGTTTATTGTAGTTTTATTGATGCATAACTGAGAAAGAGGTTGTGGCGAGGGGTGGCCTTTCTGAACACCAATGTGGTTTTAGAACGCGGAGGTCTACCGTTTTGAATGTGAAAGGTGGGTCTCAGAGAGGCAGAGGTAGCTGGCGGTTGTGGGACAATTGAACCCAGATAACATATCGGACAAATTATTGTCTAGTGAAGTCTCCTGGGAGGTCATAGACACGTTATGCAATAGCATACTTAGAAGGAAGATGACAGAAGAGGGTCTACAGCAATAGCTGTTTGCGCAGATGGATGAGGAGGGATAGCCTTGGTACGGAGGCAGTCGGGGGCCCCCAGGGGTCGTCACTGATGTTGCCGTGCCGAGGGCTCCCGGATTCATTCATCTAGAAGCCCGCAAGGACGCGGCAGTTCGTGAGTAATTCCGAAAGGTGGATATCCGGGCTACTGTATAAGGGAGAGGTTTTCTTAGCGGGTGTGAGCCCCGTACTTGTCGTCAGAGCGGCCTAGCGGCGGGGCTGGCAGAGCTTTTTCTTTCCCTACGGGAAAAAAAATAAAAAATAAAACTGACGTAAAATTAATTTTTTCTATAGAAATTCGATGTAGTGTGATAGTATAATGACAAAAGATTGCAATTAACTGTTTTTTACATTAATTTTAAAAATGCAGTGTGTGTGTATATATATATATTTATATATATATATACATACACACTCTCTCTTATCTATATATGTACCGTATACAGAGAGTGATTCAAAATTATACTGCAAGGAAAACTTTGTTAAGTAATGAATTTTTTAAATTATAAATGTAAAAAATTTAATTCTGAAAAGATTCATGTAAATTATAATATATATATATATATATATATATATATATATATATATATATATATATATATATATATATATATAGTCTATTATTTTATTATTTAGAATAATAAAATTTAAATTATTTTTAATTTAAAAATATAAATTTTATCTTCACATTACCATTAATAGTTTTACTATTAGTAGTTTTAGACGAAGAGTTTGACATTTTATGATTAAAAACTAACATCTTTAAAATGCTAAATTAATATTCAAATTTAAATTGAAAGAGTTTCGTGACAAACAGAGTATGTATACTAGCTAAATTCCTTACTGAGATGGAGGGAATGCAATTTGTTTCCTATTCAAGGGTTCATATATTTATGATTTAGACTATCTCGGTTTATTATGGCTATAAGCATTCAGAGTATCTGAGGTCAGATGACAGAAATCAGAATTGCATTCTCTGAGATTAATAATAGATCACTACAGTCAATAAATGTGTTGAAAAGAGATGAAGGCGACAATTTTAGGAATGAATATAACCTGAATTTTGGTGAGTGCTATATTCATATACAATAATATATTGACTCAATGAAGAGAAGGGCGACCACTTTACTTATCATTTGCCTTAGCAAGCTCGGTATGGAGTGATTTTTTTTTCTTGGGAATGACTCTGCCATTTTCGGTAGTGAATTAAATCTCATGTCAAGTCGTGAAGTCATGTGTAACCGTTATCGTTAGAACACATAATTTAACATACACACGCGCGTGCGCGCAAGATACATATATATATTTATGCACACAAACCTATACACATGATATCAACCATTGTATACATACGTATACAACGGTTGACTTCTACAGCGATAAATGTATTTGGAGAAAAATGATAAGTGTATAACTTCCACGATAAAAAACCAATTAAAAAATTAAAGATGTACATGAATATTATTGCACTCTTAATTTAAACATAGACTATCGTTTCACTTGAGATGAAACTGTTCCAGAAGGACTGAATATATTAGAAGTAAAAATTTACCGATGTAGTATTATCTAGTACATCTTAGTAAAAAACTCGATTTTAAAAATTGGTTTATAAGAGAGGTACCACATCCATATCTTCTATTTACTAACCCAAATATTACCCAGTACTTAGAAAAACTGTTAGTAAGTTTTTCCAATGAAAAAATATTTTTCCTATTTTCAATTTGAAAGTAATAATTAATATTGTCTAAAAATAGCATTTATCATTTTTTTAATGATTGGACTTCATTGGTACTAGTAAAACTTATAAAAACACTCTAATAGAGTAAAGACACAAGATTCACGAAGTTATCCTTCTGAATTACTCTTTAACTGTCGAATTTTCGAACTCAAGTGGGAAATTCTCTTGTTCGCAATTCATGTAATGCATTGAGTTTAGTTCGTTTAATCTCTACCAGCTCATAATTTGCCGAACACTGGTATAAGCTCGTCTAAAATTTGCATAATACCTCTGACAGCTATTAATTTACAGTCGAGTTATGATTCTATTAGTATAATACTGTGGAATTACCAGAAACTTAGCTCCGGATACCATTGCAGCATGATGATGTAACTGTAGATTATAACCGGAACCAGGAGGGTGTGAAGAGGAAATGTTTATTAAAATTAATTAACATTTTTTAAACAATATCCATTCTAATAATAATGACTCGTAGTATAGAAATAAATATCATATTTAAATAAGAGAGCACAGGCAATGTAGGGGCACTGCTATGTAACTTTCTTCAATAGATTTCATATTTAAGTTAAAGATTACGCTTGTCGTAAATGTAGATGCAAGTTAGGTACTACTTCTGAATACTTTCTATTTATTTAAATTACACTACTTAATGTAATTAACTACTTAATGTTAGTTGGTTTTTAATGTTTGTTCTGTAAGTAGATTTAGAAAATGTCTTACATCCAACTCGAAGAAATGTTCTATATATTGGTTGTGGATACAGAAATTTGTACGTAATCTTTGATTTACTATCAAATTCTTTGTTGTTGATAATAGATTCAGTAAAGTAGTAAATAGGTGGAATGAAACAAATTTTTTTAAAAACTAATATTATCCATGAAATAATAATAAAAATTAAATTTAACAGCAATAAAAAAATTCATATTTATTGGAAATTTTGTGGAAATTTATCTTTATTCTTTTTCTGTTTAACCTTCGGAACCACCGTAAGGTATTATTTCAGAGGATGAATGAGGATGATATGTACGAGTGTAAAGGAAGTGTAGTCTTGTACAGTCTCAGATCGACCGTTACTGAGATGTGTGGTTAATTGAAACCCAACCACCAAAGAATACCGGGTGGAAATGGAACCGTAAATAATAAAGTTAACATTACATAATCTTAACGTATCATCGCGTGTTCGCAGCTCCACTAGAATATTGAGAGACTAAAAACTAAAAATTTGTTGCAAATACAATTTATTACTTTAAAAGCATAGAAAATAAAGTAAATAAATAAATAGTAATAATAACAATATGTATATATATAACATACAAAATAATAATTCAAATAAGGACAAGATTTGTTTAGACAGTTATACTGTAAATATATTCAAATTTACTGAAGACGTTATAATGACCACTAATATTAATACCTGATATTGCATCAACAACAAAAAAATATGAAGTTCATACAATTCAATTTCTGTAAATATTTTTACTTTTGTTGTCTACGATAGATCTATCCTACTACACTTTATGAATGAATATACTACTGTCACTTTCACTACGGTTTAACAATAATTCGCCGAACAACTTCCTGAATTCACCCACTGTCCACAATGGAATCCTCGTGACGTACTCTATACTCGTTACCACACGATTACTGATATCGCCGTCACCGCAACCGCATTGAACTCGGGCTTGAAAAATTACTCTGATATCGTTTGTTATCACGACTAGGCTGAACACGGATCCGCAGAACTGCTGGCCGCTAGGCCCTGGCAGTATTTATATCACCTGGCTGCAGAACCAATACCCGCCTTATCCTTATAATTGTTGAAACGTAATTATTTTCATCGTCCGCACTCTTACATTTTTCTATAAATTCTCATTCCTGTCGGTAACCCTTCTAGCCAAACAACAGTTTTTGGAGGTGTCATTGTCTTGTACCATTGTTACAACGAATAGATTGTTAAACGGACCTATTTGTCTGAGAAACGAATACCTTTTAGTTCCTTCTGGATTCTTCTTTTCATTATTATTTTTTCTTTCCGTTTTCTTAATTGGAAGAAATCCGTTACCCTGGTCCTGTTGCAGTATAATATAGCATTAGCTGATAAAAAAATGTAAATAATATTTTATTTCATCGTACATGCACATAAAATAGTAAATAAAAAAAAATCATTATATAGGGAAAAAAATGTAAATAATGAAAAGTATGGGTGTTTTAATCGTATCATGAGAAAAATGGCTTATAAATATAGAAAACCAGAAAAATCGACTATCTGAACAATAGCAAATTAATATTACAGAAATCGGCTAAGCCAAGTGCAGCACCCGGTTTGCTCAAAACTATCACATTAAAAGCTATCATATTATCTTACATTCTTTGATAACATATTATCAGTGTGCGTATATTTTTGGTGTATATAAAAAGCAATATTATACTCTTTAAGAATAAATTAATTTTAAACTTAAAAATGGTAAGCTCTGTTTAATCTAAAGTTATCAATGTCTAAAGTCATTGATAACTTTAATTTGATTTAATTTATTTTTATAAAATTTTCAATATCGCAAGAAATATCAAAAAGTAGTGATTTTTGAAAAAGAGCGGGTATTTATAAATTGATTTGCAAAGAAAATTGATTTATAAGTTGGACAAACCGAAAGTAAAATAAAAACTAAAATAGTATAGTAGAATTTGGGGCATAATAAATATAAAAGAACTGAGAAATTGGCTGAAGCCCAACATTTACTGAAGACTAGTCACAATTTTTTTTATTATGAACGATAGTTTTAAAAAATGTACATAATAAATTCGTATGTTTCCGAATTGTTGGGAAACCTATAATAGTGAAGCAGAAACATAATTATTGAATAAGAGGACCAATATCCAACAGCCTGTTTGATCTTTTAATTTATTAAAAATCCTTTTTTGAATATTTTAAATTTTAAACCTCCTTCCTCTCCTTAAAATTTTGTTCATGGGTGGGAATTAATTTAAGCTTCATACTGTCTTCATCTTTCTTGAAATACTTTTATCTAGCCAGCATCTAAAAGAGCCGTGTACTAAATTGTGGTGGTCAGTCTGAATTAGAGGCAGTTCGGATAATTTAAAAAGCAAATTTACACTTTAAATTGGGTTTGGCTAGAACGACAACAGTATTTATGTATATTTTTACTTCCCTGTACGAAGTAAAGGAAGTATTGTGATCGCGAAAAATGTCAGTTTCCAGATTTCAACGGAATTATCCATTTTGACATCCCTAAATCCATTTTGACTAGTTTCGGCATGACGACGTCTGTATGTCTATACGTACCGTACGTATGTATCTGCGCGTAACTCAAAAACAGTTAGCCGTAGAATGTTGAAATTTCGGATTTAGGACTGCTCTAATATCTAGTTGTGCATCTTCCCTTTTGTTTACAATCGACTTGACCAAAAATGTCCAAAAAAGCCTAAAAAAAATTGGATTTTGTACTTTTTTTAACTGTAGTAGACAGATTTCAACGATATATCATAATTGGTACTTATTTTCATTGGTTCCAGAGGTATCCAAATGAAATTTTAATTAATGAAATATTTGGATCTTGTAAGAAGAAGGCACATCAGTTCGAATCAGACTTTATCTCCTTTTTTTAACTTTAAATATATTGATTTATTAATAATTATTAACCTCTGATTGTAAAAAAAATTACGATAAATAATAATTCAATAATAATAAAAAAAAATTATGAAAAAATATCAGAAGTTATTAATGAAATAAACTTTTATGTACTTTTTATTTTTAAAAATGTGTATATGTAATTTAGTAGGCGTACAAGGAAGTCATGTGGTGTCCACATTATTTTACTTTATAGCGTTTCCTAAGTACGTCTTAGTTGTAATTTAGAATAGTTCTATTTTTCTATGTATACGTTTTTCTTAGCGTCTATTGATGATTTTTTTTTTAACAACTGAAACATTTTTGTAAACGGTTTTGAAATATTCTTTTTTACTTCCTTGTACGAAGTAAGTAAGTATTGTGATCGCGAAAAATTTCGGTTTTCAGATTTCAACGGAAATACCCACTTTGACCATCCCTGAGTCAATTTTAACTAGTTTGGTATGATGTCTGTACGTACGTACGTATGTATTTCGCATAACTCAAAGACGATTAGCCGTAGGATGTTGAAATTTTAGATTAGGACTGTTGTAATATGTGTTGTGCACTTCCCCCTTTGATTGCAATCGACTGGACCAAAAGTGTCCAAAAAAGCCCAAAATCCAAAAAAAATTGAATTTTGGACTTTTTCTTAACTGCAGTAATCAACCTTCATTAATAGATTTCAACGAATTGTAGTAGTAGTAGTAGCACCAATAGTAGTAGCAGTAGCAGCAGTAGCAGTAGTAGTAATTATATATACGAGTAATTATTATTAGCTTCTGATTGTTAAAAGGTTTTACTATAATAATAATTCAATAATAACAATACAAATATGAAAAATATCAGAAGTTATTAATGACATAAAATTTTATGTATTTTTCATTTCAAAAGAGTGTGTACGACTTGTGGTGTCCACATCAGATTTAAAAAAAATATCTTTCAGTAACCGTTTAGGCTAACTGTTTATTTATTTTTAGCATCCTGTAGAAATATAAATTTTTTAGCGACTAAATTCTACGTTTATGGAAATAAGTCTATAAGTGAGCAGGTTGAATTCTTAAGAGATCTGTTGCCTGCCAGCTGCTGCTGGTGCTATCTGCAACGATTAAATCTTAACTTTTATAATAATACAGCTGTAAATGCAAAGTTAGGTAATTTTATGTAATGTTTTTAATTGTTAAAAACAATAATTCTCTTTGAAATGAATCTTATGGTTTGAATATTGGCTTACTACGCTAATTTAACATACGAATGTAATTGGAATTAAGAAAGTGTATTTTTTATTAACTATGTTTTATTATTATTTTTTTCTAACTGAATAAAAAATTACATTTTTGGGGATTTAACTTCAGAATCCAACAACAGCTTAAGCGAAATAACAACGATCTATCAATATAAATATAAAATCAATATTAAATAAAAACGATGACTAATCGTAGGTTAGAATATAGGAACAACAATATAATTCATATGAGTTACACACTAAATCTCGTCCTTATAATACATTAGACCCGCTGTATTAAACAAAAAAAAAACACATGGAGGCCTTGTATGGAGCCCTGGCTGAACGGTCTATTGCATATTTCCATGCATCTCATAATTCCGGGAATTTTGATGGTATTCCTTCGGGAAGACTAAAACTGTTTTTTAAAGACTCTTCAATTTTTATTGTCAAAGGAATCTCTTTAGAGTAATATTTAATCTGGCCGATGCAAAATCATTGATCAGTATTGCATCCTTCCTAATATGGGCAAAAATGGACTTATTTTTAAAAGAGTTGTGGCAGAATTGATTGAACTAATGCCTAAAAGAGAGCAAGTTTATCGCTTTGAAGGAATCTTTTGTGTGGAGATATCATTTTTGTATATCCCAGATTATTTTTGGTTGTAGTTGATTCTGCTGTGGATTTGTTGAGTTTTAGTCGGTAATCTAGTACTACTGATAATATGTGTTTGTGTGAACTGGTATAGGAAGTAGTTTCCACTAATTTATCAGATGAATCTTATTATCCGACCGGTGACAACATAATAAGACTTATGGTTGAAGTTTCTGTAGAATCAAACTAAATATAAATGCTGCTGAAATATAAATACTAATATTATCTAATTAGTTTCATTTATATCTTGAGTATAGATATGATCCTAAAATGAAGTCCAATCTAATTGGAAGATGTAGTCAAATATCCTAAGGAAATGCGAATTAAAAAAAGAAAAATCAAACGGTAATATTAATGGATGGCTAAATGGACATTTAATATTCTAATATAATCAGTGTATGTCCACACATACAAATTGTTAGAATTTTTACAAATCTTAATGCGATTTGGATGAGCCGACTAAATAAAAAAAAATCGCTGGTTCAAATGACCCGATTTTTATTTTTACTATATATAAAATAAAATGTGTACGATTCGTTTATATATATATATATGTGTGTGTGTGTGTGTGTACGTTACGCAGTGTAAGCTTTCCTGTCTTCCTTTTTCCTGTTTAGAATTCGGGAATCACTGTCGGGTATTACTTTAGAGGATGAATAAGAATGTATGTATGAGTGTAAGTGAAGTGTAGTGAAGTGCAAGAGAGTGTATGTATGAGTGTCTTGTCTATTCTCAAGTCGACCATTTCTGAGATGTGTGGTTAATTGAAACCCAACTACCAAAAAACACCGGCATTCACGATCTAGTATTCAAATCCGTATAAAAATAACTGCCTTTATTTAGACTTGAACGCTGGAACTTTCGACTTCGAAATCAGCTGATCTGCGAAGACGCGTTCACCACTGGACCATCCTGGTGGATAAACGCAGTTTAAGCTTAAATTTCGTTAAATGTACACACCATTTACATTCATCGTCATTGGTGTATAATGCTGAGAATTACTTTTATCTGGTAAAATGATTTAGTCAAAGTGCCTCATAATATTTCCAATATTTAAAAAAAAAATTATTTAAACTTCATTAAAATTTAACCACATTGAATTTTTTTGTACGTTTATTTATTAAATGCTGTCTAAATTTAATCACAAAATATAAAGTCATCGTTATATATATCATTGTTTTATTTTTTGTAAACTAGTAGAATATTTCATAACGTATCTTTTGTTTATCAAACCTATCAAATCTGTTACATTCAGTTGAATGTACGTCATTGACAGTTTTCTGTGTTTATTTTTCTCCGAACTTCATCGATCTATTATTAATATCGATTTTTTTTCTATTTTCTTTCTGAATAATTTGAAATCGTTCCAGTTATTTGTTTACAATTTAATTCTATGTTCAACGAATAAATTTTTTTTTTATTTTATCATTTTAGTTTAAAATAAAATGAAAAAACTGAAATTTACTTCGATAGAATAAATGAATTTTTAATAGCATATACATTTTCTAAATTCTAAATACTAACAAATGTTGTATGGTTTTAATATTATTTTATTTGTTTGTTTGTATTTTCAATACTTGGCTCAAGTTAACTGATTAATTCATTTTAAATGTATATGAAATTTTTTCAGAATATATATATTTTGTTATATATTTTATAATGTAACTAGTAAGTCGTTTTAACGACTAGTAAAATTTTAATTTTAACAGTCTATTTCGTAGTTAACGTAATTTGGGCAATTGACTGTGTCTAAAAATAGCCTTGTTTTAAGATAAATTTAGAGAGTTTAAAAAAAGTATAATAAGCTATCAATATTTAAATAAAGAGATGTTTTGTGAATCTTTTAATATTATATTATCATTAAAAAATAAAAAAGGAAACAATTATTAGATTTGACTTAAACAGCGTGTTTCTCAAACTCTGGGGTGCAGCCCCCTAGGATAACACTAAATGATGGGCGCGAACATGTCGAAAAGAAAATATTAAAAAATGTATTAATTTACTGAAAGGAAAGAAAAACAAAATACATTCTGACATAATAAATAATAAAATATGATGTAACATACTTATAAATAGGATTACATCAGTACTGCACAATATATTTAATAATTAATTTATCAATACTAAATTGAAAAAAAAAAAATATATATTAGTGACTCCCTTGGGACTATCTTGCAGAGAAAGGTTTTCCAAAGGAAAGTTTCATATTAGAAATAGACACGCTAGTTCGTTTTCTGTATTTAGCTGAGATCTACATTTTGTCTTCAAAGCAACCACCGAAGAAAATCCGGTTTCGCAAATATAGGTTGTTGAAAATGGTAATAGTGTACGAAACACTGCTGATTTCAGTGCAGAAAACTCATCAACCACTCCTGACCAAAATTCAAAGAGTGATTTATTACTAAATTGTCTTTTGATTTCACCACTTGCTGCAAAGTCTATGAAGATTTTTTCTTCGGCATTTGAGAGCCCTTAGGGAGTATTTTGAAATGGATCCCTAACCAACTCGTAGCTATCTAACAAGTTGTCGTCAGCAAGAAAATACTTTTAAAATTCTTTGCCAGCATGGCTAAATAATTTTCAATGGTTACAAAAACAACTTACACATGTTGTTCTTCAGCCTTGTAAGTTTTAACACATTCATCCACACTTGCAAACACTTCTAGGTTTTTTTTTGGTTTAAATCTTTGCTCCACAATTCCAATTTTCTATAAAAAAAACCTTAACTTTATCACTCGTATCCAACATATATTTGCTCCGTGGAGAAGATTTAAGGTATTTAATTTGTCGATTATGTCGATCAAGTAGCTCAATTCTATCATAAACCTCTGGTAAAGCCCATAAGGGCTAGGTACGGAGGAGTTGGCGTGGCGACCGCAACTGTCACATGGTGGGAGTCTTCTCCTATTGGGTTAGAATGTACTACACTCATGTCTTTACAAAGTGCAGGAAAGATTCTTGATTTTGCGGGTCTCATTTTTATATAAAATACTACTGTTACAACCGTCGTTAGCACAATATTCAGAGCAGGGCTCATTTCTTTGGAAGTCAGAGAAATGAGAATTTCTCTGTGGATCATGCAGTGTCCAGATACACCTTGGAGATTTTTGTTACATAAATGCACTTGTATACTTTGGAGTCTTCCTGACATTAAACGAGCACCATCGGTGCATATTCCGGCGCAATTTTTCCACTCTATGTTTGCCTTTTTTATAAAATCATTTAAGATAGCAAGTAATGCGAGTGCTATTGGTTTGCAGAAAAAGTAGTTTTTCTTCTGTTGATATAACATCACAGAATAGAACATAGACTAGAAATGAGCATCTTTATTGATATCTGTTGCCTCATCAAGCCGAATTGAAAACAATTTGTCACGCAACTTCCCGAAAAGCTGATGCTGTACATCTTCAGACATAACACCGATTCGACTAGCAACAGTATCATTTGATGAGGTATGGACTGCAATTGTTTGGCAAAATTATTTCCAAACATAGTTTTTACAATCCCAATTGCAGCTGGAAAAATAAGCTCTTTACCAACGGCTGTGAGGCTATTTACATTTCGCTGTTTTATATGAAACTTTGTAAGAGGCATGTAAAGCTTTTTCATTCACAGACAAGCTTTAACGTACTCGCTATAAAGCGTTTTCAAATTTCGTTTAAGTTTATTAGGTTTCAAGCTGTGTGCTGCCAAAAGTTTTGAGAAAAGTATTCTAATTATTCTTGACATTATTTTCTTGATTATATTTTTGGAACCACACTGGTCTGTGCACTTGTTTATACTTTACTCTCTCTCGTCTAATGCTCACTTACGCCCACTTAAAAATTTATCCATAATTCTGTATAAATCTATTTCTGTGAATATTTATTACCGTGAATTGCAATTAACACGCAAATTACACATCCACATTCACGATAGATTCGATAGCGACAGAAAGATTGACTCGACTGAGACTGGTTGGAATTGAACGACATGCAGCATTTATACACGTTTGCGCAGACGGTTGCTTACATGTTCCAAAATGATCGAGACAAATCGGAAATTCTCGTGAAGCTGTGAGAATGTCCAATATAGTGGACGTGAAACAGAAAGCAATATAGAAGCGTCGATTCTGGTTTTGTCAATGCAGCGGATTGTTGTTGCCAAATATCAATAAATTTATTTATTCTTGATAATTTCTAAGGTTTGTAATTAAGGTTGTATTGTAGCTTTAACGTCAAAATACTAAAAATACATTATTATTGTATGAGAGGAGCACGATGAAAATTATGATTGAAAATTAGGTTGCAAATCCTGAATGAAAGGTTCAGAAACGTTGCTTTAATCTAAACTTATAAACTTATAAATGACTTGCTCATTATTTTAAGTTACGCTAACACAAAAAAAAATCATATGCAATAAAAATAATGGGAATAATGGAATATACAATTTTAATAATAGAAAAACTGGTTTTTACATAAAAAAGAAGGTTAAAAAATCAAATTAATTCAAATCGAGTGAAAAATTTTCAAGGGTAAAATTGTATAGTCATCGAAAAAGGTTGTACCAATTTAAAAAAGTCTATCTCGAACTACTAGAGATAATCAAACGAGTATTTTTTTTTTTTTAAATTCACCAACTCAAATAGTTATATACGATATTTTTTTCATAATAATAGAAATTAAACACGATTAGTAATTTTGTGTATAGCAAACATCGCTTATTTTGTATTGAATTAAAAAAAAATAAAGTTGAATAAATAATGTGAAAATTAAAACTAAGTACAAAAACAAATTGCCGATTTTTAATTAATTGCCAAAATGAAAAGAAAATCACAACATTAGTGATGTCGAAAGCACCGAACGTCGCTGACATAACTCGAGGAGGTACCTCCAATACATTCCTTTTTATATTAAACATTTTTTTTTTTAATTAAGAGTATTTTTAAATTTTTATGAAAGTTTATAATAATATTATATTAAATTTTAAACGATTTATGAAAATTTTAATGAGAGAAAAATTGTTTTTGTGAATAAGATGGACTAGGGGAAAACGCTAAAAATTAAGTTCACTGAAAGTTAATATAAGACTAAATATTTTATAATGTACTGAGAACGGTACAAAAATATAAAATGTTAAGGAAACGGTCTCACAAATCGGTGACGCTAAGGATAAAGTTTGATTAAAACTTAAAGTAGGTGATCCGTAGTTACTGAAAAAAGACTGGCTATTAAAGGTGAATGACATCAAAGTGGAGATCACTCGTTAGATGGTTTGAAGAAGGACATTTTTCCTACACTATTCCTCTTCGATTCCCGGGTGTAAAAAAAAAAAAAAAAAAATAGTAACCGAAATTTTAAAGGGAAAATTTTATAAAAAAAATATTCGTTCTGCTTATTAGCAAGTAATCTTATTTAAAAATTTGATAAATACTGGAAATTCGTTCAGTCATAATTTTTCGCTCCATTTGGTCAATTATTTTCAGTTTTGGTAATTTCATATGCGAAATCCCACTTCAAATGATAAATATACTGCTTGTAGTTTCCTTTTTTATTTTATATATTTTATAAAAAGAAAAATTATAAAATTTATTTTCTGTTAAGTGTTGACTGTTAATTTTTGCATGAAAACTACGAATTATCTTCAAACCAAAAAATTCTTCTTTCTTTTCAAAAGAAATTAAACATAAAAATGGATGTTCATGTAAAGGATGACTTATCTGTTCATAACCTAAAGAGGGTTCCAATCTCTGTTCGTGGTGAAAGAAGGATATTGAGGATAAAAGATTTTAGAAATATTGAGAAAAACTTTATTTTTTAAACCTTCCAAATTTTTCTGTTAAGTGTTTAGGGAATTTTGTGGTCTGGAGTAGGTGCGGATTAAAACTGTCAAGGGAGCTTAATTATTGGAATTCGTGCACTATACGGAATTCATTACCCGTTAGAAATACCTATTGTGAGTTAATTATTTATGGAAATTTCTATTTACAATGGGAATTGTGGAACCGTAGCATTTTTGTCAAGCAAATTAACATTGATCTTTTTTAAACTACATTCTATGTATACGTTAATGCAGCGTATTTTATCGGAAAAATGATTTTTTTTTTGCAAACCTTTCCTAATGTTTTACAGATACGAAAATAAATTAATATAAAAAAAAAGAACATGTCTAATAATATAAATTTGAACTTTTATCAGCGAGAAATTTGTTAAAATTTAACTTAAGTGCAAATGCCAGAAAAGTTAAACAAAATTTTTTATATCACACTTCTCTAAGCGATTAACTCGTTTTTAAGTTAAATTTTTGTTTGTAAGGACCAGCCACAGGAGTTACATTTCTCGTGTGTTGGGTTAAGTGTATGTCTGTGAATGTATGTAATTGAGTTTCAATTTTTAGATTTTTTTTTAATATAACAATTAAAAATATAACTTAAAATAGTTAATCCATTTATTTTTTTAACCGACTGCAAAATAGAGGATCACAATCTCAATTCAAACCACATATATTTTTACTTTCCCGGTTATCAGTCTATTGCTCGAGCAGCAACGTAGCTATAAAGGGAAAATATAGAAATCAACCAATATTCAGAGATCGAGTTGTTTGTAAATGTCAACTTTTCAAAATCCCTTTAGCACAGAGTTCACAAAATGTTATAAAAATCTTGTCTTTTGTACACAAAGATGTACGTACGTAAATGTGTTTGCCTTAATGATTAATGGTCATTAATCATATAAAAATATAGTTACCTATTTTGATTAATGTCTCCGAACTGTCTCAACATGTTCTTTAAAAATGGCTAAAAAAATTTTACATATGAGGCATTGATGGCATTAGAATTTTGACACAAAAAAAAAGGAACGGGTACTTTTGACCATTTTTAATTTTTGATTGTTTTGCTTGATGATTGAATAAAATCGAATTAATTACAGTGAAAGAACTTACTGAGCTATTTAAAATTTCAAAATTTTAAGTCAATCGGATTTAGGGATGGATGGATATTCAACATTTTGTATAAACAGTTTACACTTCATATCTGGAAAATCTGATGATCAAATTGTTGAAATTTTTCACACATGTTTATCTATTTAATCCATATCTTTCCCTGATTTTCGACCCTCATTGGCCAAGGTGGCATGGCGGCATCCATATTTTTTTTTAGTAAACTGTTTTAGTTCTTTTGTTCTGTTTTACCAGTGTACAAATCAGCCCATTTTATTTAAATAAATAATTACTCCAATAAATTAATATTTAAGCTTAAAAAAACAAAGGGACTGAATGGTACCCGTATTTAAAATATCAGTTTCTTTAAACTTAATTTTGAAGATTAAAAATTCAATTTTTACTAATATTAATGTAGATGACATGGTAACTTTTAAAATAAGGGAATCCCACGGGATCCGATTGAAGTATTAAAAATATTTTTTTTATACTTCATCTGTTTTTAAAGTTGTGACTAAAAGTGTTTATATGATATAACTTTCGGGCAAGCGTGTCAAATTGGATCGAAATTATTTTACTTAAACTTGTGATTTTTTAAATAAATTATAATTTTTATTATTAGAACGGCATCAGGTCAAGGAGGTCAAATAGCACCCAACATTTTTGATATTTTTCAGAATTTTAGTTTAAGTCTGTTTCTTGTATTCAGTCAGACCAACCAATAAAAATACAGTTTTCATTATTAATATTAACAATAATATTTACAATTATTTATAAATTATATACACAGTAGGTCTGAAAAGTTCCCGAACTGAATTTCTGTAGTCGATACAAGTAGCGCCATCTCTTGAACTAAATAGTACGATATCTGACGAGTGTGAACAAAATTTCATCACATTTCATCACTCCAGTCTTGAGTTATATTCGGCCGCGTACGTTGTGTTAATGTGACCTTGTGCGAGCTCGCAACATGGAACAGAGAAGCGCGATAAAATTCTGTGTTCGAATTCAAATATCTTTCGTTGAAACTTATTCTGTAACACACCAAGCATTCGGTGATGAAGCCGCATCTCGTACTACAACATTCACGTGGTTTAAAAACGGTAGAGAGTCGTTGGATGACGACGAATAAAGCGGGAGGCCGTCAACAGCTGTTCACGACGAAAACGTTGCGAAAGTGTGCGCGCTCCTGCTCGAACAACCTCATCTTACCCTTCCGGCTATAGCAGAAGAGCTAATAATCGGTAAAGACGCGGTACGTATAACAGAAAAAACGAACCGCCGAAAGGTGTGCTCTCGTTTCGTTCCACATTTTTTGACCGAAGAACAAAAACAGGTGCGTCTTTCTTGCTTTCAAGACTTTGTTGAAACTGCGGGTAATGACCCAATTTTTTCAAACAATTGTAACTGGGGATGAAAGCTGGTGCTTCATGTTAGAACAATTTGCTGCTTGGTTGACGCCTTCCTGAAGGATAAAGTCCGGTAAAAGTCAGGCAGCAAATATGTAGAGTGAAAACTATGTTGATTGCATTCTTCGACTCCAAGGGCCTGATTCATTATGATTTGTCCCAAGTGGTCAAACGGTGAATTCTGAAATCTAATTTGAAAGTAATGAAACACCTGATGAGTCGCCTCCGTCGAATCCGGCCCGAGTACCGGGATCCGGGCAGTTGGATTCTTGCACGACAATGCCCCGGCACACATGGCAACAGTTTTAACACGTTATAACGCCGCAAATCATATCACTGTCTTATCCCACCTCCCCTATTCACCTTACTTGGCTCCAGCAGACTATTTTCTGTTCCGAAACTAAATGAAGCTGAAACGCCACTTTTTCGTCATTCTGGCCATCCAAAGGGCAGTTGAAGGTGATTTCACTAAGTGATTTCTCCAGAGCGTTTGATGGGCTCCACCGGCGTTGCAATGAGTGTCTAACTACAGAAGGGTTCTATGTACAAGGCTGATGCGAGTAAATTCGTTTATCTCTAAATCTGTGTTTCTATTTAATTTAGTTCGAGAACTTTTCAGACATACTGTGTATTTAATAATATTAATCACAGGTTTTATTACTTTCCTGGCAACATAATTCTATAGCTACGTTGCAAGAAGGAAAGTGTGGTAATCAATCAAAAAATGGCGTTTGGTTTTTTTTGCATTTCTCGACGTTTCATGACCTAGGGACCCCCAAAGTAAAAAAAGTCGAGGAGCAATGTTTGTATGTACGTACATACGAAAATATCTCCCCCACCACTGGCGTGTTAGAAGTTTAATAACTTTTGACTGGATAAACCGATTTTGGTGAAATTTTTTATAGACTCATGTATATAGGGCAATGTATTGGTAAATTCTGGGGCAATACCTGCAGGGCTGGGGTAGATATGTTTTTGTAAAAAAACTGTCTGCCTTATAACCACCTTTTTTTACCACCATCATTTTTGGCCTCTAATTGGCCCCCATTTGGGGGCCAATTAGAGGGGATCAATTTTCTAAATATTTTACAAACATAACCTCGTTTTATACTAAGCTCGGTACATGTGTGCATGCTTATTTTACAAAGGTTTTGCCCTAAAATTCTCCCCTTCCCCAAAAATCGAAAAAAATCTTTTTATTTATTGCATATTTATTAACCGATTTTTTTGTCTTCCTTAGCATGGATAGTTCAAGTGACCCAAAAAATTTACTTTGGGGGCAATATTGAGAATGGAGGAGCCAAAAATGTCTAAAAATATAAATTTTTTAAAAAGGATTTTGGCCTATTTTCATGTAAGAAAATTATTACAACTTTGTTGGCAGTTTTTTATTTTTATTCAATGAAATTATTAACTTCCTGGTACTAAATAATACTTGATTTTGAGCTCAAAAAAGCAGTATTATTATTCCATTTTTATGAATTCATAAAAGCATATAATGAGATTATTTTAATATTTACAATTTTGACTTAAAATTAAATAAATTCTATGTAACAACAGAATTTTATTGTATTATTTCCATTTCAAAATTTTATTGAATAAAAGCGATATAGCAGGTAAAGTCTTGCTGGCTTTTTTTTTATGTATCAGCTTAATTCTTTTCTAAAAGAACCATTCTGGTGATTCACTTTTTTAATTTTTTTCACAAAAAAAGAAAAATATCTTCGTAATTTTCTACAAAGTCAATTTGAAGATTATTTTTATTTTATTCTTGTAATCTTTGGAAATATAAAATTGAATTTTTATAACGTGTAATCATAAACAGCCGGATATATTTTGGTATTTATAATACTTTCATGCTAAAGTTCTAGAAAATTAGTCAGGATACGTAGGGTAAAATACATAACTTAGGTTAAATTCTGTATGAAATTAGGAAATACATATTTCTGCATTATTGCCTAAGCTAACGCTCGATAATATTATTTTAATTTTTTCACTGCACTTCTCAGATTTTTTTTTCAAACCACAGGTTTCTGAAACAGGAATAATTTAAAAATATAAGAATTGAATATGTGCTATAATTTGTAGTTTTAGTGCGATTTTTCGAAGTTTGCTTTATTATTATATTATTTTAATTCTCTTTTCTTATTAGCTCACTTATTAAATTATAATGATATATCTTACGAAATTATCTAGAGTAAAGTCAATGTTTTGAACTTTTGTATGAAAGCGTAAAGGACATTAGAATATTAGATAAAGATATTTAACTCGGTTTTGAAGTTTAAATTGGCTTGTTAGTGAACTAATTTATTCATTCAAATTTGACTTATTTTTAATGTGTTTTGTTATGGTATGTTATTGTTTATAAAGATAACTCTTGTTTAATTGTTTCAATAGTTTATATAACAGTTAGGAAATATAAGTCCTTGGGGGCCAACACTTTTGATAGCAACGTATGTTTGCATATATATATATATATATATATATATCTACTTGTTTCATCTGAAACTCTGCCGAAACTGTAATTAGATATTTAATTGAATAAGACAGCTCTCGTCACACATCGTCTTGTTTTGTACTATGTTTTACTCATGTGCTACTTTACTAATGCTCATTCTACCTGAATGACTTTTACTCGTAGTCCTTTCATTTAATGATATTAACACAACGTAGTTTCTCCAATGTAACACTTCTCAAATCCTTATGGGCATCTGTTCCTTGTTATTTTCTTAACTACAGGAAACCTATTGTGTGACTTTATCTTACACACGTGTATGTGTTTTAAATTATGTTCACTTATGAAAATGGGATCTTTACAAACTGTATAAATGGGACTTTCCATGTTTAAACTACGAAATAAATTTAATTATAATTCTTGCGTTTAATTAATTACAGTATTTGCTTAAGAACGTAAATATACTACTATAATCATACGTTTTATTACGCGTTAGATGTATAAATGTGAGAACTGACTTACTACCTGGGAATCACTAAAAAAGTAATTTTTTTTTTGGGAATGCAGTTTTGGATTATATGGAACTTCTTTTGTGTACGCTACTGTTAGCAAAAATCATATCTGTAACTTTATACGTTAAGTGCAGATACACAAAAGTCAGCATGAAGCATGGTAATTTTCTGAAAAGATATTCCTTTGGTGAGATGGTAGCGTGATCCAATTTTTATAATTTTGCAATAACATATGATAAGCCACTTCTCTAGAAAGGCTGTTTTTAGGGCTCTTGTTGTTTTGCTTGATTTTTTAAACATAATGACGCGTTACTATGGTATACTAGATTTAAATTCATATCATTGCACACATTATTATTTATAAATATATTTACTGTTATTTAATCAGAAGTTAACACTCTCGTCTCATTTCACGACACGACAGGAATATTCCAGAAGCTATTTACCATGTATATAAGAGTGCACGCATTTTTGGTTAGTCAGTGTGTTGTTACTTTCATACAAGTGCGTAAGTAGTGTATGCAATTTTTTACGACTGTGTTTGTTTTTTCGTACCGGCCACCTGCCATCAACTTTCTTATAACGAATGAATATTAGAACATTTTTCTCTAAGCAGCGACGTTTATTACATGCTTTTATTTAATTTGCACTGTACGTACCGTAAATTTACATAAGCGCAGCTCTTGCTTTAAAAGCATGTAACTTAAAATTTGTAATTCTTCATTTTTTTAATTACCTTTTTATGCTTGCAAATGTTATGCCGCTAGGGATTCTTTTGTATTTTTCAACTAAAATAGAGTTTCGTATTTAGGTTTATAATATTTATTAAGTTCTAAATTACTAATGTTACTTTTTATATCAGCAGAATCGGCTCGTTTCTAGTTTATCTTGAATTCGTCAGTAAAGAAAGGAAAACATTTACCTACCCAATGAAAAATGTATGATTACGATATGGATTTATGTAATTATCAGTTTTGGGGCCCCTGGTCCAAAAAAAGTGGTTTCTAAGAAAGGTCTGTAGGTTGATAAACTTTCTATTGATGATTCTTCCTTAAGTTTTTAATGTTATAATGATAAGAGTCATATTTTTGAATTAAGTTTTAATAGTATAGTTCTATACCGTATAAAACTCAATTTTGACAAAAATTTCACTTAAAAACTTCCTTGCCAAACCAATGCAGCGAGACCCCACGTCCACATTAACATTTGGTCAAATTAAATATTCTTTTTTCATGACAACGGTTTTCATGAAGATAATATTGGAAAATTCGTCGGCCTGGAGAGCATACCGGTTGATAAAAAAAGGTTTTTGGAAAATGTCTGGGTATCTTCGAAGAACTACGATTTTGCGACAGATGCCAAACACTTCAAGAGGAAATTCAATCACCAATGGCTGGACGCACCATTAGCATAATAGCATACTCAAGACGATTCAAAGGTGCTCTCTGTAAATATTGTCTAGAACGACGAGATGAAAAATGATTAGGTTTTCCCCCATCAGACCTTTCACTAAGTACAAGGACGTACACGTTTATTGCAAACACATGTATATTTCCATGGACATCAGACTGCAATGGAATTTGCAAGATCTTTCCTGGAGGGCGTTTCAGTAGACATCCAACTTCATCAGTCTTCACGAAAATTAATTTTTCTTCACGAAAAATTACCTTCAATTGTTTCCTGCGTCATTTTTTCCGGCACACATGATTTAACTCTCGACGGAATAATCTGGATGAAGGCGTACTTATCGATTTACGAAAATTAACCCTTCAAAGCAACCCACCGGCTTGGTCTAATGGTGAACGCGTTTTCCCAAATCAGCTGATATAGAAGTCGAGAGTTCCAGCGTTCAAGTCCTAGTAAAGTCAGCTGTTTTTACTCGGATTTGAATACTAGATCGTGGATACCGGAGTTCTTTGGTGGTTGGGTTTCAATTAACCACACATCTCAGGAATAGTCGAATTGAGACTGTACAAGACTACGCTTCCTTTACACTCGTACATATCATCCTCATTCATCCTCTGAAGTATTATCTGAAAGGTAATTACCGGAGGCTAAACAGGAAAATGAAAAAGCCCTTCAAAGCAGGTGATTCACAACTAAAAGACCATTTTGAGCATTGAATGAAAAACGCGTCCTAATATCCAAAATCAAATAATTTATCTATGTGGCGCTACAATCAGGGAACACATAGTCGCAAGGCTTAAAAAAGCTTGCGTTTATAGTATTTTAGCTGATGAAACCGCGGATATTTCTGGCAAAGAACAGCTCTCTGTTGGATTATGTTTTTACGATGAAAAGGCCAACAAAACCGAAGAAAAATTTTTAGGCTTTGTAGAGTCTGAGGACTTAATGCCGTGAGTACTGCTAAAGCCATTATAGATGTTGTGACAAACTTAAACCTAAGCTCTGATAAGTGTGTGGTGTTAGGTTTCGACGAATGATCCACCATATCTGGGAAAGAAAGAGATGTGCATGCGATCTTGAGACAAAAGTACCAAAAATCCTTGTACTTTCATTTCTCTTCTCACTAGCTTAACCTAGTTGTGAACGATTTAAACGTTATGCCCGAAATTAGCAACTGCGGAGATTATCACATTTTTTCGCAAGTCCGTTTTCCAGCGCAAGGTGATTGATTGCAAACACTCCTAAATTCTATGAGACTAGATGGTAGAGAAGTACAAGAGAATCCGTGTTTTCAACGATCGCTTCGTTGATATTGTTAATGCATTAGAGATCTTGGTTGAAGAGGGGAATGCAGCAACAAGAAAAAATGCTTATCAAACAATCCTTAACATGATAAAAATTCATCGGGAAGATGTGGAGAACATTACGACTGCTGTTTTAAAAGAAGGCAATTTCGCTATGCATTTGAATGTTGATATAATTAACACTCGCATTTCTGGCCGGCAAAAACATAGAAGCATTCATCCAGCCAAGAATTCATTCCAATTTTGAAGAAGGTGGGTAATAATTCCTCTAATTCCTTGCTTGGATTCCATCATATCATGTTTAGAAGTCAGATTATTTGCAGACAAATCGCCTGCATTTTCACTGATAAATTTTCATCCGAGTAACATGAGAGATGTTTCATTGCAGGAATGGAGTGAAAGTACTTCATCTTCTGAAAATTTCTACAATTTAGAAGGCATTGAAGGAAAAAAGGAACTGTGGTTCAAAATGTGGAATGAGATAAAGGAAGCACCAGACATAATTGAGGTTTTAAAAAAGAGCGAATCGGTTTTCTCGGCAATTAGAAAGGCTCTGCTGATATTACTTTTACAGCCTTGCATAACAAGTACTATCGAGCGTTTATTTAGTTCCCTTCGTCGAATTAAGACGTGGCTAAAAAGCACCAATGATCAAAACAAGTTAAGTGAGTTAGGTATGTTAAGCATCACCGACAGTGGGTTTTCGGTAAATAGGGGCAATTATTTGAAGCTATAGTTAGACTTGCAAAATGTTGTTACAAAATTAGGTTTTTTAAAATAAATATTGTATTCTTCCTTCTGTTATTGTGTATTATCACGTAGCACTCTCCTCATGGACTACCCTTCCATTTTGAGAAGATGCCCCCTTCCGTTTTGAGCTAGATACGCCCCTGGTTATGCAGGTGAGGAGGCGCACCATCTCACTGCCATATAAATTCTCTAGTTGAGGAAAGAGCTGTGTGCACGCAGGATATCCGTATAAGTAAGTCCTGTTATACTTACTTCACCGAACAAGAAAGGCTTGCAAACTTGATGTTATATCGCACAAAAATTCAATTTTGAGGGCCCCTTTCGCATTGCAAGAATACATGGGGGTTTTCTGACCTACAGATACGGACATTATGGTGTTAATTTTTTCACTAAGCTGAGATGAAGTGTTGAATCATACCAAACACAATATGAGCAAGATGTCGTCATCTTCATGCAGCAATATTTCAATTTCAATATCGACCGCTGAATCTAGTCGGAAGGCTTCAAAACCTGTAAACTGAAACATATTGTGTACTGAAGCATATTTAAGCGTTTCCCTAAATCATTCCACATTGTCAACACCACCATTGCTAGTTCACGGCCGGCCTTCCTAACAGATTTTTTAGGACTGCGCAGGAAATATTCTTTGACGTGTTAAACATTTTTTTCAGAATTTTCGGTTGTCCCGTATCTTTTTCTTTATACAGACATCCGGTCGTTTCTTAACTGATTACGCCATCGACGATTGTTATCCTCTGACTATTCAAAAGTTCCACACAACTTTTTCTTGCTTGTCTTTAGTACAGATTCTTCATCTTTCATTAAAATTTGACAAAGCTTGATCGTTACAAAACATTCTCTGATTTTAATTTTCTATACTCATCAATTAATTTAGTAGTTATTTGTTTAGACACTCTATAATCAGAGAGAAGTAAAGTATACAACCATGGTAACAAAAAAAACGACAAAATAAAAAAATAAATAATGCCAACATGTGGTCCAAACAATAAAAGTGATATTGAAAATTACCGACATTATTTTCTGCTAAAAAAAAGTTACCTACATTTTTCGATCTAGACCGACAAGGAATGGTTCAGCAAAATATTATTACTAACAATTTTATTAATTAACTTCACACACACACACACACACACACACACACACACACACACACACACACACACACACACACACACGCGCACACACACACGCACACACACACACACACACACAACTCTGTGTTTTGGTGAAGTCTTTTCAATCCATTTTTTCTTTTATTTATCAAAACACAGATTTGCTTTTTTTGTTGAAAATACCCTTTCCCTTCCCTATACGGGCAGAATCCTACACATTTCTATTCTTATTCGTATTCTGTTTAAAAAAATTAAAACGACTTCAAAAAACACCGTACTTAAATGTAAAATATTTTTTTTTTCTAATCTTTTAATGTCAAATGAATTATTAATAAGTTAATGTGCTGTTCTATTTTAATGAGGTACTGACTTTTACAACCTAAGAGTTATTGAAAAATTATTATTTTTAAGTTTTTTTATTTAACTCGTAATGTTCGCTCTTTCAGGTCATATATTTTTTTAATGTTATTATATATATATATATGTTATTCTCCAACACTGGAATCGATTAATCAAATTCGCCGCATTCAGAATACACTGTGGTGAAAGTTGAATAAAAATATTCTTATAAAAAAAAATGAACAAATGCCAAAACATCTGACCCCGTCAGTGGTTTATTCCCGTGTTAAATGCTAATCATTCATTACTAAAATTAGATTGACTTTACGGGAAAATGTACGTTAGGTAAATTTTATTATAAACTGAACAAAAAATGCATATCTATTACACCGGAATTATTTTTTAATATTTTGTTGGGGGATCATAAATGTACATTTTTTATGATCCTCCAACAAAATACTTGCTATGACCCACACTGATATCTGGGTATTAAATATAACAGTACATGTTTAGTGAAACTAGAAAAAAGTAGAAAATAATATGATTAATATATGGAAAAAATTAAAACTGTTTTTAAAATGAACCAAAATTTTATTATTTTTTTTAAGCTATACAACGATATTGGTTCTATGTTGTTAAAAATAAAAGTATGGTGCTGTGTCGTTGCGGTTAGAGAGGCTTCAACGTGTGTTGAATCATTAAGACTATTTTTACAAAATACGATTATTTTTTATATTGGCTCATTAAGACCAGCTTAATTTTGCTTAAACGATTACCCTTTTACGTTTTAGGGCTCATATCTTTTTAATATCGATTTTATTTGAAAAGTTATTGTACCATGAATTTATTTTTTAATTATTTTATAAAAATTACTTGCAGCAGGAGATTATTCTGTTAATAATTATTTAAAACTATCAACTTTTAATAAAATCTTACGAACGATTTTATAAAATTCAGCTTTGAATATTTGTAAATCTTTTCCCCTTTTTTTACTGTCATCAGGTAATTAAGTAATGTAATGTACTTCTCCACTTCTTTATGATAGTTGGTAATCTTTTATTTATAACATACTGTCGCGTGTCTACGATTCACAAGGATATTGAGAGATAGAACACGAAAATGTTTATTACAAAAACAGTTTATTATTCTTAAATAATTTATAAGTACCAAATATAGCAATTCAAATGAATTATAAAATTAATTTAGTAACTGAAATATCGAAATGGTATTTCGGTTTACTAAAAATTGTATAATAACTAATGAAAACTAATATTGAATTAATTAAAGTCACTAGGTGCAAGAATTATTCACTTTTACGGTTTACAAAAGAATTACCCTACACATTATAAATTAATAGAATAACGCCACTTTCAATCTTGTTCACAAATAACTCGCTGAAAAGATTCATGTTTTTAACCACTGTTCAAAATGGAATACTCGTGACGCACTTTTCATTTTGATTATTACCAAAGACTTAATCCGAATATTCCCGCACACCGTGATCACTTGCATAGTACACTGAACTAAACTCGAACTTGTCCTCCGGAACGGAACAGAACCCAAGGATATTGGTGGATACATATTCCCCTATTCATAGCAGAGCTTGGATATCAGTCCCTTGCTGCTGGGTCATTCCTCTTATTGAGTGAATGACGGTTTTATATTTGTTTTGTTTATAAATGGAATTGTGGATTGCGTTCTGATCCTTACAGATCAGTTTGAAATATCATTACTTAGGCTATCCTTGAGAGACTAGCAAGGTATTGTCTCTTACTTCCGGCGCAATTCCCCTTCAGTCTGTCACTGAAGGCCTTTTAGTGCTAGTGCATTTCGGTCTAGGGGAATGCGCCTGATTGGACCCTAGTAATTGGAGGGTGCGGTGCACTCCCTTCGCCGGAGGGTGCCCATGTACTAGCGACAGGCCAGAATTGTAATTTGAAGGAAAGAAGGATAATTGGTGAATGTAGGTTTGGTAGATTCTTCTTTACTCTTGTCATTTTCTTCGTCTTGCATCAGCCGAGTCAGAGCTGGGCTGGGTTCGATATTGTGGGATGCAGTTCCTTCTTCTTTCTTCTTTGGTCTGCCTTTCCGTATTTTTGGTTTTAAATAATAATAAGACCTAACCTTTGAAAGACCTCTTAGCCCTGAAAAGGCAACACAGGAAATGTGCAGGCTTTTTCACTCTTTCGTCGGGCGACTGCTGGGCTTCTTCTTCCATGATCGTCGCTATCATCCAGCAGTATTCATCATCTTCTCTAAATAGGTTAAAGGATTTTTGGGTAATTTACAATTCATATAAGTAGGACATTCGCGTACGCGAGGGTGCAGCAGTCGCCTTGGTGCATCGTATACGACGTGAAGAAAGAAAACACAACCATTTACTTTTTTTTACACACACGTGCATCTAAGAAAGATTTGGGGGGATCGCGAAGCCGAAAAAGGTGTTCTTGTCGGTGTATCGCTATATTCATAGCGCCACACAACGCTGTATTCACAGTTTCAACGCTGGGTTCTAGATGAGTAGACGAACGAACCACAATAATGACGAAATACGTCATACGTTTTTAGAACAAGACAAGGAAGCCGGACACGGTTCAATCGTCATCTCTCTGACCGATCGTATATTGATTTGATTTTCACAACTGAAAACAAAAGGGTTGGAATGTTACCTTTTGATCTTACCATATGGCTTGAAGTCTTCCGGTGTTTACATTCGGTGGTATTCCTGTACACCATATATAAACCTCTGTCCGATATGAATACTCATGTCGCACTCTCCAGTCGTTGTTACTACACGCTTACTGTTATCATTTTTATCGCACGCTGCACCGAACTCGGGCTTGCAAAACTACTGACCTTCTCCATTGGTCCTTGGCAGTATTTATATTCCCTGACCACAGTAAAAGTACTCTTTTGATTGTTCAAACGTAATAATTCCATTGTCCGCAGCTTCTACGCTTTTATATAAGTTCTTTTCTAGAACGAATCCCTTTGTCGTTTCTTCTAAATTCTTCTTTCTTTACTTTCTTTCTCTTTTATCTTTCTGTTAGTTTTTCTACACATTAAAATACTACTTTATATAGTATATCTTTAATTATTTGCTTTATATATTCTAAGTTTTGCCTTTTTCTACATCTTTGTATTTCTTCTTAATGAATTAAATAAAAATAGGTATTTTAAATGACCTATCAAGTAGCATTATTAATAATTACTTGGAACAGATTTCTTCTGTCGCCGATTTGTTTTAAACCTTTTCTTTTCAAAATTGCTAACTAAATTAATTTTATACATTCTTACAACTTACTATTTATCAGAATCTTATATTTGTTACCTTTCTAGTTTTGTTATTTTCCATATTTCTCTCTTATACAGTGTTCATAGACATTTAAAAAAACCTTCTGGTTTTTAAATCTACGTTTAAAAATAACGATAAATTTTTTTTCTCCATATAAAGGATTTCCTTGCTTGTGCTACTTTGATTTTAATATCATCTTTTCATTTTCTGTCCTTTGTAATTTTACTTCCCAATATTAAAAAAAAATTCTGGCTATAATCTTTACTTTTATTAACATTTAAGTTATTAAATCTAAAATTATATTTAATTAATCTAAAGCTAGATTGTAAACTTGACTAAAACCTAAAAGAAATTCTGATGACCTGGTAAATTAAGTAGGGAAATTTTTGTACGATGAGGATAACAAAGATGAACAAGAAGAATTCTCAAGTCAGTAGTTGAAATTGGGAAATCTCTGCACGTTCAAACAGAATGAGGAGGGAAGGTCATGTGAAATATTTTCACTTTAATACGTTATGAAATTCATCTTCCCTCATTCTTTTCACATGAATTTTTTCTCATCCGTTTTTTTTTCGAGGGGTCTCATTTCCTGAGTGAAATAAATTAATAATAAAAAAAGGATAAAAGAAATAAGTAATTTATTTTAACTTTTTATATTTTTTCCTTTTTTTATTACTGTTTACTGAGATGTTAACTAATGTTTCTTATAACTGAGTATAAACTACTTGTAAGTAGATCTAAGAGTTATCTTTTGGCTTTTGTTACAATAAAAAAGAGTCAAATGATAATAATATTAGACATGGTTTAAAAAATGTTCTGGTTGATGGTATAAAGATTATATAAAGAAACATAAAGGAAACTGACTTACAACATGACTGTTTTACGAGGTTAAGCAAACCTTAGTAAATGTTTTTATCAAAGAGAGGATTACAGACGCTTTTTCAAATAATGGTTTTTTTTTTTTTTGGAAGGCGAGACTTGTATATTATTTTGGGGGGATTTTTGTTTTGGATTTTGATAGATAGACTATTGAATATTCTGTGTAAATGTTCCGGCATAGTTTTGGTTAGTTTTTAACCAGTAAGTATTAGTTCTTCATCTATTACTAAGATTCTTGTAGATTTTCTTTTGAATCACTTGAAAAAGTAAATTTCTGAAGGAAACTGAAGTAGCTGAGGGGACAAGAAAATACAAGAATTGGATTGGGTAAATGTATGGATTAAACCGATTTTTATATATATTTTCCGAAGGTACGGGTATACTTGCGAATGTACAAGCAAAGCAATCGTGTTCAATATTTTTCTTTTTTAAATTAAAAAAAAAATAATTTTATTTTTTTATTTTTCTACCCTTCATCATTCTAAATCTTTGATACTGATATTTTTCTACTGGTATATTTTTGGATGTTTTAACAAAGTGTAAACCGTAAAAAGAAACAAAAATCATTGAAATTCGTTGATGTTGACACCACTCACTACTGAAATTTTTATTGTTTTACGTTAGTAGTTCGTAATCTGTATGTAATACCAAAACGATTATTACTCTTATATAATTTAGTATCTAATAGTTCTCTATTTGCAAATTTCTGTTTAAACTTTCGAAATAATTTCGTAATCGTAAAGCCATAGATCAGTATATTTAAACAAATTGAACGTTTTCTTTTACTAAACTTTCGGTTTTTGTTGCTTACATTACATTTGCTTATAGTTAAGATAGTTGTAAAGCACATGAATAATTACGTTAGTAAGAGTTACTTTCTTTGAAAGCAATCCATATTCACATAGTTCCTGTAGTGAAAAGAGTGAACGTGTCACTTGCAGGGGTGCTTATCATCTGAATTTCAGTAGATTTGACATATCGATATACAACATTACGTTCAGTTCAGTAAATAGGTCACTAGAAACCACTACATTCTTTACTATAACTACTTAATCTGACATAAGATTGTAGTTATTTTTAGCACAAATTTTACTATTTTTGGGAGAGAGTTACAGCTATGTCACGTCACCAACAATTGGTTAGTTGGGATTCACGCAATAAAGTACAGTAAATAATTTGTCTAAGGAAATAAGTACTTTCTGGAAGGCTGCAAAATGAGATCTTTTAACTTACTAACACGTTTACTTTTAACTAACATCCTATTTTTTTCAACCTGTTTAAATTGCCTTAAAATCGACCTACCTCGCTAAAAATAGTATTGCGAATTTTTTTTTTACCGGTAAATAGGTAATAAAAGATATTTATTTTAGATCAATTGTTTATTAAAAATATAAGCCCGGTGTAAATTAAGTCTAAATTGATATAAATTTCTTAGGGTCAGAACGTCTTCCTGGTGGTCCTGAAGTGACAAAAATATCTGCCGATTGGTTGTTTATCAGTATGTTAGTTGTAGATCAGTAATTATGTTTAAAAAACTATTTTATTTTTAATGCTTTTATTTACAGTCGCACCAACAATTACAGTCATCAGCGACTAAAGTAACACTATCATGTAGTGTTACATAAAACAACAAAAATAAACAATAAAGAAACAGGAACAATAAAGAAACAAGATCAGTAAAGATTAAACATAGACAAGTAACAACAAATACAAATTAAAATACATATATCAGACAAAAGTCACTAAATCGTATTCTTCATTCCACTGTAGGATACGAACCGCAACAGTCGTTTTATACCTTCTTTCTGGTTTAATAGAAATTTCATATCTGAACTCAGGTCTAAGTTTTTTCGGATGGTTCCAAAGATTGGGTAATCAAAAAACAGATGGTGAACGGACCATTTGACCTTGCAAACCTCGCAGATCTTCTGAGGAGAGCCAAATAGATGAGTGTGTGGGTAAGCCTGGTGTGTCCAATCCTTAGCCGAGTTAAGATGACTTGGTCCCTTCTGTTGCTCGGGAAAGGAGGTTTCTCGGGCGCATTCTCCCAGGTGTTATGTAATGCCGTGGGAGGACTCAGCAGCCAGAATCTATTCCACTGAGCCCGCAATTTTACACGGACTGATCTCATGTCGATTGTAGTCGGATGCCATTTATTGCAGCTCTCTTGGCAGCCTAATTGTAAATTAATTTTTTAAAAAATCACACAAAACCTGAAAAAATTATATTATTGAAAACAAAACAAAAATCGGCAATAGCATCTTTCCATTGACTTTTTCGGTCTGGCATTTACTAAATTAAAAATTTAACACACTGCTACTCTGATAAAAATTAGATAAAGTGCGCTAGTGTCAGGACTATTTAGCCGTACAGGCAGTTTTATGAACAAGAATATACACATAATGTAGTATCATTCCTCTTTCATACGTTAAGGTTAGTATAGAAATGATTAAGTTTACTTTTACTCATTAAACGCGAAAATTTCTTGGTAAATTACGGCAATTAATCAAAAGTTAAGTATCAGAAAAAATATTTCTCACTTCTTCGATAAATTTAGTTCTGGATTTCGTTTGGCACGGGTTGCTGGTAATCTTTCATTTCTTGGCCTTGTAGATAATTAGTAAACCGAGCAAACGATGCTATTGATTATTTTAATTCTATTTTTTTCTTATTTCACTTAAAATTTAGGTAACCCAGTTATTATTCTTACTTAATCGTATTTCTCTCTCTCTCTCTCTCTCTCTCTCTCTCTCTCTCTCTCTCTCTATATATATATATATATATATATTCACTTTAAAATTGGAATTTTATTAGTTATATAGATTTATATGTTTTATTATACACGAATATATTATATTATGTATATTAGACTACTTTCGTGGAAATTTTTCTTTTAATAGAACGTTATGAGATTTAATTAAATCATAATTTTAAATATTAGAATTATAAATATGAATGTTTACCATATTAGTTTAAAATAGACTAATTTATTACTATTAAAATGTATAACAAAACACAATATTTTAAGTTCCATAATTTTAATATAAATCTGAATTAATTAAATGACGTTAAGGAAATCCGTTTCTTATTTTAAAATTTTACTTTTTTATTAATTATATACTTATTTCCTTTTTTAAAAAACAATCCATCGTTAACACCAAATATAAAAACTTACTATAAAATGATAAATAAAACCCTAAACCACACAGATGACCACACTGTGATTCATTCATAGTGTTCTGCCGTTAGGGTAGGTCCTGTCACCGCTGCTGCTCTCCTCATTGTTCTATCCTTTGCATTGTTTTTATGTCTGCATTGCATATTTTTCCTTTTCTATAATCCCAGTCATCATTTGAAATCTCTTCCGTCTTCTTCCTTTCCTTCCATCCATCAAGTCTTCTATCTCACCAGTTTATAACTGGATGCCTTAGCCAGTTCCTTATATTCAATCACATTTAGTATTTTTTTTTGTTCTCTCCGATTATCCTTAATTCTTCATTTGTTATATGGTCTTGCCGTCTGATATCTATCATCTGCGCCACACCCAAATCTCAAAAGCCTCATTTCGTTTCCTGTCTGCCTTTCTCATCGTCCACGTTTCAGTTGCATAGGCCATCACAATCTTAATAAAACATTCCATTAATCTCTTCATTAACGCCAAGTTTAATTTTCGACTCAGCAGTCTTCCCTTCTTATTATATGATTGCTTACTTCTTGATCTTGTTTTAATTTCTGCTGTGTAAGTCAGGTCATCTAAGTACTGAAATTTCTTCACTTGCTCTCTAAAACTTCAGTTCCTATCTTGATTTCACTCCTCTTCTCTTTTCCGCCTAATACCGTACATTTTGTCTTATTTTTGTTGATTGTCATGCCCTGACTTTCGAAAACTTCTTTTAAGTCATCAAGCAATTAATTTAGTTTGCCTGGGCTCTCCGCCAGTACCGCCATGTCATCAGAAAAACGTATACATTCTATTATTCTTTAGATGATAATAAAAAGTTTCATTTAATAAAAAAAAAAGAAAAAAAAAGAACAATGAAACTGATTTAACATAAAGGACATAAATAAATTAATTAATAAAGGTCCGTTTAAACCTTGTAATAAGATTAATACGTATATAATATTAAAAGGAACAATAAATGGATTCTACTTTTTCGGCGAATATAGCTAGAATAACTGTATAAAAGGGAAAACTTTCGTGGTCATGCCAAAATGGTGTATCGGGTTTTTAGAGTGCAACTAGTTCATCTAGACCAAAAAAAAAAAACATATATATGTATGTGCATACGTATGTTTTGTAGACGTATGTGTGTCACATTATTTTTGGCCTTATATTTCATGTCTGATCAAACCGATTTCCTTCATATTTGGCTCAAATATTTCTTTAAATATATAGAGCGTTGATATATTAATTAAAAAAAAAAATCGTTTAGGAGTTAGAGGACATCGCAAAAAACCATTTCGATCTTCTACAGAGGCATTTTAGAGAAAAATTAATTAAAACGAATTTATTACCTACAATAAATATAATAATTAAAAAATCAACCTCCAGCTATTAAAATTGAAATATATGTTTTTTGTTCTTTTCCTCTATCTCCCTTAGGTTTAAATATTATTCAAAAATCTTTGAAAATAAACTTCATGTATAGAACTATCAAAATTTAAAAAAAAATTACAGACCTCGAATCTAAAATGCAGAAAAAAATTTTGCAGTGAAAAAGTTGTGCAAGATATTACATGACTTGACCGGTGTAGTCGGGAAACTTGTTAAATGGATAAATGTTTAGACACTTCAAACACACGTACACTCGCACGTACGAACATTACCTCCCACGTTTTTTATTTTTTTTTGAGATCCCTGATCACGAAACGTCAAGAAACTGAAAAAAAACCATGCCCCTTTTGTTGATTGCCATAATTTTCTTTTTGCAGCATAGCTCTAGAGCTATGACGCCAAAAAGGTAAAACGCTTTCGGGAACATTTACAAATATATAAATACAAAAATAATAATCTAATAGTTGATTATATTAAGAAAAATAAACAGATATTTTCAAGAAAGATAAATAAGTATAAGAAATTTACAAATAAATCTTTTATACTTGAGAAAATAGTAATAAAAAGCGAAAATATAATTAACGAACAAGTAAAATTTGAGCAGGATGACTGACTTTGATAAATAATAGATTTAATTAGAATTTTTCAATTTATAATTTTATGTATAACAATAGTTTCATTATCTACTAACAGACTGCATCAGCAGCAGAATGGTTTATTTGGTATCAATAACTAAGACGGTAAATTTATATTTTTATAGTTCTAATATTTTAAATTACTCGTAAGTTTTTAATTAAATTTTATAAAACAATGTTCTCATCATAATGCATCCAGATCTCTGGGAAAATGGTCTCTAAACTTGAATAATAAATAAAAAGATTATGCGAAAAAAAAATTTAGATTAACTATACATACAGACTGCATAATATATAGGAACTCTTAAATTACTTTTTAATCCTTAAACAAAAAAAACAAAAAATTAGTAGCAGATGCTCTTACTTCAAAACGATCTATTTTCTTTTTAATATAAAACTACTACATTTATAACTAAAAGATAACCAAGCGATTACTAAAAGAAAATTGTAACTTCTTTTGATTATCAATACAGGAGTTTAACTAAAAGAAGGATTAAATGGAAAGGATGGCGATTTAAAGGAAATTAAAAAAAAAATTAATATAAAAAAAAATTGGGATACAACTTTAACCAAAATAGGGTCATTTAATATTTTTTCTCAGTTAGTTTCAAAAGTACATTCCAAACAGTGGTCTTATACCGTGAAATAAATCATTTTGATGTAAAACCATTTGAAAAATTTTATTTTTTTTAATGTTTCACTATTGAGCATTTACTTAAGAAACTGGAGATTACTTTTGGAATTTAGCTGTGCTGTGAAAAAACAAATACGTGCCCCCCCCTGTGATTAGGGTTTTACGTCAGAAAATTTATTTTAATAATAGCCTTTAAAATAATGAGTCACAATCCTTCTTCCATTTCACGTTTTCGAGTTGCCTCCTTATGGAGCCCCTTTAGGTGACTGGGGAGTTGTAGTCTTGTACCGAAAAATCAGATCGTTTAGAAGTGGTCTGCTAATTTTCATCTTTCTTTGTTTAAAGATCGAATAATTATTTAAAAGTTCATATATTTTGTGAACAGTGTATATGTATTTTACAAGGAGCGGCTGAAATGTAATTCACACTGTAGCGTAACAGGAGAAAAAAATGTTGCACAAAACAACGCTTTCTGCCATCTTGTAGTTATTTTCATGCCCCTACTACTAACGTTGTAAAATTTATTGACTCACGCCCTCTAATTTTCTCTTAGTCGTCACTGTTATGGAGTCTGCACTGTCAACGCGTCTAAAACAACGTGCAGTAATCGAATTTATAAAAATTGGGAAAAGTGAAAGTTAGTGACACTGATCGTCATCTAAAATTTATTCAAGGTAATGAAACTTGAACGCGCTGTAATTAGGCTTGGCAGGCTAATGGGGAACATGACAGGAGCACGAACATCGACCATAAGCGGCGGCTGTATGCCTACGTGGTAGATTCCATACTCCTTTACGGTATTCCCGTTTGGCACAGAGCACTGGAGATCAAGCGAAGTAGGTGCTTGTTGAAGGGTGTACAACATATAGGGGGACGCCCCTCCCGTATAGAAAGAGACGTCTCTCATAAGAGCCGGTGGACTCACCGACTCATTTCGTGCATCACGACGTGGTGCGGGAGGAAATTCGGTGAGCTAAGTTATTGGCTCACCCTATTTTCTGACCGGCCACGAAGCATTTAGGACTTACTTGTACGGGAGGCGGAGGGCGGACGATGAGGGGTGCTCATGCTGTGGCGAGACGGATACCCTTGAACGTGTAATTTTTGAATGTGGCAGGTGGGCTAGTGAACGTCAGTCATGCGAGTTGCTGGTGGGTCCGTTGAGCACTGAGAGCATTGTCAGCAAGATTTTAGAGAGTAAACGTTGTTTCTCTACTATTTCACCTTATTTCCCTGGGTCAATGAAAAAAAGAACTGGGAGCGAAGGGTTAAGGGACAGCTCTCTGTGGAGTCGCTGCTCGTCCAGTCCTGCTCGTGCAGCGGCGAGGAAACAGGGCAACCCCTGATCCCCTAGCTGAAAAGACCGAGACCCGCGGGGGTACCCTCTCCGGGGTGCTCCTGTTAAGAGACAATGAAAATAAAGGACCGAGTCCCGGCTACCGAGTCACCGGGCAGCTGGGAACGGCATAGCCGGACCTGGTACTGCTCCATTCTGGTAGTTAGAGGCGATGACATCTGCCAGGGCTGTGATAATGCTTAATTGCGGGTTCGGCCCTGGCAGGAGGGGTTGGTGAGGTAGGAAGTTTAGTCGGTAGGGCGCAGACACACATACGCACTTCTAATAATATCTTGTGGAACCTGTTAGCGAGTCCGACACTTCGCCCGTAAATGGGGTTCCTCCAACTCACAAAAAAAAAAAAAAAATGTTAATGAAACTGTTGATCGAAGTACTATGAGAAAATGTGGCAATAAAATTCTGTGCATCAGAAACTGGTAAAGTGAATACTGAGGATGAACCCCGCAGTGATTGACCAGTCTCTGTAATTGATGAGAAGGACCAAAAGTAGGTGGATAAATCCAAATTGACTGTCGTTTCACACTTTGCGACAACGCGTAACAACACATCGTCACCCAGATAGGCATATAGAAGAACGAGTACGCAACTTCACGGAACCGATAATTCTGCACCACATAATCTCGATCACACACATCGCCTGCAACCATCGAGGCTTTTTTGAAGTTGAAATTTTTACCTTTTTCACATCCCTCCATCCTCACCATATTTGACACTGTGGGATTTTTACTTCTTTCCGTAATTAAAAAAGGATATTCATCTTACATTAATAATAAACTGAAGACCACAGTTGGGTCATGGATCAAGAAAATACCGTCAGAATTCTTCATTCATGAAATGAGAAAATCGGTTTAGCCTTGATAGAATTGTCTTACTGTAAATGGTGACTACATACTAAAATAAAGTTTTTTTTTAAAATTAAATTGTACCTTTTTGCTGTATTTGTTTCTTTTGAGTTACGAGAGACTACGCATTACATTTCATTCCCCCCTCTTATTATACTCTGACCATTTTTTTTCGCAGTAGTGGCATAATTAATATTAGAATTTCTAACTAAATGCATCGTATTGAAATGGGGTATTTTCGGCACTCTTTTTAATAAATGTATTATTCTACTGTACTGTGAAAGAAACAGAGCATACAAATTTATGAATTTTAAGTAATTTCTTATTATGATCGAACTAATTTATTAAGATCGTTTTTTCCATCTTTAAAGTCTTATTGGTGTTTAATGAGTTTTGTCACTTTACGAATCGTTTGATAGCTTTCTTAACTTTTCTGTCTCTAATTAAAACAAACAGTTTTTAAATGTTTGTTCGTTTTACGGTCTGAAAGCAGATAAATTTCAATTTTATATATTATCAAACCATTAATATAATATAATTTTAATTTTCAGGTGTAGATGATGAAATACGTACTTCATTGTATTCCATAAATTATCATAAAGAACGAGTTCATTTGATTTTAAAATGGATTTTAAAAATTTAGTAAAGTTAAAGTAAAACCGGAAATATATTGATTCGCTTCGATGTTGATTTTCCAACATCTCTTATCTTACTTGATAATGATATGATGGTTATTTTTTTATTTATATTCCTATCGATTGATTTTATAAATTATTGATTGACAACATCGAATATTTTGTGTTGTAATATTAAAGGAGAAAACGTTTCAAGGAATTTCAAATTAAAAAAATTCGCTGGTTCTATTTTCCATTGATGATTTCCGATCGGTTGAAATTTCTTTTTATTTCAAAATTTAATACATTTCAATCATATTATGAAAACCTTTGTGTTTTAATTGCAGTGGATATTCGATCAGTTTTTATATTAGAATTATGAATTCGTTTGACGTTTATCAAACAAAAATATAATTCTGTATCGATTCAGTTTTAACTGATAAATTGAGTTAACAAGATATGTATAAATAGCAGTCGTCTATATCATCATATGTGGTCCTTAATTTAAGCCAATTTTAATATTTACTTCATTACAATTTAAATCAGAGACATAGTTTACTAAATGGAAATTTTTAATGCATTTTATTATTTACGTTATACCACACGTACATTATAATTCTCTTTGTTAGTATTCCGGGTTCAAGCGGTGAGATCCTCATGGATTATCCTTCATCATTCTCCTTTCCGCTTTGCATTTTTACTGATATAAGTAGAAGTTATAAAATTGTTATTAATTCTTTCTAATCATTTTTTCTTGGCCTTTATCATGGTATCTTCCCTGTTATTTTCCATTTTGGTATTTTCAATTTTGATCATTCTAACGTTATTCTCTTCTCTTGTAATTAAATCATCTGAGTCTTGCTGGTCTTACTCTGGCCAACATATTACTTTTATTTGTCAGAAACTTTATTTCTAGATTTTTCATATGATTCTTCTTTGAATAGACTATCGCTTTTATGTAATTATATGGAATAAATGAAAACGATGCAAAACCGCAGATCTAGAATAGTTATTTAAGCCCAGAAAATGATATGTTGTAAAATTCTGTAATGTTATTATTTATTAACCTACATTGTTAATATAAAGTATAGTATTTTTTGCCTTTTAACAGCTCAATGAAAAATTAAAAATCAATCTAATATACAAATATTTTAAATTTTATCAGTAATTCTGTTTTTACTTAACAAGATTTAGTTAAAGATTATTAAATCTAAACGGAAATAAGTTGTTTCAGTTGTAAAAAAGAATAATGGTTTTAATTTATTACAATATTTGTTTGATTAGGAGTAGTGTTGATTTAAGACTAGAATCCAGAGCAAATAGGACTGTTTTAGTTGCGCGCTTGGCCGTAGAATTGAATTCCTATCTTTCCGATTGACAGCGCTAGTAACAAAGATTCCCACTCTTGAACATAAAGCCTTCTGTGATTTGCAGTTTTGCTAAATGTGAAACTGTGGGTTACAATTCAACATGCGTTCCGTAGAAAGTTGAATAGTGATCCTGCCTGAGACAAAACCGATTTGCCGATTTAGTAAACGCTTTGAAACGACCGGATGTCTGTGTAAAGAGAAGAATACAGGATGACTGATGTCAAGAAATTTTTGATCGTATCAGAAAGTCTTTCCTTCGTAGTCCTAAAAATTCCATTAGGAAGGTCGGCCCCTAACTAGAAATGCTGGTGATGACAACGTGGAATGTTTGAAGGAAACGTTTACATATGTCCGTTCCGTTGACATTACAGGCTTTGAATCCTACCACTCGTAGGATTAAAAAGTACATTCGTAATGTGTGTGTTGACTTCCCGATCGCAATGTTGCAGCACGTAGACAGCAACTTTCTTTGTCGTATTACGTTTAGTGATGAGTCAACATTTCATCTTGTGGAAAAGTTAAATACGTAATATCCGTATCTTGGGGGGTCGGAAAATCCCTATGATTTCTCAAAATTTAAAAGGGTCTGTTCCCCAAAATTAACCGATTTTTGAACAATATCTCGACGTCCAGTTTACGGGCAATTATTTTTCGCTAAAGCGTAATAGGAGTTGCTTATATTTGCGTACACGGCTCTTTCCTCAACTGCAAGATGAACCAAAGAATTTTATTTGGCAAGGAGATAGTGCACCTCTTCACCGGCATAATTCTGTACGGGATCGGTTGAATGACGTTTCCCCCAACGATCTGTCGTCATAGAACCGATGACAGAGCTTGTTTGAGGTGGCCTCTAAGGTCACCCGATCTGAGCTTGATTTCTGCTTGGGGTTTTACAAAGGATCGTGTGTATGTGCTTCTGCTACATTTAGGTAGCCGATTTGAGGTACATGATTGAAGAAGCTGTAGTTTCCATTACTTCAGACATGCTGATTAATGTATGGGACGAACTCTTTTATCGGTTGGATGTGTGTCACGTGATTAAAGGTATATTGAATAGTTGTACGGAAATATTACTCGTATAAGAGCTACTCTTTCATTTTATTTGTAATTCACTTTTGTAAGACAGAGGTAAGAGATATTAAATAAGCTTAAAACCCCGATATTCTTTTTTTGTACACCTGTACTAAGGAAGGCGTTTTATTTTTAATTAATTAATCACTTAATGCATTATTTCGTTCATTTCAATTATTTCATTATTCATTATTCAGTGATGCAATGTATTTGTTTTCTTTAACTTTTGTTGCCTGAACTGAATTCTATCACCCGTAGTAATTTCCGGCAGATTTCATCGTACTTATAATCCATATTTAAAAATATGTTTAATTTTAATACTCTACAGTGATAGCCGGTCGATTGCTGATGTATATACTTCAAATTTAGGTTTAGTGAGGAAATTATGTGCAAAATATGGTATTATTTGTTTATCGTTAGTTATCATAATTAATCAATTGAATTATTGATTTATGAGATCTAAAGAGACAAGGAGAGGAAAACAAAGCTTGCCATTCATATACCTCACACATTGATTCTCAGTTACCTGGAATTTTTTATCTTGTTATAATATTAATACATCGATATTGTTTCTTTACATATCTTTTCGTTGGTAGAATTTTATTTATTACTTTTTATTTTATGCATTTTTTGTGTGTATGTATATTTTACAAATAAATCTATTTGCAATATTATACAAAGATAAGAGTCAACCATTATTATCGGTGAATTAATTATTAGATAATTATTCAAATGTGAATAACTAAAATCATCTGTTTGCAATATTATAACACTGCAGTTGTAGATGAATATGCGTGTTTTAGGTCTATGTTGCCTTCACTATATTACTATAAAATTGGTATAAAAAATACTTATCTGGTTATCTGTTGGTAGCTTGTTTATAATTTTAACTTACTTTTCATATTGTTTATTTATACACTGAAAGAATTTTCTTGAAAATTGTTAAACTTTTTTTTTTTATATGAGCCATTTTTAGCGCAGAACAGTTTTTAACTCAAATAACAGGTGTAGAGGATAGATAGTACATCTATCCTCTACACCTTTAAATATCTTATATTTAAAAGATTCTACGAGAGTTATATTCTATTGCGACAATTTATCGATTTCAAAGGTTTTTATTTTTTTTATTTTACTTAGTTTGGATAGGAATATTTACTGTATGAATTATTTTCAATCTATTTAAATTGCATAATAGTAAAAAAATAATTTTCCATTCAAACATCGGCGGAGGGAATTCAATTTTAATTTGCTAATACACCGGGTAGGTTCAACATCCTCATGTCAGCGTTTTTTTGAATAGATGTTTGTTTAAATTTATGAAATAACAACAAATTAATTTTGGTTAATTGGTTAATGCATCTTTGTCAATTAGCTATTTATTATTCGTAAATTTTTATAATGCTCCAAGACACAATGAAGTTCATGCATCTTTATAATTATCTTTAAATTAATTTTAATGTTGTGTTACAAACTGAATTTGAGTATTGTGGTTTAATTAAACGAATTATCTTATGACTGATCGATCTGAGCAAGATCAATTGCCAATAATACTGATCGTGCAGACTGTTTTGAGCCGTTCAGATCTAAAAAATGAAAACCTACAGTAAAATAATTCATGCTGAAAATTAAATAATTCATAAAAAGAAAATAGAAAGTCATGTTTAATATATTTCATTCAAAATATGTGAACAAGTTTTATCGTGTAAAGAAAATTGTTATAAAGTAAGGTAATATATTTTGTCACTTTACTGAATAGAATTTTCAGAACAAAAGCGAGAAAAATAATGTTGTTAAGAAAACACAAAAATGTAAGTTAAACAGAGAAGTAAGAATAGGATAAGTATATTTATAATATTATTTAAATTATTCTCACTTGGTTATTAATAAATTTCATTTTGTAAAATTTAAAATAATAGAAACTTAATAAAGTTATATTTTAACTTTTTGTAAGGTGGTTGAATAATTATATCATAAGTACTTCAGTATTGAATTTAAATTCTATGAGGAGGTGAAATCATTATATTGAATTTTAAATTTTATTAAATTTATTAAATTTTAATTAAATTACTTAATTTGTAATAATATTATAAAAAAAAATCTATGTAGACACCTTATGGCTTCCTTGTACGCCCATTAAATTACATATATATGTTTTATTTTAAATGAAAAGTACATAAAATTTTATTTCACTAATATAACTTCTGATTTTTTCATATTTTTTTAAATTGTTATTATTGAATTATTATTTATTGTAATTTTTTTTATATTCAGAGGTTAATAATTATTTGGCTATAACTCTAGAAGCAATGAAAATAAGTACCATTTATGATAATCATTGAAAAGCTCTCAATAAGGGCTTATTACTGCAGTTAGAGTTTGAACCTTTTCTTAAGTTTAAAATCTAAATGCATTGGATTTTGGGCTTTTTTGGACATTTTTGTTCAAGTCGATTGCAATGAAAAGCGGAGGTGTACAACTAGATGTTACAGCAGTTCTAAATTCAATATTTTAACATTGTACGCCTAATCGTTTTTGAGTTATGCAAGATACATACGTACTGACGTCAAACGCCGAAACTAGTCAAAATGGATTCAGGGATGGTCAAACTCGATATTTATTTTAAAATCTGAACACTAAAATTTTTTTCCGATTACAATACTTAATAACTTCGTACAAGGAAGTAAAAATATAGCCTTAAAAAACCCTTGGACCTGTATATCACAATTAATAAAATAAAGAAATATATAAACTGGTTAATTAAAAAAAAAAGGAATTTAATTAACGCTAAATGATAACACAAAAATTTCAAATATTTTGTAACTTTTATTACTTCATTATATTAAGATAAAACATAAGGGATAAAATAATCTTAAAACTATTAAAATCTTAAAATAATCTTAAAGGGATAAAATAAAACATAAACTTGGTCTCTTATGAATTCCGTCTTCTTGCTTAATTATAAAATCTATCAAATGTAAAGGTTTTATTGAATGCTAACCTCTCAAGTTCTAATTTAAAAGAGAAATTTGAATTGAGATAATTCACGATGCAAGGTCCAAAGAAGTTTCTTGGTTGGCTACTTAAACCGAAAAAAGATTTTACAAAAATTTAACTCTATGAGTTACATAAGTATGAATTGTGAACGCTGAAGCAAATAGCTAATGGAAAACGATTCTTGAGAAGGTTTCTTTTTTAACTTTCTATATACATTTTAATGTAGTCTTCAAATATTTTCATAAGTTGATTCACTATAATTATCAAGTCTAAATACTATGATAACTGCATGTTGAGCCTATGAATTATGATTTTTTTTGGAAAATGTACGTTCAGCTTATTAAAACTACAAAATTATGTTCTTTTCTTTATATGTTAAACACAAAGTCCGCATTTATCTTTGTTTGTTTAAAATTAAAAACTACCGGACCAATCTGAATTATTTAAATAAATAGATTTGTTGAAAACTGTGGAAAAGATTTTAAATTTAAATTTATCCAGGTATTTACATTACTGGGTGAGGAATAAAGCTTTTAGCACAGAAAATATCTTTTTTTAGCGTAATTTGTCATGTTGTAATATTTTTATAATTTTTTTGGTTATAAATGTTACTATTGTTTTTACACATATTTTTTTAAGTACAAACTGAAATGTAAAAAACATAAAGATAAAACAGTACCTTTTCCCTCGTTTTGTTCTCTTTGTAGGATTTTTATATTTTTTGAGTTATAGTTGCTGATATTTTAAAAATAGTATAATTATCGAAAGACACGTTTCATATACATATATATATTACGTGCTTCTTGTAAATATATACTTCAATGTGTAGTATTGTGGTGTGAATTTATGAGTTTTTTTATACGTACGTGACTGACGAAATGTAATTGTGGATATTTTTATTCTCTGATGATGCGAAATATCTAGGAGATCTTATGAAAAATTTATGGTGAGACTATAATTATATAGATGTTTAAATTTTCATTTACTTACTGTGTCTTTTCTCTCTATCTTCAATTTGAGAATTTCACAAAGATATTTACTGCATCAAATAGTATGAATATTGGACGTTTCAAATTTTTTATTTGTTACTTCTACACGTAATTACAAACAGTAACACAATTACATATTTTATTTATAATAATAATTTTAAAAAGAAAATTCAATAAAACAATTTAGAAAGGTATGTTTGTAATTTTGTTACCGATTTAAAAATTAATTATAAATATGTTATTGATAAAAATTATTTAAAAAAAAAAATATTTTCATATTTATACGTTCTGATGAACTATGAGCTCTGCTGCTTTAGCAGAGCTCATAGTTCTAGCAGAGCTCATAGTTAGATGAGCGCTTTGCTCATCAAAGAGAAAAAGAGAGCAAGTAAATAGTAAGTAAATGAAAATTTATTTTTATAGTTAATATAAGTTGGGTATTTAAAAATCGAAATGAAGTATTTCTATTTAGATATGATTGAATGCTCATTCAATTAAAAAAAAATAACTAAAAATAAAGTATGTCTCGATTCCTCATGACGATAATAATTTATGTAAGCCGATTATTATAATTAAATTATGTAATCGAAATTATACGGTTAATTGTTCTCTAATTATACGCTTTTAAAATTCAAAACCACAAATATTATCATTAGATAATATCTAATATTACTAATAATTTACATTAAACGTTTATTAGAGCTTGTGCAGACAAAAGAATATCAAATAAGAATAGTAAAATAGATAATTAAGGGAAAGGAAAATGTTATTATAAATCGTAAATTGTAGATATCATGCAGATTGTAAGAAAAAATAATATAAATGGGAAGACGATAGATGTTATTTTAAATTAAATACATTGATGAAAGCCAGAGGAAGAAATTCAGAGAAATTATACGAGGGCCGATGTTATTAAGAAAGAACTGATGAATGAAATCTTATAATCGTTCCAAGTTTCTTATACTGGAATTTATTAATTAATTATGAGCTTTTTATAGACAGTCTTAATTTAAGTTTCCTTATAATTTTAATCACATTTTCTGTTTAAAAATCTGTGAAAATATTAATAAAATTAATATGCGGAAATAAATACATATTACAGTCATTTTGGATGAAGCTTAAAATTTAATGCATTTTTTATGATAAATAAAAACTCTTTATTCTTACACTATCAATAAGGTTTTTTTTTATTTTTATAATTTCTTATTGTTTTACAGAAAAAAATAATATATATTTCTTATATTATTTTCTTTTATTTATATTTCTTATTGTTTACAGAATTTTTATAACTATCTACTAGTTAGTAAAATTTAAATTTGTTTTAAGGTAATCTAACGTATACATAGTCAAAGAATAAAGACTAAAAAACTAGAATAAAATATTACGTATACGTGTGATAAATTAATTTAAAAGATTTAAATTTTTTAACGACTCGTCGAACCAAATTGTTAAATAGCATTTTTTTTTTTTAAATTTACTGAAATATTTTCAGTCTATCAGGCAATCTTCAGTGACCGGTTCTGCTAGTATGTAAAAAACCTTTTTTCTATTAGACTGATACGTATTAAAAATGTGTATAAAAAATGAAATCGTCACAAAATATCACAAATCCGTATTAAATAATCGACGACTGAAGAGGTACGCCAACTTGGAAACATCTCGATTGGACTTGTCCACTACATTTTATGATGTTTTAGGTATGAAAACACTTTCCGCTCGATTGGTGCAACGTTTATTAACAGTTGAACAAATATGCATTCGATTGAACACTTCTCAAATGTGTTGAGATTTATTTAAACTCGATTCCGCTGAATTTCTTCCATGTTTAAGATAGTAGGTAAAACGTGGATTCACGATTATAAAACAGACACTAAACAAAGGATGAGAGCAAGGTGAAAGTGCGCCAAAGAACGCTTCCAAAGAACGCCAAAGAACTCTTCCATCTGCAGGAAAGGTCATGGGTACGGTTTAAGGATTATTGTGATGTGGTGCTCACAGGCTACCTGAAGAAAGACAAGAGACAAAAGACAAGTATTACCGTGGAGAATTATGATTCATTACTGGACCGATTGAAGGGTGCTGAAAAAACCAAAAATCCAGATCTGGTTTTTTCATCACGATAATGCGCTTGCACATACGTTACGGTTGAAGTGCTTTCACATCCGCCGAATTTAGCTCTCAGCGATAATTTTATATTCCAAAACCTGGATCGCTGGACGAAAAGTCACTTTAAAGATGAGGTCAAACTGAGAAAACCGTTTATTTTGCAGAGTTAGCCAAGTCACATTATAAAAAAAAAAAAATTAAAAAATTGGAAGGAAAATCTTTGATTAAATGTGTCGAATTGCAAGGCGGCTATGTGGAAAAACAAAAAAATTTCTGAAAAACTTGTGTTTTCTTTGTCAGCCGAGAACTTTCCTGACGGACTTGTGAATGGAATAAATGAATAATTAAGAAAATAATTCAGGTTTAAAGGTAATAATAATAATAATTTTTTCTTTTTTTTTGGGTTGTCTCTACATCATCCCTTATATCCACTCCGACCTCCACGAAAGAGTATCTACTCTAAACAGGAAAGCGGAGTGACGTAACTAATTTAGAAGCAATTGCAGTAGGACTCTTGAAACCTTATCGGGAAAAGGATGTAACAAAACTATTGTAGAAAAATAAAACTATTCTTAAAAAAAAAACCATTCACCTAAAAGTCATAAAAATAACGAAAAATAAATTATTCTGTAGAATTTATGAAATTACTTTGCAATTATTCTGTTCAATTTCTTTATAAAATTACATCAAGCAGCCTCGACTTGTACTCGTTTAGTCTTAAATTTAATATATCATATCACTCTGTCTACATACATTATTAAAATCTTGGACACATTACTCAAGTGGACACAGCCCTCAAGTATCTTCATATACGAAGAAGTTTCTTCTTCTTACATTTATTTTTAGCACTCAAATTTCAGTCTTCGAAATATCAACATAGAAGATGGTATTTGATGTTTTATGGTCCAGTTAGTTCATCTAGAAGAAAAACATATGTATCGTACTGCTTTTGTGGCCTTACCTCAGGATTGACCGAACCGATTTTCTTCAAATTTGGCTCAAAGCTTTCTATATATGGGGCATTGATCATATTATTTTAGTTCGTTAAGGGGTGGGAGATATCGTGAAAAACCAATTTCAATTTTCTGTAGAGAGATCTTAGAAAAACTATTAAAGCAAATATGCTACGTACAATACATATATAAATAATCCTAAAAAAATGCTTTTTAATAATCAACCCCCTTCTCTTAAAATTAAAATATATGTTATTTTGTTCTTTTACTTTATCTCTCTTTGGTTTGCAAAAATTATCTAAATTAGTATTATTATTATTTTATCTAAATTGCAGAAAAATGTTTTTGAAAATTTTCTTTTTATAATTTTAGCCTTTATTGAAGGGTATTTATTAGATTTAAAAGGATTTTATGTATTGAACGTTATTAGATTTGGAGAAAATTTTACTTAATCAGATTTGTTAAGATCAACCTGTAGATGAATATTTTTAGGAAAGTTTTTCTTAAAATTTATTCCTCACCTTTAAAAAATTATATTCTGTTTTTTGCCTCTAACTTAAAATTTTTATTATTAATAACCGGAAAAGTCATGCAATACTTTGCAAGTTTTTTTTTAATAAAAAAATGGAATATCAAGTTCATTAATGATTATTCTCATTAATTTTATTAAAGTAACGAACGTTTTCAGATCCTACAATTTATTCTATTTCGTAATTCAGTGTCGTAAAGTATACTTTAAAAGAACTGACTGTATCTGCTAGCGTAAAATGGGGTTTTCGTTTTCCTATATTGTGTCAGTTTCATGTATGAACTAATTCTGAAATATCACGGCTGTATAAGAGCACTGTGTTTCATGCACTTCACTACCGAATAAATATTGTACTATTGTGCTTAGTAGATCTTTCTAACTCTGTAAGAATCTGAGAGTGTAACATTTTTACTCATTTTCTACAAATCTTTTTCATTTTATGCTTGTAAATACAAGCCTTATCTATTGTTATCTATTTTATAGTATAAATATACTATAATATGTTCTTCACATGCAACATGTTGTACATATATATTTTAAATAGGTTATATATTCATTTAATGCGTCGTTGTCTTATTTATTATTGTAAATTGTGTTTCCTTTTTTTATCTTACTTTTAAAAACATGTTAGGTTTCATTTCGTATATATTTTTAAATATATCTTCAAGATTTATTCTTTACCAAATGTACTGATTCCTATTTTTTTTTTCTTTTAGAGGAAGTTCTTCTAGTTGTCCCCAAGTTAAGTTTTCCCTTATAACTTAAACACAATTTAAGGAGAACTTTTATTTTTATGAAAGATTAAATTATCTACAAAGACGATGTTAAAGATTTTTTTTAGATGTCATTGTAATCGTTATAATCTTTTTTAAGATTTAATGCATTTTAGTAAAAAAATTAAAGACAATTTTAGTTGATAAGATAGTTTTCCAAGTCAGTTGACGTTCAGATAGTGATGGATTGCTGGATTAGCCGGAAGATACGAAGAATGTCAGGACAATTCTTGGAATGACAGGATAATTGCAAGCACGCTTATACACGTGAGTGCGTTGTATTAACAACAGTGTCTGTATCCGTGTATTAACACGAGTGCAACAAAGCTTCTTGCTATTTATGACTTCCTTTCACGTTACACTATTGTATCAAGAGATGTGTTGCAGAGATACTTAGCTCACATTCTGTAGTAATCCATTTAGGTCGTTTTTCTATATTCCCTATTTTCTTTTGATTAAGACACGGGTTTCTTGTCTTTGCAGATCGTTATTTTTTCATTCAGCAATTTTTTTTAGTCTTAAACATGTTCCATATAAAAATAAAATTTATAAATTTTAAGTAAAATGAATAAAAAACGACTCAGAATTACGCATTAAAAAGTAAAAACAGTGGGACATTTTTAATCTTTGCTTGAATTTCGACTCTTTGAATTTGACAATAAATTGAGGTTTAGTTAAGTGTAGTGCCGGTTAATTTGATCCCAATCTCTAAAGTAAAAATTTTACGAAAAAAGTTTTCTCTTTTTCGGTTGGTTTTAACAATTATCTTTTATGACCGCATAGAATCACTTTAGTAAATCTGTTATCCAAGTCTCTTCGATGGGACTGTTTGGGCCTTGTGGTCTTCCCAGTACTTTTTCATACGTTCCGATCTTTGTGCTCTTTCTAGCTTGAAGATGTTCGTGTTGTGAGTTTTTTCCGTGTGAGTATGAAGCGAATGTTTTTTGTTCATAATTTTCTTGTTTAATTTTTCTGTGGTGTCTTCTGGCGTGAGGCCAATGTCCTTAAGATCCTCTCTTATTTCTCTCATCCATCTGTATCCTGTCTTGGTGTTTTTCGAGTTGAGATTGGACTGTACTAGTTGTTTAAGAAGATACTTTAATCGTGTTGGTTTTTGAGGCGTTATTTCGGTCTTTTCCCAATGATATTTTAAGGCCAGTTTTATTTGCAATGTTTTGAAATTCCAATGTTTGTGATTCAGATCCGTCGATGACGTTTGCCAGCAGTGCCAAGTCACCGGCAAAACCAAGACAGGTTGATTTGGGTTTTCGGCTATTTTTATTTTTAGGGGCATTTTTTGAGCCATTTCCTCATTACCATTTCTAGGTCGCAGTTGAATAATAGCGGTGAGAGTCTATCGCCTGGGCGCAGTCATGTTTTGATTTCAAATGGTTTCAAGAGCTCGCCTCTGAATTTTATCTTCGACATAGTTTGTGAGAGTCAGTTTGAGTATGTTTATTAATTTGGAATTAGCTCGAGGAGTCAGAATTTGTAGTGCTTCTGACTGCATTTTTAGTAAAAATTCAGAAGCACTTTATGTTTAGAAACTAAGGATGCATTCTTAGGGTTCGGGTGGTTTCTTTTTGTTTTACTAGATTTTGGAAGGATGTTTCTGATTTTTGGGATTGGTGAAATAGCCACGCTTGATATCTTTTCCCTACGGTTTCATCATATTCACTGTTCCACCATGTTTTTTACTGGATTTTGCTGGTGTTAATTCTTCTCCGATTTGTTTTAAGGTTGTTGACTAGATCTTCGAGTTTATTTTTCGGTTGCTTTTTGGTAATTTTCATTTTTGATTAGTTGGGTAGGGTCCATTTTTCATTTAGTTTTAGGGGCTTGTTTTTGTCGCTTTCTTAGGAGAGTGAATTTTACTTTAATTTTAAATATATAGAGATCTGCTCCTGTGTCTACTCTTCGGAGAACTTTTACGTTTAGAAGTTCTGTCAGTTGGTTTTATTAATATTATTGAAAATTATTTTATAAATTATTTAATTAAACTATTTTATTTTAATTAATTGTTTAATGTTTTAAGTAACTCATATATAAATTTGTGATATGAAAAAAAAACGCTTGTTACATAAGGTAATCAAGTAATAAAATAAGGTAAAGGAAAAAAATAGACAAAGAGCATAAGGCATAAAGAATATGCTTCTTTCTATGCTAAATAATTGTTGTAGTAAATTGTTGTAAACTCTCGTAAACTCTACAAAAAAAATCTGTAATCAGTTGTGCGTTTAAATCATCAAACATTTATCAACCATTCATACATATAGAGGAATTTATCTCAATAAATATAAATTTAAAAAGAAAAAAAAAATAATTGTAAAAATAAGTTTCAGAAAATAAATATTAATAACAGAAAATTAAAAGAGTAATGTAAAACGTTAATAAATAAAGCTCTTTTTGTCTTCAGTAATTTGACTGGTGTGATACAGCTCTCCAAGATTCCCTATCTAATGCTAGTAGTTTCATTTCAGTATACATCCTACATCCCTAACAATTTGTTTTAAATATTCCAAACGTTGCCTGCCCGCAGAATGTTTTCCTTCTATTTGTTCCTCCAATATTAAAGCGACTATTCCAGGATGCCTTAATATGCGACCTATAAGTCTGTCTCTTCTTTTAACTGTATATTTTAACTATATTTTTCGAAATGCTTCTTGCATCAATTCGCGCAAGACCTCTTCATTTGTTACTTTATACATCCAACTGATTTTTAACGTTTTTCTGTAGCACCACATTTCAAAATTTTTTTTTCTTCACATTTCTAATCTTTTCTTCTCGTACTCCAATCGTCTAGGTTTCACTTCCATATAAAGCTGCAAACGCTTACTTTCAAAAATCTTTTCCTAACGTTTAAATTAATTTTTGATGTACACAAATTATATTTCTGACTGAAGGCTCGTTTCGCCTGTGCTATTCGGCATTTTATATCACTTCTGCTTCGTCCATCTTTAGTAATTTTACATCCCAAATAACAAAATTCTTCTACCTCCATAATATTTTCTCTTCCTAGTTTTATATTCAGTGGTCCATCTTCATAATTTCTACTACATTTCATTACTTTCGTCTTCTTCCTATTTATTTTCATGCGGTAGTTCTTGCGTAGGACTTCATCCATGCCGTTCATTGTTTCGTCTAAGTCTTTTTTACTCTCAGCTAGAATTACTAGCAAATCATCAGCAAATCGTAGCATCTTTATCTTTTCACCTTGTAGTGTTACTCCGGATCTAAATTGTTCTTTAACATCATTAACTGCTAGTTCTATGTAAAGATTAAAAAGTAACGAGGATAGGGAACATCCTTGTCGGACTTCCTTTTTTTGTTACGGTTTCTTCTTATGTTCTTCAATTATTATTGTTACTGCTTGGTTCCTGCAAATGTTAGCAATTGTTCTTCTATCTCTGTATTTGACCCTAATTTTTTTAAAATGCTGAACATTTTATTCCAATCTACGTTATCGAATGCCTTTTCTAGGTCTATAAATGCCAAGTATGTATGTTTGTTTTTCTTTAATCTTCCTTCTACTGTTAATCTGAGATGAGAATTCGGCGGAAAATAAGATTGACATTTTTTGCCGCCAAATCTTTCTTTCTTTGTGTTCCTGCGGTTTTTATATCTGTTAATAATTTGTTATTATAACTTTTTTTATGACTGTCTTTTTCGTTTTCACTTTTTTGCATTCTTAAAACTTTATAATGCAAAAAAGATTTGGGAGTTTTGGATTTGTAAATTTGATTGTATATTTTACAATCCTCTTTTTTCCTATGATATAACATTGAAGTGCGATTTTTCTCGTTGAAATACATCGCCGGACTTTTTATTATACTAGGTTCTAGATATCTAAATATATAATAATTTGGCATTTCAAAATGCATCAAGAAATCAAACCCATATGATTTTTCCGTATTTTCATATTTTTTATTACGAGTATTTGAAAAATACTCTATTACCACTTCTTGTGGGAGTGGTAATAAAGTATCTTCATATTTTTTTTTTGTAATATGGTTAATTTGAAAGAGTAAAGAAATTTGTTCTTCTGAAAATAACTGGTTGCAACCAGGTTGCACTGGTTGCAACCAATTAGTATGGTTAAATTGAAAGAGTAAGGAAATTCGTTCTTCTGAAAACAATTGGTTATGACCAGTAGGTCGCAACCAATTATTTGTCTGTGTTTTCTCGTTGAATCGTATTTGAACGTAATAAAAAAGCAGAGTCGATGTAACTGGAGTTGGTTGAGTTTCACCCAACTTTATTAAAGATGAATAATCATTTTTTTCATTAGATTTAGAATTTAAATATTCTAATTTATTTCCGCTACTTTCGCAATTTGTGAAAATTTCCTGCAAAATAAGAATGTATATATAAATTGTAAATCTGTTTATAATTATTATTAATTTACTAAATTGTTTATAGAAAAGAAGAATAAATCTAACTATTATACTACCCACTTTTTAAAGTTTTATATTTATTTTTTTATTATTTTTTTAAATTTATTTTATTCTTCTTCATTTCGTAAGTAAATTGTGTTTTTTTCCAAAGATTTTAATAAATAATAATTGGTAATGTCTTAAAAAATACGTTTTATTATTTTATTGAATGCAGAAAAAAGATTTTGAATTTATGCATTATTTTTCTTCATAAAATTCTGCATCATATAAACTTATTTTGTTTGATTTAGAGACAGAAAGGTTATTCTGAAAAACGTAAGATACTTTTGTATTTTTTTTAAAATTATTCTAAAGATTATTAAGTATTTTATTTATTTACTTACCATCGATTTGTTGATTAATTCAAAAAATTTGTTTGCTAATTTTAGCATTTTTTTAGCAAATGGGAAATTTAGATCTAGTAAATTTTGTACAACTAATGAAAAAATAAAATTTTACTAAAAAAAATTGTTTCCATGAAAACTATTAAATAAAATATTAAAAAAGCATTGTTAACATTGTAAGCCTAGGAACAACTTAATTTTATTGTACTATTTCCAATATGAAATAATACTATTTAACATAAGTGAAAGTTTTGTATTCCTTTTCCGTTTTTTTTTTTGTTTCTAGATACAACAGTTAAAAATATGTTTTAATAAGTATACAACAGAAATATCCTGTTAGTATCTATGACATCGTAAAATTAATTATCACCAAATTGAAGCTTGGTAATCTAAATAGCAGTAATATTACGATACAATAATAACCTATTAATATTTTGTAGCCATTACAACAAAAAAATTCATCTGAATGAATGTTTTTTTTTTATAGAAATAGGAATTTGTTTTTGTGTAGAAATTTTTATTTTAAAGTTTAGTTTTACTTCTTGATTAATCATATTGTTTTATATTTAACGATTATCGTTTTAATTGTGAGTGATACGGGTCATCATAAAAATACTAAGTTTTTTGTGTAATTTATAATAAAATTAAAAAATGTATTCAAAAAGCTAAGGTATATTTATAAATATCATAATGATAAATCATAAAATACACACAGTTTTGGTATAAATAGCTCGAAAATGTATAAAATATTCTGCAGAAAATATCATGCAGTAAAGTTAAGGTAGTTTTATATGAGAGTAATGCGATGTGTTTGTTCGGTTGTAGTACAGAAACCTTAATAAATTTTAAATACTTGTTAATTTAGGAAAAAAATAATGTTTATTCATAAATGTTATTCTAATTGAATGGTGTATAATGCTACAATAGTTTCTCATTTTTTATTCTGGAACTGACAAATACTTTCTTTCGGAAGAAAGACAAATAAAAATTCTCTACCAGATGATTTCGATACCTAATAGATTACGTGGTTGTAAATAAAAAACTGGCTTTAATAGTGATATACTCATGTTTATAAAAACAAAAATGCTAATGCAAACAAATTTTTTGGTTAGAGAAGTTGTGAACTACTTGCTATGATAAAAGCAGAAAGGTAAGAAATTTTGTTAAAAGGAAGAAAGAACCCTTTAAAGTCCATTTGTTAGAGAAAGGAAGTATTTGTAATCTACACGAAGAAAGAGTGACTTAGAACGTTCAAACCGTTCTAAAAGTTAAAAATATAATACATATTCTCAAAAGATTAGAGACGCTTTCAATTAGGTTTATTATGAAGTTCTCGGTACAAGAGAAAAAAAGAAAATGGAAGCGTGATCTTAAAATCTGTAACACAAAATAAGGGTAGCTATTAAGTCCAAATACAAAGTATACTTGCAATGCCTACAGAAGGAACGCATGGTGCTAAGGACTAATGCTACAGGATACGAAATAAAATAAGACATTGCAATAAATGCATATAAAATACCGGCTGATTCAAAAAGGACTTCACAACTTTAAAAGCATAAAAAAAATTATTTACGAAATGTACAGGTCTCATTTCATAGCAAAACATGACAATTTTGGACCCAATTAGTTCATTAGGAGACCAAATTGGGCCTCTAGCGGTGTCACCAGTGTTAAAAAAGGTTACATTTACTGGTGCGGAACATTCTCGCTGAGTGTTTTGGTTTCACGACTTGCAGTCAGCAACTGCATTTCAATGTAATTTTCGTAGACAGTATGGTAGGAAGCCTCTTAATAGGCATACAATTTACTCCTGGTGCCAAACCTGTCCTGTTAAAGATACAAAATCATCAGGACGTCCACGCGTCCCTGAAGCTGCTGTGAAGTAACTCGGAGAAAGCTTTGCACTTAGTCCGAAGAAATTAACTCGATGTGTGTCACGTGAGACTGACATTCCGTAAACGACTGTTTGGTTGTATTACGTAAACGATTGCAATTGAAGCCGTACAAACTAACCGTGTTTCAACGCATTACACATGATTACAAAGTTGCTCCGGTGCAGTTTTGTGTGGAATCGATAGATAAAATTGCAGAAAACGAAAAATTTTTAGATTAGTGTAATTTTTAATGATGAGTTAACATCTCCCATCAGTGACAAGTGAACACCCGTAACTGCTGAATATGGGGTAGTGAGGTTTCTTGAGGTACTCTCAAGAAACGTTGCAGCAGATTCGTGATAGCTCTAAGGAAAATCTTTTTTTCCTTTACCAAGGATCATTTCTCTTTCCACTTCTGAACACTTTTCTTTAATCCAATCTTCTTTCGCTAGTTTGCACTTCCTATTTATAATATTTCTTAATTGTCGATAGTTTCTTTTACTTTCTTCATCACTAGCATTCTTATACTCTCTACATTCATACATCAGCTGCAATATATCCTCTGATATCCAAGGTTTTCTACCAGTTCTCTTAGTTCTGCCTAAGTTCACTATTGCTGATTTAAGATTTTCCTTTTTAACATTCTCCCGTTCTTCTTCTATATTTTATACCTTGTTTTTACTCAGACCTTTTGTGATGTCCTCCTGAAAAATCTTCTTTACCTCTTCTTCCTCAATCTTCTCTAAATTCCACCGATTCATCTGACACCTTTTCATCAGGTTTTTAAATCGCAGTCTACATTTCATTGTCACTAAATTATGGTTGCTATCAACATCTACTGCAGGATATGTTTTGCAGTCGAGGAGTTGATTTATACATCTGTGCTTAACCATGATATAATCTATCTGATACCTTGCAGTATCACCTGGCTTTTTCCATGTGAATATTCCTCTATTATGATTTTTAAACTGGTTGTTGGCAATTACTAAATTATACTTCGTGCAAAACTCTATAAGTCGGTCATTTCTTTTGCCCAGCCCGTATTCACCAGCTGTTTCCTTCCTTGCCTTTTCCAGTGCTTGCATTCCAATCTCCAACTATTATCAAATTTTCATCCCCTTTTATGTGTTTAATTGCTTCGTCAATTTGTTCGTATATATACTCTACCGCATCGTCATCATGGGCGCTTGTAGGCTTATAGCCGTTAACAATCATTGTGGGTTTAGGTTTTGATTTTATCCTTATTACAATGATTCTATCGCTATGCATTTTGATATACTCTACTCTCTTCCCTAACTTCTTGTTCATTACGATACCTACTCCTCCTCCCTGCCCATTATTTTAAGCTGAGTTAATTATTTTAAAATCACCTGATCAAAAGTCGTTTTCCTCTTCCTACCGAATCTCGCTAATTCCTACTACATCTAAACTTATCCTATCCATTTCCCGCTTTAAATTTTCTAACCTACCAACCTTTTTTAGACTTCTAACTTTCCACGCTTCGACTCGTAGAATGTTATTTTTTAATTTTCTGGTGACCCCTTCCTTAGTAGTCCTCACCCGGAGATCCGAACGAGAGACTAGTTTACCTCCGGAATATTTTACAAAGGAAGGCGTCTCCGTCTTTGTTATATGAAAATATAGCTCTCTGCATTTTCATATAATAAATGGAATAAAAGCAGCTGTAGTTTTCCATTGATTTCAGCTGCGCAGTACTCAGAAGATTGAGTGATGTTGATATGGCCGTTTAAGTCGTCCTGAACTACGTCCTTAACAACTACTGAAAGCGTTGCTGCCCTCTTTCAGGAATCATTTCTTAGTCTGATTCTCAACAAATACCTCTTCGGTATGGTTGTACTTCCGGTTTTTGAGTGCCTTCGGGGGTCTTGCACAATGATACATTCGGGGCTTGTGTGCTCAATGATACAGAGTATCAAGAGCACTCAAGCCCCCTCACCATCGGCAACGTCTCATGATTCATAGAGGGAGAAATAAAGCTTATGAAACGCTATAAAAAAGTAACTATTCTAGGGAGATTTGGAAAGATTTGTTTATTGAAGGGTTTAATTAAGGAACATTTCACTTTCTACTTGGAGTGACCAAAATAGTATTCTTTCATTTGTTATTTAATGGTTCTTAAAAAAAAAAAAAAACAGTTAGGATTATGGGTAGAAATAAATCATGTTATTTATTTTATTATTACTTTTTTTTTTGGTTCCTGAATAATATCATGTACTTATTTTAAGTCCTATCTATTTATTTGTTTTTATTAATTACTTCGTATTTGACGATGATGATTATTTAACAACTGCAATGAACTTTTTTTAATTGTTACTTTTTAAAATTATTATTGAGTAGTTTCTTTTTGAAAATTTAATAAAATAATATTTAGGTTATTCTGAACACTAAATTTACATTCTTCATAATTATCTTAAAGAACCGAATTTGTTTGTTATCAAATCAGTCTTTAAAAAAAGGTCAAACCATTTGACATACTTTCTTTTCGAATCCTCTGAAAAAACTTGTTCATGCACTTCAACCTACCTACAATTTCGATACTTTTCATTTAATCGTTTCCAGCTTAAAAGAAAAAAACAGGCTCATTACGGTTTAATGTTCATATCTTACAAAATACAAAAACGACGGGAAATCTAAAAACCAGTTAGTGGGTCCTGTACTGACCAGAATAATGCTCTGAAGATATTACAATTCACTGATAGTTTTTATAAACTGTACAGACTTTAATTCTTATTTATCATTATTATTCCCACAAGAATGAGTATAATGAACGCTGGAGGGTCCATTTTGGGTGATCAGTAGTTACTGATTAGTTCCCTTTAGAATATCTGGAATTTAAAGTGTTTTTATTTTAAAGTGCATATACCACTACGAATTAAAAAAATAGCGTAATTGAAGAAATTACTCAAAATGATAATGCACTGTATGAAATTTTGAGACATACAAACGATTATAGTGGTTTAAAAATGTTTTTGTTCATTTTTTAAACGCTTTTAAATATAACCTTAATTAGGCGAAATCTCGAAATATTGAGGGTGAGGACCTTGCTCTACAGCCTCACCCCCTTGACCTTTCAAGTTGAAATTTTAATGACACCAATGCCCCATGTATAGAAGTAATCTGACCAAGTGTGGTAAAAATCGGTCCAGTTCTGATGATTTAAGGTGATTTAGAGGCCAACGTCCCACGCACACACGTATATAGAAACATTAACATCCGGAAAATTTCTATCCAGTTTTATGGCTTCCTTAGTTATCAAAACGTCAAGATCCGGTGAAAACCGCATATTCCCGAATTGGACTGATTACAATACCTTCCCTTCTAGAGCTATAGCTATGCTACAGCGTTATCTAGACGGAAAAGTAAAATTTACTTTTTAAAAAGTAAGAGAAATTTAATAATTTGCAAAAAATTGTTGTATTTGATATAAAATACAATATTTATTTATGTTGAATAAAATTGTCCCACAAATCATAATGAAATTCGTTACGTCCCATTACTGCACTGTGTATTAAGGATTAATAAATAATTGCTGCATTACTACCATTTATGTGTGAATAACAAAACACACACACACACACACACACATATATATATATATGTATATAGATATATAGTTTTACAAATAATGTGTAAAAATTTACTTCATAGTGTTCCACTAATTTTTGACTAATAAACGCAATTAAGATATACTCAAGACAGGACGGAAAATCTCCAAAATGATTATTATTTACATCTTGTATTTTAATCTCTGACTGTATTAGTTGCTTTTGATTAGTTTTTTATCACTTTATTAATAATATAGCGAGATAAAACGGCTTCTAAAAAAAAAGCTAACAACGAAGTAGTAATAATTTCCTGGCATCATTTATTTATTTTTATATAGTAGAAAAAGAAAAAACGGTGGAGGATATTTATATATATATATATATATATATATATATATATATACTATTTATATATAAATTCTAAATAGTATATGTGTTATGGTAAATTAGATAAATTCGGTGATTATATATAATTACTGGTGAATTTGATTAATCGCCTCCAAGGATAGAGAATAATATACATATAAATAATTGTTGGTTAGCGAGCAAAGCAAGCGTAGGTTATGAACCTTTTGTTTTTATTTTTCGTAGGAGGAGGAAAAGTTTTCCCAGCCGCCGTCCGTCCGCACAGACGTTAGTATCGGGCTCTCACCGACTAAAAAACTCTCCCTGCAGCAGCTGTATGGATTCCCACCTTTTGGCATTACTCTCATACTGCTGCTGTCTCGTGGGGTTTTCTGGATGGTTCGGAGAGTCCTACAAAAACGTCAACGGCAACAACGGCCCCTAAGGGCTCCCAGCCGCCTCATTGTTCAGACTGTCCCCTCCCCAACCATCCTACAGATGTTGTTGCTACACTAACTTCTCAGCTGTCTTCTTACGCAGAATCTTCTTCGCCATGGCGGAAATTACCTTCCAGGAGGCTTCCCCTTCCAACACATTATGCGTATTGAGGTGGCCAATGACAGCTCCACACTATTGCCTCTCCTCTCACCACCTAACGCGCTCAAAAATTGTATGTCCTACTGTATAAACCTCGATACAGTAGTAACACTTCGGAGAAGTCCTTTTTTTCCTATTGAAAAGATATGCATTAAAGGCCCTATGCATTAAAGGCCTGACAGGAGCTGTGTCAACCAGAAACTGGTCTCTCCATGCCCCCGACCTATCCAACTTCCAACATTAGAGATGATACTGAAGGTTCATATACCAGTGGAACATCTCTCCCAGCTATTCTGCCACCTCTTCACAAGTCTGGCGGATGCTTTTTCTTTGGGGACTCTGTTGTGTCTCGACGTGCTCGAGAATCTACGCTCTCTGATGAACCTACGCTCGCTTCGCTAACCTCAACTCATTAACAGCAGTGTCTTGATTATTTAAATAATACATTCAATAATTAGTGCTTATGCTCGAGTTTTTTTATTTTAATATGTAAAATATGTTTTTATGGAAAATACTTGTATGTAACAGGTATATTTAATAAATTGCTATATATTTATTACATTCTCCAACATTGGAGGCCAATAATCAAATTAACTAGTATGCATAATCACCGGAAATCAAATTTACCGCAACATATATATATATATATATATATATATATATATATATATATATATTCTTTTATTTTTTGCATTAGTAAATGTCAAGTTCGCCATGTAAATGACGATATTGTCTGCCACGTAAACCTTAGAAACTGCTTACCGATCTGAATTATTCTTTTGCAACTATAATTATTATATATTTTTTAATTTCAGGCTTAAGTTATTATAGATAATTTCATAATTGTGAGAGAAGTTCAATTTAAATTGAACACGAATAGAATTTCACGACATTTAAAATAATACACACTCGTATTGTTTGTTGTAAGCTGACGTATCACATTTGAATTCGTTGTGTAATGTAATATTTTGAACGATTGAGTACATCACGTTTTATTAGAAACTTATGTGCTTACTACGAGTGAAATTTAAAAGATTTTTCAGATATTCATTTATCAAAGGCGGACAATCCTGTCTGGAAGTAACAGAGATTTAGTAGAAATGCTTCTCATTTTTTTAGGTAGGTAGGTAAGTGACGCAATTTTTTGCAGTGCGCTCTATCTGTACTACTTACATAAATTTGATATACAATCTGTTCCTGAAAAACTTTGGGAATAGATTTCTTATATAAATATGTAAGTGTAAAAGTTTTTTCTATAAACATGTATTTGGAAATACTTCGATTTTTCGCTTTGTCAGTGTTTTTATATTTTTCTGAATACAAATTTATATGTCAACAGGTTGAAATAATATAGTAAAATCCGGTATGCATATTTAAACAGATATTCTCTATATAAAGAACAAAACCTATTCATTTCATCGAAAATAATTCCAGAATTTAATATTGCACTCGTTTTAAAATTTAAAAATTACGATAGTCGTTTTTTTCAGTTGTTACTGCTTTGGCAAGTGTCTTTTTTAAGTTAAGTTAAATTTTATTGTGAACAAAATAACGTCTCATTTATTTATTTTCGTTTTAAAATAACAGAGTTATTTAGAAATATATTGTAAAGATTCTAGTTTGAAATCAAAAAATAGTTCAATTTAATCAGATACAGTAATATTTTGCCAATATTTCCCGAATAAATATTAAATACTAGTCTTTTTTGTAACTTTACTCAAAGCTGTTTGTTTCTAGTTTTACTTCTTAACAATCAAATTTCATTTGCTTTTTTCAAATAAATATTTACTCGAACTTTTAACATACGAGTAAAAATTGTATAAGTGGTAATCAGAACAATTTATCAAATTATGTAATTTAAAAAAAAATCTTTTTACCTCATACAGGATGTCATCTCGCACTCCCCGCTTCACTATAGGGTCGTCTCACTCATTCAGCACTTCCTTGGCCGACCTTTCTTTCTTTTTATAGCAGGAATTCTGGATCAAATTTTCTGAGGTATCCAACTCTTGTCCGTTCATTAGGATATTACTCGGTCTTAGTGCAGGCTTACAACTTCTTCCCCAAAAACTCATCTCCATAGCGGCCATTCTACTTTTAAGCCTGGGAAGAAGTGTCCATACTTCGGAACCATGTGTGGAAGAACTTGCAACAAAAGAGCTGAACATAGTCTTCTTTATATTATTTGATATCCAAAAATTCCATAAAATAGGATTTAAGAGCTTGTTGATTATACTACCACTACCAATGTTTTCCATAATATCAGTATCTGTCCTTCCATCTGATTTTTTTTTGTTCCATCTGTTAGAATACTCAGCTTGCACCACTTGGTCATCTGTGAATATTTGGTTATCTGTGAATATTGTGAATATTTTCACTACCTCCAATTTGGAATTCTATCTTAATAAATCTTTTTGACCAGCTTCTAAGAACAAGATTAAGTTAAGACTTAAAGAGAGCGGAAGACAATAGACATCCTTGTCTCACATCTTTACTTACAACCGAGTTGTTAGCTACTATTTTTACACAGCTTTTGGCATTTTCTATTTACTATTAAATTCCTAACTTCAATACGATCTACAATTTAGTCTCCTAAAGATTTCACAGCAATTTTTGAGGTACACTGTCAAAAACCTTCCTTCAAATCGATAAATACTAAGTTGTAACTCACTACCATGCATGTGAAATACCCTTTTCCATCTGCTTATAAGTGCTAAATATGTTATATACACATGATTTTCAACTGCAGAAACCGCTATGAATTTCATCAATATTAATCTGGTTTTCTAGCATGCTTGCCAATATTCATCCTTATAGCCTTCCCATCGAAGACAATACATCATGCCTTTGTAGTTTGAATAATTATTTCTGCTTTCTTTCTTATAAATTTTGATTATATAACTCTTGGAATTTCCTCTCTATTAATACACAGATGGAAAAAACTTGCCAATTATTCCACGACTATTAAGGGAGCATTTTTTATAAGTTCGATAGTAATGGCTCCTGAACCAGCTTAGTTATTTTTTTAGAGGTTTTTTTACATCATTTACTGTTATAAACCCGTTGAAATTTACGTCTCTTCTAGACGAGTAATCAAGGTGTTTAAAATCATCTCTATTCTCTGAAAGTAGACTCTCAAAATATTTATTTTATTCATAAGGCCCGTGTTAACTTTTTGACTTTTTTTGACTCAAACAAGAGTCAATTTTATCCATAACATTGAATCCATAATATTTTTATTTTTTTTTTTTTACTTCTTTCATGAAAGTTCAATTCTGTTACATATATACCATTCTTCTATTTACCAAACAAATTTTATTTTCTTGTTTCAAATTGCGAAATTTGGAATTCCACCAGCATTGCTAAAATTGCTTCACAGCCCGTTCTACAATCCCTAGAGGCTCCATAGCTTCTTCATTGACACACCATTTTAAGTGATATAAATTTGTTGAAGGGTTCCTTTTATTAAACAACTTAATTTACCTACCATCCGGAGCTTGTACAAAAAATCGCGTTGAATCGTGCTTAGGATTTTTAAATTATATTTTTTTACAGATTTTTGTCCTTTCTTTCTCTCTGTTTTAGAAGGTCTCAATAAAAAACTACTTTGGCTGATTACAATGCACGAAACCCATAACCAGATTATTACAGATTTTATTATAATATTTTTATAAAGTTTTAAAAGGATATACGGAATCATAAATAACAAAATTTTCTCCCTTTTTTTTATGAAGACGTGATATAATTACAGATTACAAAGTTTGGGGTAAGTTTAACACGGTTACGAATTTAGTGTTAAAGTGAAATTACGATTAAAAGTATTTATTTATTTTGTTTTTTATTGCATGATGGATGTGATGGGGAAAAGGTTGAAACATATTGAAACATTAAATATTTGAAAAAATATTTAAAGACAATCACAAACATAAAACTTAATAGGCTACATTTTTGTATTGACATTAAGTATTATAACAAAAATACAAATTTTTGTTTGTTCAGTATTTCTTGGGTGGCACTGACATAATGATTTTAGACTAATGAACTAACATGAACAAAAGTTAATCCCAAAATATGGCATAATTTAGCCAATAATAACTAGCATTCTATGTTAAGTTCATTAAGAATAATTATGAATTAAGAGATTTCCTCTTGACTTCTTTATTGAACTTAATGTGATGTTGGACACCACCATGCCAAAACCACTGAAATACATCTGAGTTTTGGCCTTGTAAATGATACCTTAACTCTGTTCACTATAGGAGCTGGCTATTTAATAGACAAGCAATTATAATTGGTGTTTTACATTGGTTATTTGTATTCAGGTGCGTTAAATGCGTCAGTCATAAAAAAAAGGCTGTGCTAGGTAGTTTAAAGCAATAAATAACCGGAATCGCTTTCTGATAACATATTCCTGTTTCTGTGTACACTCAATGAAAATCGGACGACCAACTTTCTTGATATTTATCCTCTAAATCGAAATATGAGTTTTAATTGAATAGCAGTTGTTTTGTAAGCGTGACAGTTGAAGATAAAGTATAAAAATATTTAATATATGAAACTAAATGTGAATATTGTTAACTGCATAAAAAGGGGATGGTATTTTATTTTTGTAAAAACTTTACCCTACAGCGAGAAAAAGGAAGCATGAAACAATAAAGAGATATCTTACTTACTGTTGGTATAGCAAATGGACCAATAAATTGCATTCTTTCTACTGTTTACGTATTATATGTTAGCAAAGATTGTTTTTCGAGGTCTGGTTATGTTGCAAATAGGGGTGCGAGATGGAATGGCTATTTTTCTCTTGGGGTATTTTAAAAAATCTTACTACCATCAAATAAGGGTGTTTTTTCTTCTTACTAACAAATCGACATTAGTTCAACTTTAAAAAAGTATAGAGAAATCAGACCTCTAGCATTTATTTATGCATCTTTTTCTGTTTGTTACAAACTTATTTCATTTGATCTTTTTTATTACCTCAAGAAGTATGCCAGTTTCGAAAATTTAACGGTAATTTATTTTAAATATAATATAACATCGAAGAATAAATAAATAAAATGTAAATTTTAAAATTGTAAAAGTAAAATATATTCAGTACATTTTAAATGAAATTAATATTTATACGAATAATAAACAGAATGATTTACATAGTTGTTACCAGCGCTTTCTGAGCTCATTCTAAAAAATAATGAAAAAAGTTCATATAAACATGGGTACGGAAACTCTCCTTCGGCGAGAAATTGTTAGCGAAAGATTTCGTCCTAATTCCTAGGCAAAGAGTGAAATAAAACCATACTTAAATTCTATAAACCCAAATTAAGGGATAAACTTGATTGTCTGTTACGGTTTGTGACAAATTAAATAAAACAGGTTCTAGAATCATATCTTCAGTAATTTTCACAGTATTCGACGTAAAACTGAAAAAAAAATGTTATTTAAAGACAAGTTTGTTTTTACGTTTGTAATACAAAAACTTTGTTAAATGATTAATAAATGCGTAAAGTTTATTATCCAAACTGGTAGATAATTTAATGTTGAAAACATTGGTGTAAAATAGCCCAATCAAAAATATACAAGTTCAAGAAATTAGATTTTATTATTAACACTTACCGTGAGTCGCTATCGTAGCTTTTCCACACCAATGTTTATATGAACTTTTTTCATTATTTTCGCTAGTGAAATGAGCTCAGAAAGCGTTTTTAACACTACGTGATTCGCTTTATATAAAATAAAATTTTAAATATTTCAAGAAATTTGTTCATCGCTTACAAAAGACGCTTAAAAGCTTAGTTAAGAACATTTTAAATCAGAGGTTAACATTCTTACCTCCAGTGCGATCTGTAGTTCAGTTAGGTAATTCCAGATAACATATATTTCAAGGCTAACTTTATACGAGTTTTCCGGTGAGTTACTAATCCTTAAAGGGATAGATACATATCTGAAAATGTATGATGTTACGATGTAAATAAAAATATATTTTTCATTGATTTTCGGCCTAACTATTCCAATAGAATATATTTGAGGTACGCAAGATACATCTAATTAATTTGAAAATAAACTATTCTCAAGAACTAATTATTACTTTTATGATAAAATTTACTATATGTACTATCTTAAGTTTTGTTTGTCAAAATTTTAAAAGTAATTAATAAAAAAGATTTAATGAAATAACTATCGTTTTCAAGAAAAGGTTGGTGGATTGATTGTTTCGTCAGACAGGGAGGCTGCAGAACGTTTTGTAACCTCAGGGTGTTGTTAAGTCCTTGAACATAAGAACTTTTTCATCGTTGCCAGTTTAAAATTCTGCTTCTGTTTAAAAAAAATTAATACTCATACACTTGAACTGCTCATCTAAAACTATATGATAGCAATTTTATTATATTTTTCTTATACATATTTTTTGGGAAATAAGGTACGCGAACAACATTAAGATCGTACAAGGAAATGTAGAGTGACCAACTTCAAAGAATACCTGAAAGTCGATTACCATTGCTGATAAGAAATTATAAACCAACAGGGAGAAGAGATGTTGGGAGGCAAAGAAAAGACGGGGGCTGGAAAAGGCATAAATGTCTAATCTATGAGGCGAAGAAGAAAATATTTTTCACACCTTATTTTTCTTAGAGTATTTATACGTGAAGAATTAATAGAATACATTTCATTAACTACCAGTAAAACTGCACTTATAATTATTTCTTTTCAGAGTATTCTGTTGAGAAAAAGTTAAATCCTATTTTATTACTAATTCGAAATTATTTTATGCAGATGCATTTTGAAATAGTGTAAATTAATAATGTATATTAAATTTGATAAAAAAAAGTCTTGTATCCATAATGTGTTGCCTCTACCTAAATAAAAATTCCCCGATTTGAAACATTTTTTTACTTCGGCGCCGGGTGAAAACCTATAATTTCTATAGTTGGAATTGTCTTTGTTTTGAATGCAGCTCGACTTTTCTTTTCCCTTATTTTTGTGCATTCTTTTCTATTTTGGTTTCAACGGGTCAAAGTCCATGTTATATTTGAAATCTAAAAAAGAAGCTTAATGGTGAGCTACGTATCGAGTAAACCGGGCTTCTGAGTACCTTCGAAAATGTATCTGTAGGATTTCGATATATCGATCTTATTCTAGAAGTTTAGTCATAGGAGACAACTCCAGCTGTACCTCAATTCCAGCTCCAGTCAGCTGCATCCGTATCATATCATTTTAGACTACTAGCTATAACGGTAGCTAACTTTGTTCTTGAAACATTCTTACCGTATAGTGTTAAGCCTAGTTATTCATAGCTTCTCTGCCCATAAACAGATATATTCTTTTCATAAAAACTGCAAGAGTGTCATCACACATACACATAAATTATGTGAGGGTAGCTTTTTTAATCGATACAAGTATTTTCCCCTTTTTATTCATATTTATTCTAATAGTTGGTAAAGCAAATGTATATATATATATATTTATGAATCACATTAAAATAGTAAATTTTTTCCCTGCGATAAACATTCACCGCATAATATGTAAACGTGATCTTGGTATAGCAGCATTCAGGTGGGTTTGATTTAGTGGTATCATTAATAAACTTTTATAAAATAAACTTTAAAACTTTTTAATAAACTTTTAAGGCTTTTATAACTACAATTATAAAATATGGTTACTTTATGAATTGCTAAAAGAATCTTATGAAGTAACTTAGCGTGTTCTATGTTTATATTATTATTAATATCAGATTCATTTGCATGCCTTACAGCTTAGCCTATACTTAATTAGTTATGAATGTCTGAAGGTTAAACAGCGCATTCTTTACATCTTAAAAAAGGATGTGTCGGATGCATAGGGTTATTGTTAAAATTAAAATTGTTCAATTCCTGTTCTTTGTGTTCAATATTGACAATATAAATGAAAAAAATATAGTTTCCTTTCGTTCGTAATATTACTCCTACACTCATTCGTAGTTTAAACTGTGTCACTCATCATCATTTATACTTAGTCAATGATCGAATTTTAAACGACGTAATCAATATTTATGTAAATAATCTTTTATACAATACAGAAAATGATATAAATAAAAATGAAAAAAAAGTTAATATTTCATAGATCAGTATATTCAGTTGACTTGCTTGATAAAAATATTACGGTTCTATAATCTCTGTTGTAGGCTGGAATTTCCACAAATATTACATTTGAAATTGGCGTGGTGTACCGGGTAACCGATTCTATACAATGTGTGAATTCCACTAGTTAGGTTTCGCTAACAATTTTAATCCAGACCATAAAATCCTAAATTGTAACAGAAGAGCTAAAAATATGGTTATTTCATTTTACTCTAAAGTCCTTTTTTCAACATTAAAAGTAGTCGGTTTTTTAACGTCACAAATAAACAAGTCGCCCTTTATGTGAACGTTCATTTCTATATCTTTAAAAAAATAATATAAACAAAGAATATATCCATTTTAATAACGGAATATACTCGTAATTAATCAATGATTTTATGGAACTTAAATAATCAGTTATTCATTAGTTATTTATTTCAACGATGTCAAAATCGTGCGGTATATGTAGATAAAAAAAATCATTAATTTCCTTTTAAATCCTTCTAAATTTGATTTTAGTTGCAGGTCGACTTGGTTTACTACTTTATCTACTCAAAAGTTACATGTCACGCAACTTTACGGGTGCTGTTGTTAGCAAGCCTTAGCTTATAAAACTCCTTCAATGTCTAAATAGTGTCGTGCTATCAAGATATACTCTGATAATTATCTCATATTGCTGTCCATCTTTATAGAATTTAACTGTTTGTTGGTCTCTCAGCCGGTCTGTTTAAACTAGTACAAAGAATGTATATTAATAGGCGTTATGAGAATAGATGTGTGGAGAACTCTGCGATAGAGCTGTGGTGTGGTAGGATGCAAGCATCGACTCGCTCCCGAAAGCGGATCAGAGTAGAAAGATGAGTATGTTTTTATTAGAGGCTTATTAAATTTGTGATTTTAATTCTTGATTTTTAAGTATATCAAGAGGACATTGAGTAAATTGAATTGTCGTTGTTGCGATCAACAATTTGTTTTGTTGGTATGATGATAATATTTTTGGTATTTGATCTGAGAGGATAGTCTAATTGAAGTTGGATATGGGAAGAATTTTTGTGTGAAACCTTCCGTGTTAGAGGAAGGCGTGCGGATCGCGCATGGTTGATGGGGATCGTGATTGGTTCCAACCAATGGAAATTAGTTTATAGAAGCAGGTGCCGATTCAAAAAATGGTCTAAGGAATTATTTAAATATTTAGACAAAATTATTTCTTACTTTTTAGCGCATTTTGACGTCAGTTTCATTTTTTTTTCTTTTAATTATTTATGATTAAAAAGTCAAGTCTAGATTATTAACAACTTAAAATGATTGTTTTGTAATATGAATATACATCTAACTGTAGATTTTAACATTTATTTTTTTATTATTAATCATATGAGCATCACATAAGCTCGAAGCTTATGTATAAGGTATGTGAAATAGAAATTTTGTGGCGTATGAAAAATATCATGCCTGACCGGCATTCAAAACCGGAACCTCCGGGTAAAAGCCGAAATGCTACCACTTCGCCATGGACACCGCTGTTAATTTAAATCATTATATTTTCAATAACCTCCTTTACTAATTTTATTCGATATTAAAAGTAAGAAATTCTGAAATAAATTGTAAACAATATATGAGCAATGTTTATTTATATATATTTTTAAATCCACAGTTTTATTAGTTTAAATAAATGTACGATTTTTTAATGCTTTGTGTTAATAAAAATAATAATTGTTTATCATCTATTCCCTCAACGATCTGAATAAACAAGCACTATCTTTATAATAAACCTACACTAATTGAATAGATTAGATTATGGTTTGATCATTTTGCTCTATGAGATTGAACATTTGTAGTGTATAAAAAATGCCATGCCTAACAGAGAGATTCGAACCCAGAACTTCCGAATTAAAGAATGACTAACATTCCGCCTTATTTTTCCTCCACCTGATAGATTAAAAAAGTGAATGTTAAAAAAAAATTATAGATTTTATTATTTTTGACTTGCAGACTTTAAAAGTTAAAGAAGAAAAAATCTGAATGGGTAACTTTTCTGAACGATAACGATACATTTACTCAGTTATATGCTGAAATAACTGAGAAACTAAAGAATTCCTGTTTATATTCATAATGATATATGTATGTATTCATAGTACATGTTTTGCTATTCATAATTTCTGACTGTACCCAGAAATTTCTTTTTCTTTTCTGTTATGGGTGCCATTAAATTTTTTCATTAACATACGCGAATAAATTGATCTGTATATTAAGTATTGTTTACATTGGTTTACGGAATTAAAATATTAACAATTTTGTCCATAATTGTTTTAGATAGTATTTTAATTTCGTGTGGAGTTAAGATACAAAGAACTGAAAACAACATAAATAAAAACTTTTGAAAATGCATCGTTCTTCCACCCCCTCCCTTAAAAAAGGTGTATTTAATTACGCTGTACTTAAACCACTTTTACTCACTAAAAGAAAGTTTGTTAAAGTGTGTACAGGACTAAACACAAACTTCATATTTTAATTTCACCTTAAAACAGTTAGGTACTTATAATTTTTATATTATTCAGAAAAATTATACGTTTATGATTTTATGTTTTAAATTTACTTTCAATAATTGACACACGGATCTGCTGTGTCTTATCTAGCCGTCTGTCATTTGGCAAAACGCATATATTCCTTGCTTTTCCATATGTTTTCAGTATATATACTCCCTTCCACAGTGCTGTTAATACTTTGTTGCCAAGATATTTTGCTAGGTCTATGACGTTTATTCCTCTTTTGGAATTCATTCATAAGTGCGTTTTGATAAACGGTTGGAACCTATTCTTCTTTCTTGGCCGTAAAATTGTTAAATGGTTTTCATGAATGTACTCCACGTCTGCCTTCTAATTTATCATTCTCTTTCTTATTACAGTACTTCGTACCTTATTCCTAGTTGTTAACTGACCACCTCCAATAATTCATTTACTTGCACACAGTCACTTCTTTCCCATATATTAAAAAACTTTCCATCTGGAATTGCTAATCTGTCCTTAATAGAAATACCTTTATTACATATTAACTGTTGTAATTTCCTGGTAATAATTCTTTCTTTATTAAAGAAATACAATTAAAATAATTAGAACCTAATTTATTTTATCATTTGAAATAAAAGTATTGGTTTTTTAATTTTCTCTTATTTTAGATTTATTTAAAATCAGAGACTACGTAATTAATTTTAAATTGTTTTCCAGTTTAAATTATATTTAATTAATCTAAAAATAAAAATTTAATGTTACCATACTGATATGATTAAGCTGTTATTTTGAAGTGATACTTGAAGATTATAAATTATAACCTTATCATCTTAAATACATTTTAAAAGTGCGCAAGCGTGCTTGTATTTTTATTAGCTTTGACCTTTAAAATTTCTTTAAATTATTTCACCTTGAAATAAATATTGTGAATTAAATTAATAAATTTTGTTGTAACCTTAACAAAATAGTTTTAAAAATCTATTATTATTATTGTTATTACTTATTTAGATTTTGATTATTTACTTGAGAGGACTAAAAGTTAATAAGTTAATAAGTCGAAATTAAATCTCGTTTGAAAAGAAAATTAAATTGATTTTAAAGAATTTTGAAAATTCTATCGAAAAACTGTCATTGGAGTAATTAGCGTTAAATAATATTTTGTTCGTAACCTTTCTAATTACTGCAGGTTTTCTTAAATAATTAACATTTTTAAGTATAATGAAGAAAATAAATCTCAACATTTTCCGTCCAGTGATTAAGAACTTTTCAGTCAAGCGTCTATTTTCTGAAGCATACCATATTTTTCCATTACTTTTACTGATTTTGTTTGTATTTTTTCTGGATAATTTGCGATTTTGTTTATCATTGAAATTTGAGAATCGAAATAATAATTAACTTGGTTTTTATTTTGGCTTAAAGAAAAACAAAACCAACATTTACTTACAACGTTATACATTATAAATATATAAAAACAAAGTGTATCACGAAGTTCTCCGGGTACTTTTATAACCTGTTCAACTTGTGAAAATAATGGAAAAAGTTCACATAAACTTATGTTTGCGAGTTACGGTTAATAAAAAATTTCGCTCGGATTTTAGCTACCCCGGTGAAATGAGGTCGTACTGAAATTTTTAGGGTGTTAAATAAGGAACAACATTAGAAATTTCTTATTGGTTTTAACCTGAAAAATTGAATACAAAAGATCCCAGAACTGTATCTATAGTATCTATACTACAGTACTATAGTATAGATACTATACTATAGTATAGTATAGTATAGTATACTATAGTATCTATGGTATCTATACTTGTAACTGTTTCTATAGTTTTGAGAAATCTGGGGTGAAATCCAATAAATTGGGAAATAAAATGTTTTTTATGTTTGACGTACATTAACATTGTTAAATGAATTTTAAACACGTTAAAATTTTAAACAAAACTTGTAGAGAATTTAATTCTAAACAAAATCATGTAACATAAATTGAATAAAACAAAGAAAAATTTGAATTTTATTTAGAAATAACACATTACTGAATTTGTTAGAAAAGCACTTATTTAATGTAAACAAAAATCAAATTCTTTTTTGGTGATGTGAAAAATTTGCTAGTTCCTGCTTAATAAAAAACTTTTTCTTATTACTCTCGAAAGATTTGGGCGTTTTATCAGCAACGGTTTTCCATCGTTCATTGGTGTTTTTTCAAGTTAATTAAAAAATTAATTTATGCTTTCGTTTAAGTAAGCAATGTAACAGAATGTATGAAATAATAAATAAAAACTTTTTAATACGGCGTGGATCAATTGATATTTTAATTAAAATAAAATGTTATCTTATTTTTCACACTAGTGCGGATCGAACACTATATTAGTATTGTAAAAAAAAAGCCGGCGTAGAGTTGTATTACATTTCCGCTTTACACTTAACAGATTATGTTTTAAATATGCCATACAGCTTTTAAATACTCACGACTTTATTTAGTAACATTTAGAGTACAAGTACGAAAAATATCAAAATATTCATTAAAACGTTTTCTCATCGATTTGACCAAGTTGAACAGACTACCTTAAAAATTTTTTGAGTCCCAGCTAACCTCTATTGATTGAAATTTTTTTCCTCAAAATTGTCCTATATTTAAAATTTAGAGTATGATTACTAAAAAAAACAAATCAAAATTTTTAGTAAAAAACATTTAGGTCCTTTTTGAATCTTCATGCTCGACAGCTACCTCTGATAATTTCTTTAATAACAGACACATCTCAACCGCGTAAGGGAAGACATTGTGATGCTTCCGGTTGCCACCAACCGCGGTTCCTCGAGTTGTCTTTCGCCCTCTAACTTTTTACATCTCATTGTTATAAGCCAGGCCTCGTTGGGATGCCACTGATGTAAATGCCTCGGTAGAAATTTACATCAGTGATTTATAAACTCAGCTTTTGCCTTCGCTACAGGCCTCATCTGGACATCTTGAATGTCATTGTTGCCCTCTGAACTAGCTAACGCGGAAGCATGAACCCCGCGCCTAGGCGCGGGGTTCATGCTTCCGCGTAATATAGAACTAGTTCTATATTTTATAGAGCCAATTCGTGTGTAAATGTTATAAATTCGACGCAAATGAATAATAACATACCATCAAAAATGTTGTTTGCAACGACAAAATTTATTCCTAGTTCCCTTAGTGAACTCAACTTCAGTTCATACCCCTAACTTGGTTTCATTATGGACTCCGGTCTGGTCTACCAGGGAGAGGAGCTCAGACCTTCTACTCCCACTCAGCTCCATCGCAGAGTCCCTAATGAGTCCCAGGTGACATTTACTTTCACTTACTACCATCGTCGAAATGCCGCTATACCTCATGGCTGCATGGGAATCCATGCCCTCGGCAGTGCAATCGTCGTTCCGCTCACAGCTAACATTTTAACTATAATCACCATTACTTTACTAACTAACCGTGGCTCGATGCCAACACGCCTACCTCCGGCCAATCAACTGTCCAGGTGGTCCCTAGCCACCCGGGGTGCCACTCTACTATATCCCTTCAGCCGTTCTGCTCAGAGCAAGGAAACGGAGGTTAGGGACTAACGTGGCTACGTTAGTCCATTTTCTACAGTCCGGGCACAAGCCCGAATCAGCCAAACTATTTCTAAATGCACCATGTCCTGAAAGGAATTGAGTTGTGTACCGATTGGGGGAGACCCACCTAATTGCTCGTAGCTCCCTAACATTTGGAAATATACCATGCGTATATCGACTAGTAGAAGAATCGTTCCACCTAACTTGCCAAGAGTTAAAACCTTGGTCTTCGATCTCTCGCATACATCCAGAAGTAAGAAGGCCTCCCTTCTTAGAATCATACCGCTTGCTACGTTCCGTAACTAGAATGTCATTGGATTTTATGCTGGCACTCGCAGAGACTGCCTCTCTCGAGACAGTTTTGTAGCCTCCGACAGCATCTAACAAGACGCTGTGCTAGCAATACAAACTTAAAAAACAAATTAAGTATCAGAAATTATAAAAAGGATTCAAAAAATCATCCTCATTCATCCTCTGAAGTAATATCTTACGGTAGTTCTGGAGGCTAGACAGAAAAACGATAACCCTGAAGTAAAAGGTTACATATATATATATATATATATATATATATATATATATGTCGGAGAATAAAGTACAGTGGAGTATCTTCCGACAAAACGATGAGAATATTCTTTAGAATATCTGTATTTTTAGTAGTTTTAAGAAATGTACTATTACTTGTAATGTTTTGTAAAATAAGGTTTAAATTGTTTTATTGCGGTAGGCTTAGGCCTAGGTAGGCACATAGTTGTCAACGTAGTCGGGATCCCAGGACGATAGGGGTATCATAAAATTAATAAGGAAAAGGAAATATGCAGTAGGTATATTATTTGAGAATATTGAGAAAAGGTAGTCTTGCTTTGGAACCCAGATCGAACGGACGTCCTGGTGGTCGCGAATTCGTTATTTCCCTGAGCCTCGGTCTATCGCAAGTTGTTTTAGTATTGTTTGAGTTCTAAATTAAATTAATCTTATATTATGATTCGTGTACTGCTGAGTTATTGATGGGTGATAGTTATCATTTGTAATTGTTTCATTGTACGAGTTGTCTACTCATTTTTATTGGTTGAGCTTTATTATAGTCTTATATATTCTCCACTTGTAATAATAAAAGTGAGTGAAACACAAAACGTTGAATCCCTGACAAATCTCCTCCCATCTCCGATATCAGAAGTGGGATCGTCTCCATCTGGTCCATCACCTGATCAGTGGAATACATTGTTTGAGTTTATGAAGTGTTGTATGCAAAAGCCATTATCGACAAAGAAAAGTGTTGCGTTACCACGATTTAATCCAGAGAGTGCGGGATCGGATTCTGTTGCTTGGTGCTCTGCAGCAGAACTGTGTCTATTAGAAAATCCTCTTCATCGCGCAATGTGACGTGTTTCAAATGTGGGGTAGCTGGTCATATTGCGCCAAACTGTACGGCTCCAGGTAGCAGCCGTAGCGGTCCAGGGAACAACAAGGAGAATGGTAGCGTCGAACGCCGTGTGAATCTTTGCACAGTTGCAGCTCCTACTGGTATTCTAAACCATCTTGGTGAGTCGTTTCCATATTGTTTTGATTCAGGAGCGGCATGCTCATTAATAAAGGAATCGATTGCGATTAAGTTTTCTGGACGTAGAATTAATGAATTAATAATTTTGAAAGGCATCGGAAATGTTGTAGTAAATTGTAGCATGCAAATTTTATCTATTGTAATTATGGATTTGTTTACATTAGAGATTCTTTTTCACGTTGTCCCAGATGAATATTTGAGTTATAATATTTTAATTGGTCGAGAAATTTTGAGCTTGGGTTTTGAAGTAAATATTTCTCAAAATAATTTTAAAATCTGTAAATCTTTAAATATTAATTTACATTTAATAGCTACAGGTACTAGTAGGGCAAATGGTCAAGTAGAGCGTGTAATGAGTACGTTAAAAAATATGTTCACTGCTGTTGAGTCTAATAATCGTCCATGGCAAGACGCCATTGGTGAAGTTCAGCTAGCTTTAAACTCAACCGCGAATCGTATTACCAAATCTAGTGCGTTAGAATTATTAATTGGTAAGAAGGCAAGACCTTACGGGTTGTTAGTTGATGACAACGAAAATGAAATTGATATCTCTAATGTAAGACAACGAGCGATTGAAAGTATAGAGGAAAATGCTAATTATGAGAAGATTAGATTTGATAAAAATAAAGCGAAGGTTAATAAGTTTAAAATAGGAGATCACGTTTTGATTAAGAACGAAGAACGTAATCAAACGAAACTTGATAGGAAATTTAGAGGTCCATTCGTAGTAACAGAATTACTTGATAACGACAGGTACACACTAAAATCTTTAAGTAGTAGTAGAAGTTATAAGTATAGTCATGATAAGTTGAGAGAAATGCCTGAGAATTATATTCCTAATGAGTTGGATGTTTCCTCGGACAATGAAAGTTGTGCCGAGGAGACTGTTGATGTTGGTCCTGAAACAGGGACTATGGTTTAAAAAGAGACCACCAATGACCAATGCACTAATGGCTGGCAGCAGGTCGTGGACCTGGCATTTTTGTTTTTCGCACATGCATCAGTGTGTAGTCGTAACTGCAAACTAAATTAGTGGCTAATGTTAGTTTGATCAGGGCGCGATGGGCACCTGATGATGTGTCGGGCAGGTAGTTGTGGCAACTACAGAATATGTATGATACTGTATGTGGCATACAGGGTAGCCTAGAGATAGTGCAGAGGTCTATTGGTGGAGGAAATAAAATCTTATTTGACAGTTAACTGATAAGGAATAATGATCGATGGCTTTTCGATCTCTTGAGTACTGTACGATGACTATTTAGGATAATGAATAATTAATGGATTTCTGTTACTCGAGAGGACTTCTGAATCTATCTTTTGTACTTTAACTATTGTAAAATGCTTTATAATGACCGAGGTCAGTTGAAAACAAAAATTAAAATACCACTGTAACTCAATGTTTTAGATACACCCGAGGGCGTGTGATTGTCAGAATGGCCGTGTCGGAGAATAAAGTACAGTGGAGTATCTTCCGACAAAACGATGAGAATATTCTTTAGAATATCTGTATTTTTAGTAGTTTTAAGAAATGTACTATTACTTGTAATGTTTTGTAAAATAAGGTTTAAATTGTTTTATTGCGGTAGGCTTAGGCCTAGCTAGGCACATGGTTGTCAACGTAGTCGGGATCCCAGGACGATAGGGGTATCATAAAATTAATAAGGAAAAGGAAATATGCAGTAGGTATATTATTTGAGAATATTGAGAAAAGGTAGTCTTGCTTTGGAACCCAGATCGAACGGACGTCCTGGTGGTCGCCAATTCGTTGTTTCCCTGAGCCTCGGTCTATCGCAGGTTGTTTTAGTATTGTTTGAGTTCTAAATTAAATTAATCTTATATTATGATTCGTGTACTGCTGAGTTATTGATGGGTGATAGTTATCATTTGTAATTGTTTCATTGTACGAGTTGTCTACTCATTTTTATTGGTTGAGCTTTATTATTGTCTCATATATTCTCCACTTGTAATAATAAAAGTGAGTGAAACACAAAACGTTGAATCCCTGACAAATCTCCTCCCCTCTCCGATATATATATATATACTTGTCGTTGTTTACATTCTTATGTCGACATATTACAGAATAGAATTCTAAACAAGTGTTCCGGTCTAAAGTAATAAAAAAATATTATTACATTTGCTATTTAAAAATTAAAGAGATAAAACTTTTTTCATTTAATAGAACGTAATAATATTAAAAATGCATATCTTATAAAAACAGAATTTATAAAAAAAATATGAATAATACACGCGTAATTACACGCTTATAATAAATTAAAATATGAAAAACAAGTTTAAATTTAATAGTATATTATATTAGAATACAATACGAATAGGATAGAGCAGCTTACACTTTAATACCAACGCATCACTTTAGATTTAAATGACAACGTCATTTAAAATAATAACGTGATATTTAATAATAATAATAAAAAAAAATTAAAATGAAAATATTAAAAATATAATATTAAAATTTATTAAAAATATTTAACAAAATAAAATATAAACGAGATCATGGTTTTAAATTAACTTTTATTCAAAATCAGTAAAATATTTTAATAATTAAAAATAAATTATTAAATTTTATTTTTATGTAAAATATCTATTTTTCAAACCGAATGAATTATCCAATTTTAAGGGTTGTAAATGAGTAAAACCCCTCAAATTACAAAATACTTTATTTCATTATATTTCTGGACAATCTAATGCTTTAGGTAGATTTCATAAGAAAGCTACTTATAATTGTAATGGGTAACATGATTCGATTTCCGGAAAATTTCGACATATCTTCGGGTTTCCCATCCCGTAGACCCCAAAACCAACATGTATTTCACTTTTTTATAGACACGATAACTTTCGTAATTTTGCTCCAATCACTTTCAAATTGTTCATTACAAATAACTCGTCCAAAAATCTCAGTCGATTTCGTTAACGGCCAAAATCGGACCATAGGGGTGGAAATGTGGTGGCTTTTCGAAAAAAACAAAATATTGCTATAACGTTTTTATTAAGTAAAATATTGAATTCGTTTAAAGTTTCTACTATTCTTTGGATAAAGGTCTAAAACTTATTTAAGTAAAGTTTTTTGATATCACCAACCATTGGCCCAGGGGGTGGAAAAAATGGGGTTTTAAAGACTAAAAAAATCATACCTCCCTTAATAGTCACAGTATGGAATTGGTTTAAAGTGGTCGTTAGTTCTCTAAAAATTACTTAAAACGTTTTTTGATATTACCAACGCTTACGGCAAGGGATGACCTTGAAGATGGGGGGGCTTGTCATTTGCTAAACATGTAAAGTTTTTTTGTATGCAAGCATTGTCGTATTGAGTAATTGAAGTTTATCTTAACTGTCAAGGTGGAAATTTTTTTTATTCCCTACTTACCGGTGAAATCTACCTCCGCCTTCTGACGTGCCGAAAGGGATTTTTATGAATTTGTATTTTATTTAATTATGTGTGTTATTTCCTGCCAAATATAGCTAGAATATTAAAGGGGAAAGTGTAGTTATCATGTAAGGGTTTGTAATAAAGATAGGGTATCGGGGTTTTTGCAAATCTTTACGTTTAAGGGTCCAACATGTTCATCTAGACCAAAAAAACATGTATGTATATATGTGGGTCACTCTTTTGATCTTATATCTGAAGATTAACCAAACTGATTTTCTTCAAATTTAGTACAAATAGTTCTGTGTATGGGGCATTGATCATATTATTTTTTCAAAATTCGTTAAGATGATGAGGAAATGGCGAAAATAAATTTAGATTTTCTTTAGAGGCATTTTACAAAAAACTAAATTAAATCAAATTTGTTTCCTTTAATGAATATATAAATAATCCAAATTTTTTTTTCAAAAGATCAAACCTCACCTTTCTAAAATTGAAATATATTTTGGTCTTTTGCTCTATCTCCCTTCGGTTTAAATATTTTTCAAAAATTTGTTGAAAGTTTATACTACATGTATAGAGCTTTTAAGAAATGTCTACAATTTTTATTTTTCTGATATGATAACTTTAGAGCTATTCCGAAAGAAGAAAACTAATAATTTAATGGCTATAATAATTTTAATATATGATTTGAAATAACTGTGCATTTTTTAATTCATATTTTTAATATGAATAATATTAATAATAATACTAATAAAATGAATAATTAAAAAAAATTACTGTAGTTATTGTTTTACAAATGGCTGCCAGTCGGAAAATATCGTTAAAATTACGTGAGGACAACGAAAGATATGTTATTGAGTAGATAAGGCGATTTATAAGAGAGTATATTATTATGACATTTTTACGATTCTTAAATGAACATAACTCACGTTAACAATTTTTATCACGAAAAAAATAACTGAAAAAAACGGAAAAAAATAACTGAACGAAAATAAAATAACTGAAGAAAAAATATTTTTTTTTTTTTTTTTTTTAAAGAAAAATTTCAGAAAATAAATAATGAAACGTCATGTTAACTGAAAATCATATTATAGGTTTAGGAATAAAATTAACTCAACTGTAATTTTTTGGTGTTATATAACGAGTTATTAAATGTCAATCATGTACGTAAATATAGAATGTGACTAGTTAAAGTAAGATTTCTGTTTTATATTTAAATAAGTGTTTTTTGTTTTGCTGTATTTAAAAAAAAAAAATGATTAAATGGATTATTATTTCAGTTTTAAATTTAATTTAATTTATAACGTTGTTTTTGTTTGACTGTTATCTGTTTTATATTATTAATGAAGTAACAGAGGTTTAATTAAACAACAACAAAAAGTTAATCGTTACAACTATCTTGGAACTTAAGTTGTTAAAGCTATTTGTATTTTATGAAGTTAAACATGCAACTGTCTAAACAACTCTAAACATGGTTTTATTATTTAGTTTCCGACTTTGATGGTTATTTTAAAACAGTTCGTATTTGTAATTATTTATGAAACTGTATTTTACAAAAGGTTATTAATTATGTATTCGAACTCCCGATACAAACCGTAAAAATAATTGATGTAATGTACAGAATGTACGATGCAATATTTTTTTTCAGTCCTGTCCTAAAGGCCCTGACGGTAAATATATCTCGTTCTATGCGTTATAATATATAGCACACCTAAATGTTTTGTAGAAACGCAACTTTTGATTTACTAGAGAACTGACTTCACTTGCCCGGAATTACATTAGCTTCCCATAAATAACGTTGCTATGAAGTTGAATTAATCAGTTACGTAAGCCGGAGGCTTAATTTTGTAAAGGGTCGTACAATAGACTAAGTTTATGCAGGAATACGTTTAGTCTACATAAACTACAAATTATCATCGCTTAATTTATTTTATTACAGCTACTAACGTGTACTTAAAATCATTATTAAGGAAAAAAATAACTGTACAATATACGACTTCTTCTATAATTACTAAATAAAAAAAAATATCAAATTTAAAAAAAAACTTGTTTCATTTCTCTTTTATTATTAAACTTTAATACTCTAAGAATAAATTTTCTTTTAGACTCTTTTAACAACCTATTTAGCTTTGATGTTGAATATTCTCGTAATTTTGAATTAGCGGACGTGAGTTTAAAGTAGGAGTACTAATTCGCGGTGGGAGTACTATAGATAGGAATTAGAAGCGAGGATATTTAGAAAATTATGTTCTTATTAAAAAAATTACGTAGGTTATTTATTATGATAAAACGATGGACACATAATCACTTAATATTGAAATTATTAAGTAGTAATTATTATAACTAGGTAAATAAATATCAAAATCTAAAAATTTGTCTAATTTATTGTCTTTTTTGGTTACCTTTTACATAAACTGAAAAACTAAAAAACGTTTTTTCTTTTGCAAAATATTTGCGTAAAACCTAAAACTTATAAAGAAAAATAACCTAAAAAAATGCTTAATGAGCTCCACTTAAGAAATATATTAAAACATACGTTAATGTTATACTTTTACTTCGTTAGAATAAATACAAACATTTGTAATTTACTGAGTAATTCATAAAATTATTTGTTAAATTTACTCTAAATAATATATATCGGACAAACAGGAAAGTTATTTCACATTACCTTGCCATTAATAACCTTAGTATTTGTTGAAATAAAACCAGAGCCCATTTTGATTTTGAAACGTAAAAATAAATTTAATACATATTTTAATCAAAAAATACTAAGAAAATATTATTAAATTTTATTTATAACAGTAATTGTAGAATTAAAAAATACCATTTGAAACCTCCAACCAGACGGTCCACCATGTCTTAATGCATCATTCCTCTTGTATAGAATTGTGCAAGATAAAATTGTCAAGAGAAATGCGCATCCTTTACGTAATTTAAATAAAATAATTTTAAAACAATTTTTATTTATTTACAGTTATTCGTTATTAAATTGTGCTGGGATTAAGTGTTTTTTTTAATGTTTTTTGCAATGGGTGTGAAGTAGTCTTTCTATTTATCACTATGTATTTTTTAGGGTAATTTTTTGGCATATGATTTTCTAAAGATCTGTATACACTTATGACAGATGTTATGAATGCTTATTTTAATTCAAAACTAAATAGAAGTATAATATTTATAAGTTTTAATATCTTTCTTAAGAACCGGTGAAAAATATTTCTTTCTTTTTTTTTTAGTTTTCCTTTACAAACAGAAAACTAATGAAAAATGAAGGGTGATAGATTTAAAGATAACTTAATTTTTGTTTTAAAAATCATTAGAATGAAATTGGTCTATAATAAGAACGCCTTTTATTACTGTAATCATCATTTCCATAACACGATTGAGGTCATAGACGTGTTCCTACATTCCAGTGCTTCCTCGGTCGTCCTCTCACTCTCCTTTCTAAAACAAAGCATAGTTAAGTGTCTGTTTGGAAATTCTTGAATTCTGTATTCTTCCAACATGTTCCTTATATCCGTCTCTATATTTGATTATTACATCAATTATGGAAGTAATATTGAAGTCTCTTCTAACACCCTCATTAGATATTCTATCCCTTCTTGTCATCAGTTAAAGACCCCTTAAGAAATTCATTTTGATGGAGTGTATAGAGTTTAATTCATTTATCCTTTAAACCTAAGCTTTACAAGCCATATGACAGAGTACTTATAGCGATGGTTTTGTACAACTATAACGTAGTTTCTTTCGTAGCATTTTTCCTTAAATTTTTGTTTATGACACCACAAATACTTCTAAATCTGTTAGTTTTATTTTGAAATAGAACTAACAGGTTTACATCTGTAACAAGGAAAAGAATTTAACTAAAGAATTTACCTGTTCAAGGGCAGTGTTATTAAGTATAGGGTAATTTTCGATCTTACTGTTTCTACTCATTCAAACGCCATAATTTTAGTCTTCACAATAGAGATATTACAATTATAAATACCAGCCAATACTTTACTCAATTTATCTTCATTGTCACTTAAGATGATCCTGTCGTCTGCAAATAATAATAATAATAATAATTACTTACTATCCATCTTAGACAACAAATCTACAACAGATCCATTACTTGGAGCAATTCTTGATTTATGCAACAAACTAAGACACAAAGGCTTGTCGTTCACTTTCATCTGGAACCTTGGCCATGTAGGCATTCAAGGCAATAAGGAAGAAGATGCTGTTAGGACTGCTGCAAACTAGTCAGTCGAAGAGGTAGTTATAAGGCCGGAAGACGCAAAATCAACCAACATTATCTCTATGTGGCTGCAGACTTGAGACTCTGTCTGTCTTTTTTTTCTCTCAGCTCCCCTGGGCCGGACCGACTTGTTGGTATTACGCCGCCCAGGGGAGTGTCTTTAAACTCAAATAGGCCTCCCCACCTACCGGCTATATACCGGCAAGGCAGGTTGGCCTACCGGTTAGCTCTTTTTGAGAGTTCTTTATCAATATTGCCCCCTTGGGGACCCAAAAGGGCAATACTAATACACCACATTATTACACCACGCCAGACCCAGTTCGCCGCGACGCGGTACCGGGTCCCTTCAGTATTCAGTGTGCTGTTGCCTGACTGTTACCCGTGGAGTCCTTGGTGGCTCATCAGTGCCAACACACCGCAGCATGCTGGACCTCACCAGCAAGGCTGTCCACCCAGTCCTATTCTAGCCAACACCTTGTCTTCTCTCATCGGAGTATTTCTGTAGAACAACTTGTCTAACAAAACTAGCAAAATTATTCCAGTTTGACTCGCTTCTTAGCATGTAGTCTATTGTTGTCTCTGGAGTTATACCTTTGAGTGCCTTACGATGTCTATGTCTATGTCTACTTGAGACTCTATGAAAACAAAACTACACGCGATTAAACAAATTGTCACTGATGGCCGATTCCTGGAGATTGCAGCAGACGTGAACAAATTTACATCACCAGGCTAAGGATTAGATATACACGGTCAACTTCATCCTACCTTCTCTACGGACTACATCAGCCGGTTTGATCTTGTGGGGGCCAACTTACAATGAAGCACACCATTAAAGGCTGAAATCTGCATACTGACCTCAGATCTAGATGCAGGTTGAAGGGCAACATCACGGAAGTCCTTTTTTTTGTGTTTGTTCTACTGCTCCCCTGGGCCGGCTCAACAATCAAGCATTACTCAGTCCAGAAGAGTGTCTTTGCGCTTCTAATGAGACTCCCCACCTACCGGAAGTACGTCCGGCATGGCAGGTCGGCTCATCGTTTCCGGATCTTTTCCTTATTGTCATCTTTTCTCTGCCTCTAACCGCTAAGGCCAGGGACACCGGGCCTGGCTCTGCTCGGTTTTTTTTTCCTAAAGTAACTCCTCCCACTTCTTGTAATCTACTTCTTTTCCTTTTGTAACCTACTTCCATCACGGAAGACCTTGCAAATAACCAGGTAGCATTGGATCAAACTGCCAAATTTCTAAAGGATGTGAAACTTTTTAGTAGATTATAAAATATTGTGATTGGAAATAATGTGAATTTCCCTGTAACTGTGATTGAATGTAATGAATAGTCTACAATCCTCAGATGCCAAGCCTTAGAATTAAAAAAAAATATATATGTATATAATCGTACTATTTAATAATACACTTTTATTTTTCTTGTTTCTTTAATAATTTCTCAACCGATCTGAAAGATAAAAAAACAATTTTCCCAAATGTAATGATAGTAGACCAGTAGCCTAAACATGACAATGTTTACCTTTTAATCAGTTATTATAGTTATTTCTTATCATTTTTTGTGTTTTAATTTCTCAGTATCCATTAACTATAATTGTTTATCACTTTCTTTTAAATTTTTATTGGCAAACAGTTTTTGAGCGTTTTTTTTGTTTATGATTTATTTCAATAATCATTTAACATATGTCTTTCTTTTTATGTAATAAGAAATTATGTTAAAATTAATGTTAAATATATTTCACCTGTGGTTTTTATCTGGTTTTTAATTATATTTTTTTATGAAATCATCGTAGAAGTAGGCTATTTAAAAAAATGGATTATAATAACAGAAAACTAAAAACTGAATGAAGTTTTGTGGTTAACTTCGACAATTGATTCGAAATCGAGTGTGAGCACTTAAATTTTATTATTTCTAAATACTTAGACCGTTTTAATAATGACTAACCGTATTTGTGGAATAATTTCTAATAAATCACTGTTTACAGTTAATAGTTGTTTTTATACTTACGAAAGAAATTAATGGTAAAATTCTCATACAATTTGGAGTTTACTGAAATTTAGATAAAGTTTTCTAACACAAAATTCTATCAATTATTTTCCTTTGTACATTTCTTCCGTGCATCTCATCGTAAAGCTTTGGAAAATAGAACAGAAAATGTTTAGTATTACAACCGATTTTGTAATGATTTAATTTAAATGATGCTTTTAAATTCCTTAAATTGTTTTAAAAGGTAAATTAACTTTAGAAGTTGAATGAGAATATTTATCAAAGTAGGCTATCCATTTCTCTTTGTTTTAAATAAATAATATCTCTCGCACTTAAAGACTCTTTTTCAATGGTTGCTCTCTTTGTTTCACTCTCAATAATTTTTTGTTTTTTAATTGTATTTATTAAGATAAAAAGAAGAGGGGAATATTGAAATATAAAATTTAATTTACACTGAAATTAAAATTTTTTTTAATCAAATTTAGGAATTTTTTTATCAAAAAATTCTTCATTAATTACCATTTCTTCATTTCTACCGAACAGAATTTAATTTAAATTAACAATATTTCTATGGATTGTTTATTATTTATCATAAAAATGTTTTCGATTATATCTTAGCTAATACATTTCTCTCATTTTATCTTGAAATAAAATGATAAAGCCTAAACATGTACTTCATCTGGGGATCCCGGGTTCGAATCCCGGTCAGGCATGGCATTTTCACACACGCTGCAAATCATTCAACTCATCCTCTGAAGAATGCCTAACTGTGGATCTGGAGGTTAAAAAAAAAACATATACATTCAGATACATTCTGAACAGTTTTTATCTTTGTAATATCTTACCGTATTTAAAGTTTTAAGAGGATTTTCTTTTTATTGATGTAGATTGTTTGATTTTATTGATAGATTCCAATAATTAACTGTTCTAGGAATATATATATTTTATTAAGACATGATAAAATACTGTCTTTTATTTTATTTTTTTCTTCTTCTTTGGCCCCGGGCCGGATCCTGCAGTTAAGTATTACACAACCCAGGGGAGTGTCCTTTACTCTAACGGGCTTCCACGTCTCGGCCCGCCGGTCGGATCTCACTTTGAGCCTGCATCAAACCCCCAGAGTAGGATCCACCAGGCCCGGCTATGCCGTCCCTGGGTCTCCCCACTCCGTGAACCGGGACTCGGTCTTTATGTCAATACCTGTAACGGGGACACCCCGAATGGGGCATCCCTGCCGAGGCTCGGTCTTTTTCGCTCGGGGGTGCGAGAGTCCCCGTGCCTCATCGCTACCGTCCACTCGTGCAAGCATGTGCAAACGGCAGCTCCGCAGAGGGCTGTTTCTTATCTCCGAGCCCACCGATCCTTCTCCAGAATAACACTCGTCACAAACCCTGCGATTGTGTCAAAGCTCTTGGAGCTTCGCAACATGGTAGCGATGATGTTCTCCACGCTGAGCGGTCCGGTAATCGCCGAGCAAGTTAGGCGGTAATCAACCCACTGCGGGCACCAGATGTTCTGGGATATCCGGGTCGCCGCAGTAAGGGCGGTAAGGATCATCCGCCCTCCTCCTATCACATAGGTAGGCGCGGAAGACCCCATGGCCTATCAGGAATTGCGTGAGTCAGTAGTTCAACTCACCAAACCTCCGATAGGCCCACGACTTTATGTCCGCGATAAGGCGGTGCGTCCTCCTGCCCTTATGAGATAGAGTACTGCCTTACCGCTATTGCATGTAACGTGTTCTGGTGTGACTAAAGTATTAATATTAATGAGTTAATATTGTGTAATACTGTTTTATACATATAAAGGGGAAAATATTGGAGAAACATTTTAAAAATATTTGACAATTGATGAGTTAAATTTTCTTTTATACTTTATAATATTTTTTTTTTATGTTTGGACTTTAAAAAAAATATAAGCTTTTACTACATTGAGTATTATGTTGTAATTTTGATTGTATAAAAACGTTGTTATTGCTAAAAAAATTATGGTTGATAGACATATGATTAGAAATTAAATAATTTGATACAATATTTACATGTTTAACATGACATCGATTCGAATCATAATCATTTATCATTTAAATAAATTAATTTCAGTTCTAAAATTCTGATTTACATAAACTTATATGTCTATTAATATATTATAATCTGTTCTAAAGAAATCCAGTACTTAATAGAAATTGTTTATTGTTATTTAGACAAAAAATTGGGAAGTGAATGTAAATAAAGCTGACTGAAAAAGTTGTATAATACTTTCTTGGCATTGATTATTTATTCTTATATATGCGTAGCATTAAAAAAAATGGAAAAATAATGATATGTAAAATAAACCAAAAAGAATTTTAAAAATTTCAAAAAATCGATATTTTTAAACTTTGATCGGCTCTCCCACAACCAATATTACCCCAACTTTGTTTTTTGGATCACTCGCACTACTGTTATGCCTAGAAAGACATAACAAAATATAAAATAAATAAAAATATAGTTTTTTGATTTTTGGAAAGGGGGGATTTTGGGAAAAATTAAAAAAAAAATTGTAAGATAAACATGTACGCATGTGCTGAGCTTAATATAAAGTAGGATTATGTTTGCAAAATTTTGTGAAAATTCATGCCAAAAAACTATCTAATCCACCTCTTGCAGATATTAATTTAACAAACAAATTGCCTCACATATACAAGTCTCAGACGTTTCATAAATATCAACGAGGTTCTTTATAAATATTAACGTAGACTTTTCATAAATACAAGTCTCAAAGTTTCAAAATATTGTTTTATCCAGTTAAAAGTTATTAAGCTTCAAACACGTCAAGACATGTACATACATACGTATGTATGAATATTACCCCCTCCATATTTTTTTATTTTTTGGGGTCATGAAACGTCGAGAAATGCAAAAAACCTATACCCATTGTTTGACTGATTCCTATACTTAACTTCTTGCAGCATAGCTCTATAGCTATGTCAGGAAAGTAAAGATATGTGAGAATTTTTGTTTTTACATTTATATAATAGTTCAAGTTTATCTAAGTATGAATTAATCAATTTTAAAAAACAAAGATGGGTTTGAATAAAGACTGATATAAAATCCTGACAAGTCATTGGACGGGAAATGCGATTTATCTAACACCGTTGTTTAAATAACACTTTTTACAGTGCAATTATTTACACAGTGGTCAGTCAGTTATTTCAGTGCAGTACAGTGAATATCAATTACACATGCGCCTCTCCTTGCACATATCTGTTCGTTTGAAATTTATTTCAATTTGATGAAGTCCATGAAGTTACAATTAAAATCAATGTTTTATTTTGAAGCTTTTTTTTAAAGCTTTGTTTTTAAAAATAAATATTGTACTTAAAACCAGTTGTAGTTTATTTTTGAAATAGGAGGTATTGTAAAAAAAGAAAACTTCGGAGCTAGCTTTTCCTTTGCAGTCAAAGCATGATACCAAAGGACAAATATATAAGAGGTATAGAAAATTATTTGGTTATAATAAAGAGAAAAAAAAAAACAGGATTGATACTTACTATAAAAAATTATTTACTTTACCTCACTATTCTTACAAATTATTAAATGTTATCATTATACTATAATATTACTATTATTATGATTATTTGATGTTATTTTAATAAATGTATAATTAAGCTATTTAATTGCTATTTAAAAAATCTGACAAACTTTGATAACATTGCCGAGTAATCGATTAATCCATTCTGAAACAAAACGATAACCGACGGAAAAAGTTAGGCTTTTACCTCCCTCCGAATGAAATTTCCCAAATAAATAACCAAGGTAATATACTAATGTAAAAAAATTATTTAATTAGTACAAGAATGTAACTTTAAGTCCAGGAACGATTAAAAATATAAAAAAGCTTCTTGATCTTTAGGTCTCTATATAGAACTATTTGAATAGGACCAAACACTATTAGAAAGCATCTCGGTTATCTAAGGGGCATTAAATTATGTGAAAAAATTTATTTACTTTTGAGTGAAATTTTAGATACGGGACCCATAAGGTTGATATCTACTTGCTCCCTTGACCGATTGGTGACTAAAATTAAACAACGTCAATACTCAATATTCAAAAATCATCCTGCCAAATTTCATCCTGATCGGTCCCATACCCAGTCTCGAGATATCAAACAAAAAATAGACCAACATATATTCATATATACGAAGAGCGTGAATACATTATTACGGAACTTTAAATGCTAAAATTGTGTTATTTTGATAAGAGGATGATCATGAAATATCAAGATCTGCAAAAACACCGACATTAAAAATTTTACCCGATTAGCGTACTTCGTACTTTCTCTTATATAATGTACACTGTAGCTGTATAACATAATTATACAGCTGGGAGAGCAAAAATTATATAAATAATTTAATTCTCAAAGCATTTTATGATAATTATTAAAAAAAATGTTTGTATATTAAACATATTTTTTAACTATAAGGGCGCTCCAAAATAATCTACGACATTATATAAATTAAAGAATTATTATAATCTAAGTATGATTATATTATTTTTAAATAAAAAGAGGAATTCAGAATTGATCTTGTCATCAAAGCAAATTCAGAGGACTGACTGTATAGTACCTTCTAAAATAAACGATTTACAACTTAATAAAAAATTTTAATTGAAAGAAAAAAAAATTGGTAAAAAGAATTTTAAGATAATGAAGATTATACTAATCATTAAATTTCAGTAATAAATTATATGATACGTAAGTAGATATTTTTAGTTGAACAATTTGGTAAAAATAGTTAAGGAAGTCTTTTACGTTAAAATAAAAAAATATTTTTTTATTATAAATAATTAAAATAATAATATTATAATAAGTTAATAAATTATATATTTGTAATAACTACATTTCCTTTTTTATAATATTACGTATTACAAAAATATGTCAAATTCCTGCAAATTATATACTTATTTATTCACATTTGAACAGGAAGGTAAAAATGAACCAACGTTGGTACAATATGCAATAATAAATAAAAAATTCATTTAACAACTTTTATTAAACTGAAGCACATAATTCCTGTAAATAAAAAGGGTTTACAGCATAGAATACTCTTATCAATAAAAATATACATATATAAACAATATAATAGTAATTTTAAACCATTAAATTACACATGTTTTTTTTAATCTCCAAGAAGCTTTTAAAGATCGCCGATAATGCTGAAAAGTAAGAAGTTACTAATGCTACGATAAAGTTAAAAAGAAAAATAAGACAATGATAAAAGTAACCAAAGAAAATAGACTACGAATAAAAAAATATATCACATATATATACGTATAAAAACATATCACTTCGCCCACGAAGTGAAGAAATATTAATTAGCTCGGGTGGTGGAAAACAAATAAAGATGGCTGCATTTAAAATAAAGGATTGAGATTTTCCGGAATCTTAAGCCTCAATATCCTTGGTGAGGGTCAGATGTCTTTAAAAAAACGCTGCGCTCTCTATCAAGCTTCTTCAGATACTCCGACAGGATCTTCTGGTACCAGGACTATATTTCTGTATTATAATATATATGAAATTTACAATCGATTTTTCATTACTGTAAAAATTGGCTTGATTAGGACAATTGTATTAATTTTTATTGAAATATAATAATATTAAAAACGAAAATAGTTTAATTTATTGTAATTATTTTTTCAGACTAGGAGAAATAATTATAAAAATCCATGAAAGTAAAAGTTGGGACACCTGAAATGAGTTACAAGTAAAAAATACATGGAGAAAATGATTAAATGTAATATAGCAACAGATAATAAAAGAAATTTTATGTGGACACCACATGACTTCCTTGTACATTTATTAAATTACATATACACATTTTTGCTGTACTTCATTTTACGTTATTTCATTTGAAAGTGAGATACGATCCTCCAATTCTTTAATAAAAGTGGACAGTTACACAATTGCTAAAATATTAGTTTTTATTAACATAAAATATTTATACAATTATTAATTCAATAATCTTACCTGAAGTATTAGGTTAGAGTAAAAGTCCCTTGATTACTCTATAAATAAATTAATCAAACAATCTAATAATAAAAATTTATTATTTTACACCGTAAGGTCAAAATTAATATTTGTAACCAGTATACAGGATTTCACTAAACGAAATAGTTTAATTATTAACTTTTATTTATACTATCCACCAGAAATCTGAAATACACACCAGAAATCTTGTGCATGTAATGATGCACAATTGAAAAAAAAGCATTTCAACAATCACTTTAAATTTAATACAATTAAAAAATGTATCTTTATTTTTCTGTCAAATAGTTAAATAAAATGATTTAAAAAAAATAAATATACAGTTTTTATAAGAATTTACTAAGAAAATCCAACAATAATACGATTCTAAATTATAATTTTCAATTAATATCAATCAGATGTTTCAAGAAATCTTTATTTTTTTTATTATCAATGAATTATTATTTATTTTAAAATTTTTTGTTACGATCACGGGTTAATAATTATTAAATCAATGTATTTAAAAAAAGAAAAGTTAATAAAATAAATAATAAAAAAAAAAAAAAAACACACAAAAGGAGATGAAGTCTGATACGAACCGATGTGCCTTCCCTTTAAGATCCAAATATTTCATTAATTAAAATTTTAATATTAATTTCGATTGCAATCAAAAAGGAAGGTGCAAAACTAGATGTTACAGCAGTGCTAAATCCAAAATTTCAACATCACGGCTAATCGTTTTTGAGTTATGCGAGATATATATGCACATACATACGTACATTCGTACAGACGTCTATGCCGAAACTTGTCAAAATGGATTCAGGGATGATCAGAATGGATATTTCCGTTGAAATATGAAAACCGAAATGTTTCGCGATCATACTACTTCCTTTACTTTGTACAAGGAAGTAAAAAGTATTTAGAACACAAGATAATTGGATTCTAGAAACGATTTTTTTCAGAGATAGCATATTTTTTTAAATTACTGTTCGTTCTTTAAAAGAAGACTGTTAACGTAAACATATTATAGTTGACTTGATTGGCGTGAAACGGGTTTGTCTAACAGCTCCTCTTTACCAAGACTGGTTAAATGAAGTATGCTACATTACTCTGGCACTTATTAATTGCTTTACTGCGTAAAACAAAGATACACAAACTGTGGTAGTTTACTTTACAACCACTTTACTGTATTTAGTGTCCATCTTGTTATCCGATATGCTGAGTTAAGCAATCTTAGTAGTATCTATGTAGCGAACAGAAGATTAAATTGTTCCCTCATTCTGACACAGCTAAGTAAATGTATGATAATATAAAATAGTCATTTGAGATCCTTTATTATCCTCGTCTCTTTTTAATTATTATTGATTTTCTGTCTAATTTACAACTAAATTAGTAAATTCATAAACTTTTCCGTTGAAAATTTTTTTTAGCAATCAATTTGTGTTTAGTATAATAATTTAAAAAAAATAATTTTAGTTTCTATTTATTAATCTTCAACTTAGTGTTTTTTCAGTAGGATAACAATTTCGTGCTTTTTACATGAATTAAGAATTCAACAATTTGTAGTTCACTAATCATTCAAATATTATTTTATGAATTAATCATGAAATAATTTTCGTTTATTAATCATTTAGTTTTCATTCAAATTGTATTTAATGTGATTACCCTCACGTGGAAGTATAAATCTTTTGGGCTTACTGAAAACTTATTAGTTTCTAGTGTACGATAATTACTATCAGGATAGTATCAGATAATTCAATCAGGATTGAATTTGAGGAACCTCAAGTGCTTTAAGAAAAAATGTAGTTTTTGGGATGCGAATACTTTCTTAGATACAATAATTTTGTGAGTTAAAAGGTATACATCTCCATGTTTAGCCATTTTCTTTGATCGATTCATTTAAATGCCCATATTTTATTTTTCTACGGCTGCATTATAAAGTTTGAATTACGCAGCTGTAATCTGTATCCTAATGAGAATACGTATGAAACAGATTTTCATCATGATACAGGTGTTCATCCAATCAAAAGAGTATTGTTCAATGTATCAGCTGTTTTTTTTTGTACTTTGATTTTAATTCGATTTAGTAGTTAACAAACAGAGATTAATATTAACTTACGTTAATATATCTTTTTGTTATTTATGTCGGATTCTGAGGAAGAAATATCTTGTAACACCAATCGATATTAAAGAAAAGGCAGAACGTATGACTAATAACTTATTGCCACAGAAATGTATTGTTTAATGTACTTTTAAAAAAAAAATAAAAAAAATATATATTCCGTAAGCAATGTATTCAATCATCGATTTAAATCAATAATCCAAACATTATCTCATCCTTAGAAAAAAATATGGTATGCAATTCTCTATATGGACTCTGTGAATTTTACGACACGAGCCTTGGCGAGTGTCGTAACTTACTTTGCACTCGTGCATTAATTATACTGTCATTATAGACTCGTTACATAATTTATCAAAATATATTTTCGTTTACTTATTACTAATAATTACTTTTTCCTATTTTCTCTACGTTGAACATTTCCAAGGTAATCAAAACTTATGAATATAGAAAATTCGGACTAAAGGCGTATTTAAAAAAAACCTTAATATGAAATATTTTATACTAATGACAGATAGTAAAATCTCTCTGTATATTTAAAACTTTTTAACTGTGTTTTTAAAGTTAAGGATATATGTTTACGATTCTTTTTCCTAATAATTATACTCTGTTGTTAGGATGCAGTTTGCTAGACAATTTTGTTTATATGTGTATATATATACTGGTTGGATGTATGCTGTGCTCTTCCGGTTATCATTACTTATCTATTACGAGAAACTTTAATAAATAGGGAAGTCTTGCTTAAAAAAAAATAAAAATATTTTTATGAAAATTATTTCAAATTTACTGTAATTTCATTCTTGCCCCCTAAAATTGTTCATTAAAATATATTCCCAGTATGTAAATCACAAAAAAATATTTGTACAAGAAAAACTCGTTTGTAACTTCAAAAGAATTGAATTCTATGAAAGTGTTTGAAAAGTTTTCTTTGCATCATTTTTTTCTTTAATCTGAATCTTTAACAAGTCTATCGTAAAAAAATAATTTTTCAAAAGGACGGAGGACTCAATTCCTGAAATCTATCATAAGAGTATATATGCAAACTGTTGTAGTTACTTTAATCTCTTACCTTTTTGCTTATCACATACTTAAAAAACGGGAAATAATTTTTTGTATCGAGTTTTTACACTAACAGATCCAGTTAAAAAATTATAAATATTGGGAGTAGGAACTCTTATTTTAATGAACTATTAACTATATTAACTTATATGTTAAATTTTAATGTATAAAAAAAGTAATATAACTTTTAATATATAAAAGTTATTCATAGAATTCCAAATGAAATAATTTCAAGAAACCAGTAAGAGTGGTATAGGGTTAATGGAGAATGCTTTAAAACAATCTGTTTTGCAGATGACATTGCTTTGATGTGATACAGTAAAAAAGAACTACAATGCTCATATGAACACTACTGAAAAGGATAAATATGGTATGAAAATAAATAAACAAAAAACCAAACTCATAAAATGCTCCAAAGACGGGAAACAGAAGGATCAGGTACTGCTTGAAGAACAACGCAGGTAACTAACTTCAAGTACATAGGGAGCTCTATTACATCGATTCACAGAAGTATAAGCGACATCAAAACTAGAATAGTAAAAGCAAAAAAAAATCAGTTTTCTAGAAGAAAAGTCTGTTAAAATCTAAAAGCGTCTCTCTCAAAACAAGGTAACAGTTTATTAGAAGTTTCATCTGGTGCATTGTTACTTATGATTTACAGAATTGGACTATAAAGACAGCAAAAAGGAAGAAACTTGAGACGTTTGGGAAATGGTGTTGGAGAAGGTTGTTATAGGAACCTTGGATAAAGAATGCAATGGATGAGGAAGTATTATTCCGAATAGAGGAAAAGAAGACGTTGCAAAAATCAAATAGTGAAGAGGAGGAATATTATGGTTGATCATCTACCACATCACTCAAGCTGGTTCACACTTTGCTGGAGGGAAAAATAGAAGTACGCAAAGGAAGAACAAAACCATGAAAAGAGTTTGTGAATAAAATAAAGACAGGAAGATCATACAGGAAAGTCAAGAGACTGGCTCTAGAGAGAAAGGCACTGCAGATCCACCAACCTCCGGGTTGAGGAGAGAAAGAATAATACATTAAAGTTTACTAATTTTAAATTTTTATACTAGTTAAATTCAGGCACAGCTAGAATCTCTTTTTTGAGTAACTTGAAGAGGTTAACCCAATTATAAGGAGGAATGAAGGCATTGGAAAGAATTTTTAATATATCAATAAAAAAGTTACATTTATAAAGAGGTATAGTCAGAACATCTAGGCATTGCACGTATTTCAAAATAAATTTTAAGATTAGACAACTCATGGAAAAAGAAAAAGGAGCTACCTGAAAAGATGATAGAACCGTAATTTACAAATCATTTATGATTCAAAAGAAGTAGAACTCGATATTACATTATTATGAAAGCGCCTCTATCAATATTTCTAAAAGAGGAGGCAATAAAGGAATAATTTTTAATTTAAATAATTGATGGGCTTTTTTTAAAGATTGTATAATAATTTCCGTTAGATGCTAAAAATTTGAGCAAAACAATCTTATACCAGATAAAAAACAATCTAATCAATAACTTATGAATAAATTTTGTTATTTCAACAATTTTTTATTTATAAACAAATAGTGCGTTTTAAATTCTTTAAATATGACGTTTTGCCGGCCTCCGTGGCGCGAGTGGTAGCGGCTCGGCCTTTCACCCGGAGGTCCCGGGTTCGAATCCCGGTCAGGCATGGCATTTTTCATACACGCTACAAATCATTCATCTCATCCTCTGTACAGTAATGCTTAACTGCGGCCCCGGAGGTTAAACAGAAAAAAAAAATATGACGTTTTGAATAAAAGTTAGAAATTACTTTGTTCGTAATTTGACAACGTCTTAAAAATATCAAAATTTAATTGAAGATTAAAACAGTAACATAGTATTTTTTATTTTTTTAGGGTGATCGTATTTGAAGTTAATTTATTTACTCAATTTATTTTTTAATTTAATATACTTAAGTATTAAAGTTTAATAATTTATAGAAAGCTTAATTAACGAAAGGTAAAGAAGAAAAAAGGAAATATTAAATGATTATTTTATTTATTATTGATCTAAAAGTTTTCTATCGTCATTTATTAATTATATAGTTCACCGGGCTGGTCTAGTGATTAACTCGCCATCGCAAATCATTTATTTGACAGCTGATTTTCGAAGTCGAAGATTTTGAGATTCGAATTCGAATTAACCACACGTCTCAGAAATGGTCGGCCTAAATCTGTACAAGCCTCATTTACATATCATCCTTATCTCATTGGGCATTCGGGGTGGTTGCTTTTATTGTTCACTAGTTGAGCAGATTGTAACATACACGTTAGGAATAAGAAATTTATTATACAAAATTTATACTTTATTTAATTTTGTCATATTAAAAAATGGTTCTTAATTAATTGTATTGTCTATTATGTTTTTTTCTTAGACGAATTATTCACCGTGTAAGCTTGAAGCTTGTGAATGGATATAGTATATTTTATAGCCCATGAGAAATATCATACCTGACCGTGATCCGAACCGGAGACCCCCGAAAGGCCGAGTCGCTACCATTCCGCCACGGAGATCGGATTAATATATATAATTATTTTCATAAAATGTTTATATCGTTCATTAACTATTTCAGGTTTAAAGTTTGAGTATTTAAAATATTCACGAAATCAGTTCTCTTTTTATAAATTACCGCTATTATAACTTTTAGTTTTTTTAAACATTAGTTTTTTGCCGTTACAGTGAAATTAATCGGGATTATTAGTTATATATTTGTTATTGTGTGTTATTGAAGCAGACTAATAATGCACTGATAGGGAGTTTTAAACAAAATAATAGTCGTTCTGAGTATTAACGTTATTATAATTAAATGATTAATTTTAATCATAAATTATTAATTATGATTAAGGATAAATTTATTTTTCTCTTATCATTTAATTTTCTTTGTTTTCCTGTAATATTTTTATTTCCTTAAAACTTCAACTGATTTTTTTTACATACCTTTTTATTCATTTTAAACTAAAAAAATTATAAAATATACAGTATATATATATATGCTGTTCTCAGATTAAAGTGTTTTTATTTTAAAACAGTAAATATGCTGATACAGTTTGTTTTACATTAATAAAATTGAATATTTTAAATTTTAATTGTTATTCTGTAATTGGGATAGATATGTATGTTACACCAAGGATATAAAACAGAGAAACGCTTTTAACCACTTCATTTTATAGCATATATTTGCCTGCTTACTAGTACTCGATTTTATCTGGATGGTGGTCAACTGATACCATCACTTACTCGTAAAAATGGTACATATTATTCCCATAAAATTTAAATAAGACCATATATATAAAAATACAATTAACTTTCATTATAAACAAATGGACTAAATAATGGATTATATAAAAAAAAAGATATTAATTTTGCTAATATGAATCTACAACGAGTAACGATTAAAAAGTATTACTCGTATCCTAAATAGGCAGGGACAGAACTTTGTTTGAAATCTTAAGAATATTTTCTACGATTATTAGATTTATAGTTATTATTAAAATATACGAATTTTCTGCTAAAATCGTCATGATTTTTACAAAATACTCAAAAAGGAGTGTAATGTTTTTAGGGTATATGTATGTTTCAGCGTAGCAGCTCAACGGTTGAACCGATTTAAATGTATGACCCCGTGTTTGAATCCTTACATTATTGGGAGTGTACAAAATTTTACCGAATATATTGCATCAAATGGAATATGACCAAAATACGTCAATAATTTAGTTATGACGAAGCTAAGAAAGATAGATAAATGTATTCAATACAAAAATTAAATTTATATTTTCGTGCTTTATTTTCTCACGTTTTACATGACAGTCCAAACAGGTGTGTAATATATTTAGGTTGTATGTATGTAATATGTTTGTTTCACAGTAGAAGCTCAGCGACTGAACCGATTTAGATGTTAGATTTAGACTTCGCGTTGGAATCCTTACGTTACCGGCAGTGTCATAGACTATTTAAATATATATATATATATATGTATGTATGTTTAAATAAATCTAAACAAAATTGAAAAAGATTATAACACCATATACAAATACTGTACACAAAATTTTCACCCACATGTACTTTAATTATCCTATGTTAAAGAGCAATGTTTGTAAGAAATATTTTTTGGCAGTTGTGTTTTCTAATTTTTAATATTTATTTCTTCTTAGATCATCCAAATTGAGAAAAAAATAGTTAATTTGAAAATATCTCCCTATAACTACTTTCCATAAAAAGGAAATTTTATTAAAAGTTACAATAGGTTTTTAGTCGTAATGAAAACTATCTTTCTATATAAATTTCATTAAAAATCAGTCCCACTGGTGTTTTACGTGGGAAATACGCTCAGTTTTTATGTTAAAAATAAGAAGACCGTATTTTGACTTAAAGTAGACAAAGATAAATTTTGTATAAATAGGAATATAGCAAATTGCATCGTAGATAATTACTTACAAAAACTATCTTCTGCCTGCTTACTGCTGTTCATTCTATTTTTTCCGTATGTAACAATTTTTCAGAAAATTTTTATTCATCGAGAAGTATAAAATGTTATTTATTAGATTAAGATCATATAGAATTAAAATTTAACTGAGATCGCAAACATACCTACCCGTATTTTAATTTTTCAAGATATATTTTTATCCAAATATATGTAGATTTTTATACGTTCTGATGAACAATAGATTTCTGCAAAAGCCGTAAATCTAAAGAAACGAGATTATTATAAGCATTAACTAGGTGAAATTTAGTTTTTTCTAAGCAGTAAATTCCTCATACATTATTAATCATTAAAAAAAACCCACTTACCAACAGTTCTTTTATCTATACGTTCAAATGCTTTCAGAATAAAATTCCATCATAAGGAACTTAAACAATAAATGTAAAAATCTTAATAAAACTAAAACTTATTCGTAACGTAAATCTGTTTATATAACGTGGTAATATAACAGTGGTCGTGAATTGTTTAAAATTATGTCGTTATGAATGTCTTCACTGCCGTCTACATTTATGAATAAGTAACGGTGGAGACATTCATAATGACAGCACGTTAAGTCGACTTAATTTTAAACATTTGACGACCACTGTTATACTGTACTACGTTACATAAAAAAATTTATATGACGAAGAAGTTTTAGTCTTATTAAGATTATAACATATATTTTTTAAGTTCCTGATGATGGAATTTTATTCTGAAAGCGCTTGAACGTATGTAATAAAGAATGTTTGGTAAGTGGGTTTTTTAATTATTAATTATATAATCGTACCAACGGGCCATGTTTGATAAAATTATTATAAATCTTTATATATTGATGAAAATAAATATCCATTTTGTAAAATACGTTTATTAATACTTTCTTCATTTTATTACTCTTGTTTCTTAGAGGCCATGTTTGATAAAATTATTATAAATCTTTATATATTGATGAAAATAAATATCCATTTTGTAAAATACGTTTATTAATACTTTCTTCATTTTATTACTCTTGTTTCTTAGATTTACAGTGAAGTGGTTTAGCAAGACCATTGAATATCTAGATCTTTTCAACTTTGATCTTGGCTCCAAAACAAAAGCCTGCTTGTGAAAAGGATTGTTAGAATGTCGTAAAATTAAATTTTTATGTTAATGAAAACTTCAAGCTAAGTAGTATCAGATGAAAATACTATTATAAATATTGGATTTCTAAACTCTTTGACACTATTGAGTGTTTACTTGTTGAAGATAGAATTCATTTTGAAAAAGAAACATTCCAGTTTCTAAGTATCTCAATCTTTGTTAAATATGAGAGGTAAGCAGCTTTGATATCTTTGTGATCAGGGGGAAATAAGCGTTTTTTTTTAAAAGAAAGGTTTAGATAGTAATTAATTTAATTTTATTTGATTAGTGAGGATAACTGCTGAAGATTATTGATTATCAAACATTTAATATGCTTATGTTACAATTTTTGAATAAAAAAAAGATTAATTGATTTGTAGTGTAATTGATTAGTAGATTAATACAATTCAAAATTGTATTAACAGTACTGAAACTAAATTACTTTCATCCGGAAAACGTTTGATTTTTAAAATATTTTTCAACTACTAACTTGAAGGTACCGTATTTATTCGAGTATCCCGCCTCCAAATAAGCTCGGCACCACGATTTTCCGGGCCGAAAATCTAAAAAAAAAAAATCTAGTATATACCGGTATTTTAAAGTGCAACAGATATGATAAAAAAATACGTAAATATTCAGAAAGTAAAGCATTTAATTTGTTAATTTAAATTATGTTATTTTTTTTATGTCTGTGTATTTTGGTTTTAAACCACGAAAAGTTCTTTTATTACCAGTGCCTTTCACCAATAGTTATTTCTTCTTACATCAGTCTCAAATGCAGCTTTCATCTAAGTCAAATTTACTTCCTGCCGCCCGATTTCCAAGTTTTTCTTCCTCTTCTATAATGCGCAGTTTTTCATTTACTGTAAAACACTGTAAATGCTAACCTTTTGTACTCATTTTAATACCGTAATTAAAATAAATCACCGTATTAAACTTTACAAGATAAACTAAACATATAAAATGCACATAACCGTCCACATATATAAACAGTACAATGACTATGGCGAATAGACAAGACGACGATGGGTAACTGATAATGTAATTGTAGTTTCATTAGAACCGGATGCATCCTATACAGAATGAATCAGTTTTATAAAAATACCGTAACTTCGTTCCTATCGATAACATGAACAGGATGTTAATAATTAACAGTGTATTCAAAATAAGCGGCATCCGGTATTGATAAACGAAAGCCAAAAGTAACTATATTTACGTGATTGAATTTAGGTACTTCTAAGAAAACGTTTACTTTACATAAATTAACATGGTTACCAGGATACTAAAGGGTAGCCATTAGGCTACCTAGCTAAAGAATATGTTTCAAGTAAGCCCCGCACCCTTATTTTTTGTCTTCAATTCCAAGAAAAAAGTGCGGGGGGTACTCGAATAAATACGGTATTTGAATTATTTATCATAAAATGAGGCTTCTTCAGGGCAAGAACAATCAATCCACTTTAGAGAGTAAAAAGTTATTACATTTTCCAGCCATAAAAATAACTATTTAAGAATACATACAATTCCGAACGATCGACTTGAATTTTTGTCATTATTTCTCTTCAAATCAGCTTTTAGGAGCTTTTTTCTTGAAGCTTTTCGGATAATTGCATGTAAATAAATTAAAATCCTTAATATTTAATCTTACCTTATTCAACTAATCTACTCAAAACCTTGTTTATTAATTTTTACCTTATAACAAATATTTTTACAGTATATATGGTAACCTTATTATAAGATTTTTTCAAGTAGCTCAAATTTACATGAATGGAATTGGTTTGATGATAATTGAGTGAATAAAATTCTTCTGTTTTTGCAAATTATTTTAAAGCATAATTTAAAATTTCATTTTCATAAAACATTGCAAATACATAAATGTAAAAAGAGTTAATAACTTTTTCGGCTACAGAGCGGTTCGCTCTGTAGTTCGCTCTCCGTTCGGTTTTAACGGACGAAGATTATTTGGATGAAAATTATTAGTAATACGTCCGTAAAATTAATAACTTTGTGCGTTCATTTCGGGATACTTTCGACTAATTCTATTTCGTATTCTTACGTAGAGAATCCCATTGCTTGCTGATTTTCTTACAAAGAATGGCAATTGATGAACAATTGTAACCAAAGTTAAATAGCATGAATGACCTATATTCAGAAGTTATTATACAAAATTTTATAAGATTTGGTTAACCCATTTTCAAAATATCAAGTAAAACGGTAACTGACATTAAAAAAAAAAAAAAAATTATTTTCGACTCCTGAATGAGATTGTTCAAATAAAAAACCAAAATGATAAACTAATGTAATAAATGTCACCTAATTAGTAGAAATATCAGAGACCCAAAACGACAAAAAGGAAAAAAAAGATTTTGCGACCAAATGACGGTTTGAATATCCACAAACTCTTTCAGAAAGTAGCTTAGATTTATCTGAGGTATTAAATAATGTGAGAAAATTTATTTCCCTCTTCTTCGAATAAAATATTGAAATACGGGACCTGAGGCATTATCTACCTGCCTCCTGACCGATTGTGATCAAAATTAAACGCAATCAATGTTCCATATACGTAAGTCATCGTGCCAAATTTCATCAAAATCGGTCAACCCAGTCTAACAACATCAAGAAAAAAATATAATCAACAATCTGTACAAACATTATTCCCGATTTTTTTAATGCTAAACTTGTATTTCTTTATTAGAGGTTTACCTGAAAATTAAAAATGTTAAAAAATCCGATATACTAAATTTGATCAGATTAGTATTACCTTATATAAAATATTCTTTAGGTATGCGATATAATGTATAACTGGGAAAATAAAAATTAGCAAACTATTAAGTTAGTTAAGATTATTATTAATAATAATAATAATAATTTTTAACTTTGTAATTGGGGAAAGTCAAATGTTAATCTTTAGAAAGTTATCCGGGAGTTAACAAACATCGTTTGTTAACTCCATATAATAGTTAAACCAAGTATTGGTTTAGCTATTTATTCTCTTTTAAAATTTTAAATATAAAAAAAAGCTTAGTACAGGGATTTATTATCGTTACGTAATCATTTGATTTATTTACATGGATACATTATGTATTTAGTCATGTTTAGTAATATTTTGAATTTAAAATAAAAGAGGGTTTATAAAACACTTTAAAATAAAATGTATGTAAATAATCAATTTTAAGTAGTTAAAATATTTATTTTAATTTCGAATCACTTAAATTCTAGAGTTGAATTTTACCTTAGTAACAGGAGATCTGTTAATGGTTGTGCAAGGCAGTTCAAAGATGAATTGATGTTGTACGGCTACATGTTTACGGGCAGTTTAAAATTATAAAAATGTTAACAATCAGCTACTGTAACTATGTTACTGTAGGGAGTTCCTTTGTAATAATTGAACTGTTGTTAATTGATATGAACTACAAATAACATATGTTTGCAATTGTAATGCTTTGTCACCACTTCTCTATCTATGTTAATTAAATGATAGTTTATGTTGGTGGTTAATTTTCAAACAGTATATGGAAGGATTGCATTCAATATTTACGTTTGAGGTACTGAGTAGAATAATGTGAATATAGATTCTATTAATATATTAAAGAGCAATATAATAATTAATATCTTAATTAAGTCAATTATTTAATTAAGAATTTGTAGCATTACTTACAACTTAAATTATAAATGTTTTTTTTTTGTTATTTTATAAATTTGTATATTTTATTATGTTATCAATAACGATACATCTAAATGTTATGTATAACAAGCCAATAAATTATCGCATGGAAGATCTAACATGAAATAATTGCCGCAGTGTACCGTTTGTGATATCAAAGTATTAACCGATTAGTTGGTAATTACATCTAATCTGTTATTATAATCATCTGAGGTGTTACTATGTAACATCTGATTTGTTATTATGTACGTACGTTTTTGTTTACAGTACAGCCGTGAGCCTCCTAATAAAGACTCTATTAAACGTTGATATCAGTAGTTTAAGGATACAGGAAGTGTAGTAATAACAAAAGGTGCCGGCAGACCTTCTGTCCCCAAGGATGTTGTGGTTCGAGTAAGAAAAACGTTTCAGAGAAGCTCGGGTACACGACAGTCGTACGTGTTTAGAACTGGGAATACCGCAATCGACAATCGTGAAAGTTCTACACAAGCACCTAAAACTTCATGCAAATAAAATTCAGTCGATGCGTGCAATTAAAGGTGATGATAAACCACACCGTCAATTTTGCCGTCGACATTCTTGATAAAATTGAAGAAGATTTTGCGTTTTTAGAAAAAAATAATCTTCTCTGAGGAAGTTATCTTCTATGTTTTTAGTACTTTTAACCATCATAATTTTCAGATTTTGGGTAGCGAGAACCCTCATGCTGTTCGATAAACACAACATGATAGCCCGAAAATTAATGTTTAGTGTGCATTGACTACTTATGAAGTGATCGGACCATTCTTCTTCGTCCAGCCAACGGTTATTAGCGCTAGTTATTTAGAAATATTACAGGAGTATATTGGACATCGCAACCCAACGTTATCTTCCAACAAGATGGCGCACCACCACTTTGGAGTTTACATATTAGGGTCTACCTGCATGAATAATTTCCTCAACGTTGGATTGGCCGTAATGAACCAGTTCCTGGCCACTTATATCCCTTGACGTTAAGCCACTTGAATTCTTTCTTTGGGGGTTTGTCAAAGACAGGTAGTACGCAACAAAGGTTATCTTCATCAACGAACTAAAAATAAGAATCTAAGGTATAATTAATGGAATTCTCCAGATATTTTATGTGTGACGTGAAATTGAATATCCTTCAGACATTTTATGCGCCACATAAGGTACTCATGTGGGGCGTGTTTGAAGTTAATAAGTTTTGTAAACAAAAGTGTTTGAAATGCCCTATTGAACAACGAAAATATGGATATAAGTACATTGCTATTTTTTTTATTAACACCTAAAATGCGCTGAATAATTTATGATCATTCTGTTTATGCTTTTTTAGCGTTATTTTATACATGTGCAAATTTTATTCTGTTATCAGTAATGATTCATCTGAATGTTAAGTACAACTAGCGAATGGGATACACGTGGGAGATCTTTAGATCTCCCACGTGTATTTTATGAAATAATTGGAACAATTACCAATAGCGATATGGAAATATTAACCCCAATAAGATGATAATTACATTATGCATGAAGTAATTAGATTAATTATTTCTTTAGTGTGACATTTTACTGGTAATTTTATTATAAAGGTCGTATATGACCCTGCTTGTAATTGTTTATGATTCGGAGAGAATCGTAGCTTCATTTGCGAATGCATTTGTATATTTGTGGGAAGAAATTGTCTGAACAATGAATCTATGCGTTGATGCGTATAACTGATTTAATGAATGAAAGAGCAACATTAATTAACCCCTTTACATTTGATTTTATTCTGGCTGATATTCTATATCAACTACCGATGATTGATAATGGAATTAATTTTAAGCGGGAAGTCAAAAAATATCGTGCCACTGGGACACGAAACCAGAATCTTCAGATGAAAGGCAGAGATTATAATACTCCACCATGGAATATTTGAGAAAAATTGGACTGCAAGGAACTTAAAAAAACTACGAATAATCTGTCTTAGAGAAAGATTTTACAGTTTAGAAATATGTATCACGTAAAAATTCTTATTTTTAAACTAACCTACCACGCCGAACTCCATCAAAAACCTCTGAAATATCAAGGAATATAGAATTAATTGTAAGTTTACATTCGAAAGCACAAGTAGTAGAAACAATTAATCGATAGATTAGTTGAGAAGTAGAATGTAATTTACGAAAGTGAAGTTGTGATTTGGTAGTAAATGAAAATCGTTAAAAGTTTTAGTGTTTTTTCTAATAATTAAAAACACATAGAAGGTAAAACGCTGATAGGCTGATGGGATGTAGCGTCCTCAGGTAACTTTATAGAAACTGACAAATCTATGAGCTCAAAATAAAATAATTTACTTCGAATTCATTATTATTATTATTGAGCAATGTTAACGTAATAAATTTTTAATTGTAAATTTAAATTTAGAATTATTCCAGCTTATGAAATACCAAACGTATTAAGGGAATTAAGGCAATGCTTTTCTTAGGAATAAAGAGATTTATTAACATAAATTGCCATGCATCAAAAATCTTAACTAGAATTCTGTACAGCAGAATTGAGAGGAGAGTGGAAGAAGTGTTGGGAGAAGACCAGTTTGGTTTCAGGAAAAGTATAGGAACAAAATTCTGCAGGCAGGCAACGTTTGGAATATGTTAAACAAATTGTTAGGGATGTAGGATGTAGGAGGTATACCGAAATGAAACGACTAGCACTAGGTAGGGAATATTGAAGACCTGCATCAAAACCAGTCAAATGACTGAAGACAAAAAAAAACATAAATTATTTTATTTTCGAATCCAAATTTTAAAAAAATATTTGTTAAACGATTTTTTTTTAGAAAATAAATTGCAAAAAAAGAATAATAAATATAAAATTAAAACTCAATAAAATTTATTGATTGCTTGGATAAGTTGTGGATTTAATAAAAATTAAGTTTTTGTCTTCTTCACTAATTAAAATATATTATGGCATGCCTCACCAAATATAGGTACTGTATGCATTTGTTCACCTGTTCACGAATGGGATTGACTGTATAACGAACATCATTACTCTCAAAGAAAGCTACTTTACTGACAAAGGAGACTTTGGATGTTTACGTACATCACAGTTTAAAAAACTCATTGTAATAAAAGAATAATTTACCAAATTTTTTTCTGGTAAAGAGTGTATTTTTATGTAATTTTTCAAGTAGGGCAATATTCAAATTTTATAGATAAATTAACAAACCATCCTGACGCACTAGTTGTTTCTTTCTTGTTGTTAAACGATTTTTTTTAACTTAAAAAACAACTAAGTCTTTTTTTCAACAGGATAGAGATTTGTTAAGATATTTATTAACTACTTAAATTTCCTTAATATTTGGATTTTTGATTTAATATTCGTTACTAAATTTTTAAAGAAACTGATTAAAAAAGAATTCATTTTTATTTAGCTGATTTATTTTTTATTTTTATTTGTACGTTTTAGTATTTTTATTTCTGACTGATGAATTTCAACTTCAGATTTAAATTTTTCTCTTTATTGTGTATGGGAATCACTTTAGAATCTCGCATTATGTTTCTGTTTACAGAAACGTCTCACTTATAAAATTTGATTTTATGTTTTTTATGTATATTCCATTGCAATCTTTGTGAAAATGTTTTTATAGAAATATTGCGATATTACATTTCATCTGTAGTACGATAAATTGTTGGATGTGACGCACGGATGTCATTAACCGGTGCAAATGACAAAATTATTATTTAAAATCAGACTTTTCATTTTTACTATATATATATATATATATATATATATATATATATATATATATATATATGTGTGTGTGTGTGTACAATTGTGAATATATATAAAATAATAATTTTTAATTTCATTCTTTTATATTTCAGATTTAACGGCCTGCTGAAAATTGAAGATTTATTTGAGGTAAGTGTTAGTAAAAATTATTATTTTGTTAACCCGGGTTTATTATTTTTAATTATCTAGTTTAAATTAAATTATTTTTAATTACAATTAAAATTAACTGTGCTATTTAAATTAATTTAAAATTAATCTTTGTTGTTAATTATTTTATATGATGATTGTTTTAGTAAAACGTTTCAGGCAATTTTATAAATGTTATTCATTAAAATCTGTAAATGCTAAGTGACAGCATTTTTGATGTTACATGATTTAGAAAAAATAAGTTGAGTTCTTGTTTTGCATTTATATTTCCAAATAAAAAATCGTTGAAAATGTGAACCTAAATGGGAATTGAAATTGAAATTGGTTTGTTAAAAGTAAATAAAAAAAAATCTGCCTTTCGGGATGAATTGGTGGTATATATTATGATTCTTTTGCTACGTGCGGATTTAATTCTGTTGTTACTCTTTTCTGTGTGCATTGAATACTGACATACGCTAATAATCTTCATTCAAACAATTGATCCTTTGTATTTACAAGCCTATTTTCTAACGGTTGCTGTAAACGATTAAAAACGTTTTAGAATTATTTCCGGTGCTATGTTTTAGAATTCTTTAGTTGTTTAAAACATTTTATTTCTATAAATTTAAAACATAAAATAGATTTAAAAAAAAATTATTTTAGTGAAAACTTTGTGGCTGCAATAAAACTTTATTTACCTGTTACTCAACTGTATTGATTGATCTTAAAATTAGAAGATTAGTTTTTAATTAGTCTTCTATAATTAGAAGATTTTCATTTGTCATTAAAAAAAATAATTATTAAAATAATCTTTCAAAAATGATTCAGAAATAAAAAATTCCTGATAAAGTCACAAAAATTAAAAAAGGATCATTCAGTTTCGTCCTTTAACGAATGTAGTTAATATAATTTTGCAAATATTGTTAGTACAACTCTTTGTTCCTTTGTGAAATCGGTACATTAAATTTGTTCACGACACTATCTATTAAGATTCTGATTTTGTTAAGTAGTTGTGGCAGAAGAAGCTTCAGACAATTCAATAAACTCCCAGCCTTTGTAGTAAACAATACGACAAGGATAAGCCTGGCATGATACTTATTATTCTTAAAAAATCTTTATGCGATTTCGGAGAGTAATTTAGGTCTATGACATGAGATTTAAATGGTTATATATTATTTGCGTCGTATATGTAACAGTTTGAATGGCTATATAGGAAGCATTTATTTGCATAGTAATTACAGATTTAATGCCATTGATAATTGTTAGACAAATATTTAAGATCAAACAGTAAAAAGAAAAGGAATAAAAATAAATTCATCTTGTTCTGATACATTTAATTTATTTTGATATTTTCCTCCTTTAATTAAATATTTGTTTGAACAAGAAAGAAAAGAGAAAAAAGTTCAGAGAGATTATTATTGGCTGCAAAGTTAATTCCAACAAATAAATAAATAAGTTCGGTTCCAGATTTTTTTTGACAATAAATTTACAGAAACTGTAAATTCTTTTGACTGGATTGACAAAAATTAAGTGATGCTCTATAAGTAAAGGCTGTTCTCTCTTCCGGAACTACAAAAGGATTAAAATCCTAAGTCTAATCTGTAAAGTTGACGGATGTACGTCTTACCTGTGCTCACGCAAATACACTATGTAAGAGTAATGCAATGAAACTGACTCACTAACGCAATATGCTTTTAGGTATAATCATTTTTTAAAGTTAATAATCATTAATTAAAACAATATTTAGTATGTTATGATTAACTTTATGTTAAGTATGTATGAGAATCTTTTAGTTCTTAAGGATTGTTAGAATATTAAATGAGTGTCTTACTTATTATTTATTTATTTTCTTTTCAAGAACTGCAATAAGGTTATTAATATCATAGAACAACACTAGACAACACTAATAAAATTCTATATTTAAAAAATAAAAAAATAATTTCGTAGTAATAAGGAGATTGTTATTTATATGTATTAATAACAAATTTTAATAAAAGAAAGAATATACTATAATGATATTATCTTATTCTGAAGTTTAAAATGTCTTAATTATAATAAAATCTCCTTCCAATGAGCACGAAAAAAAATTTAGTTCAACGTATTATGAATTATCATGTAACATTAGAGAAGAGTAAAACCTTAGTAGAATTCTTCTTGCTTCTAGTAAATAAATTTCAGTATTTTTAATGTGTTATTAATCTTACAAATTTAAATTAATTAATATTTTCAGGAACCTAAAATTAAAACCCTTATTTCTGTAAGTTAACCGCCACATAAATCACTCTACAGTTCGGAGAGGAATAAAATAATTCCATAGTTTCACATCTGAATTATTTCATAATTAATTTAAACTTAAATCTACTTCATACCTAAATGATATCACAGTTTCAAAAGATTATCCTTGCTAAAAAGATTATGTTACTAGAATGAATAAATCTTTTATTAACAAAATCTATATGTGCATTCAGAAGTTTGTTTAATACTTATAACTGATTTTCGTGATGAAATCTAGATTTAAACAGGCTCTAAAAATATTTATTATATTATAGCTGAGATTAGGCCTTCCGTGTTTCTTACAAAAACTAATTGAAATTTTAATTTTTTCTTCTAATTTGTGTCGTTAATTCATACATGATTAAAGAACAAAAATTAATTCATTTTTATGAAAATATCAGGATAGCTTTATGATTTCCGGATGTTTTCCCGAATGTCATTTACCGAACGACCAAAATCCCAAATAACCAAAATTCTGAGTGTCATTTTCCCGAAGGTATTGTTTCCGAAAAAAATTATACTTAGAAAAATAGCACAATTGTAAATGAAATTTCGATATATTTAAATGGAAAAAACTTATTAACATTTGTAAAAAATTATAAAAATCACTAAAATAACAATGTTGTGTACAAGAGCTTGAAAATTTTGAGTGGGTGGAGCTCGTACTCGGATATTTTTCAACAGTGTTTTGAAAGCGCTTTGAATTTAGTTGGATTTTTTGGATTTTTTTTGGATTAGTTGGCATATGCCGTCGTCGAACTCTTCTTAAAGATCTTTTAAAATTCTTTTGCTGTGGTAACTGGCTTAAAACTCTACTAGAAACTGCAGATAAACCCGCCTGTAAGATCTGCGCAGGTGTATGGGATTCTCAGTTCGACGTTTCAATGCGCATCTTATAATTTCGGCCTCATTCATTGACTTCCTCATTCTAACTTCCTCTTCATTAGGTGGCTGCTGGTATGGTGATTGAATAGATTCTTTTAAAACGACCAAACTAGGGATGGCACGAGCGGTACATTCCTTCGTTTGCAAATGCTTGCAATCACAGTATCTATTGCACTTGTTCCTTTCTGACCCCAAGTAGAAGTATCCGTCGATAATTAATTTTGTCATACCCACAACTGTTGCTTGAGACATTGTTATTTGAGCTTGATCTGTTATAAATATTATAAATTTACAGTTGTGTTTTACAAATATAACAGTAGTGTCAATATAAATCTGAATAGTAACCATGGAGATTTGATCGAACACAATTACTTACATAATTTGAATGATCTGGGAAACGGTATATTCCAGTATGTTTGTAAATATGTTTATTCGGGAATGTGCTTTTGGGGAAAGGTCATCGGGAGGATGTATTCGAAAAAAATGGTCATTCTGAAAATGGCTTTTCAGAAATCGTTCGACGACGAAGCTTTATTTTTAAGCTAAAGCAGTCTAAACTATATAGGATTAAAAATATTTAAAAGTTTACAATAAATAAATTTGATTAAGAGGAATTATAAACACAAAAATTGTTATGATAAAAATTAATACCTATAAATTTTGCAAGAAATTTTTAGAAAAATTTTTAAATGTTTTAAATTTAAAACTTTTTCCGATTTTCCTCTTCAAAGACTAGGTAAAATAATTCTGTGTTTGTTCTTTAGCTTTGTATGATCGTAAGAAAAAGAATATAGGCCAATATAAAACAAAGTTGAGGTAAGTTTAATCGGAAATAATTTTCGGAATTTTACCTGTTCTGATTACTTAGTAAACACTTGTGTTTACTTAGACGAACATCTAAAACATTTACTAAGAGAATATTATAATTCTTAGAAAAAATTTAGAACAAGTAAACATTTAGCAAAATTTAGAAAAAGGTTCATGGATCAAAAGGAAAGAAAATAAAATTCGAAATAATGTTAGCAAGATAATTTTTTAAAATAAATTTTTACTTCTAATTCCTCCTGTTGGTAACGTATTAAATTGATATATGAAAAATGTTATAAAGTGTTTGTAATTTAGGATACAGTACTGTCTATGTATAATGTACTAAAAATCTGTATCAGTTTTAAAAAAATAATTTAGGTTGGCCATTTAATAAAGTAAACAGTATGGATACTGACACTCATCTTTTTCATGATAAAGCCTCATTTTTTATTGTCTATACAAAACGTAAATTCATGTATTGGTAATCTCATTTATTTTCCAGTTTATTTCAAAAAGTAACTACTCATTTCTTCTTGTCATAACATTTATATGGGATAAAAATACGATGTAGTACTTTCATTTTTATTAAAACAATGAATCTTTTACTACTCTATAAAGTTTACACACAAAAAAAAAAAAATGTTTTCATTGCGGTAGGTACATTTTAAGTAAATATATGCGTAAAAATTAAATTAATAACGATTTTCATTATTTATGAAATCGCAAGCTTGTAAAAGATTGAAGGTAGATTAGATGCTTTATATTTTTTCTGATGAGTTTAAATTCAGTAAGTAACTTGCTTCATAACTATAATAAAATATTGAGGTAAAAGTCTTTTATTATTCACCAGTTACCTTTTTTTGTTGATCTGTAAATTTAAATTTTATTCCTAAAATTTGACTTTAAAAAATACTGAAGAAAGGGCTCAAGAAAAGTTCTTTTCTTTGACAATCTTTTTTATTTTTCTCAGATTTAAATGCAAAAAAAAAAAACAGAAATATACCTGATATACTGTCTAATAACTGATTTTCTGTTTGTTTTAAATCAATTTGGACATTTTTCAACCACCGTCATGCAATTTATCGGCCGTTTTGAAAGTATTATTTATTGTTATTAATTTGGGCTAACGAACTTAAACGTCAATGCCCATTTATATATATATATATATATATATATATTTAAAGAGTGTTATTGAAGAATTAGAAAACAAAAATTGTTATGTAAAATAGTAAAAACATTATCACTGATTTAATGATGAAATATTTTGTCATTAAATTTTGACACAAAAGCGGATTATGCACTAGGTCAGTCGCCAAAAATCCATAGGTGGTGAATTATGCTATGAACAATATTGAACAACAGGCGTAATGTATTTAGTCTACGTCAGAGATTCTCAACCTTCTTAGCTCCACGAGCCCCAAAAAGTATAAAAAAAAAAATATATATATATATAATGAATATTTCGTGACCCCCAACTACAACCCAATGAAACCTAGTTAAAACTATTAAGTTGCGTTTATAGCAATGAATATGGACATGCATGTATGAAGTGTACAAACATAAGCAATTTACGGATAAGGAGCGTTATCAACTACAATTGACATTGGTGGAAGATTTGGAATCAATTTTTCACGCGTCCATTTCATGAAATTGCCTGTATTCATGTTGTCACGGTAGTCGCTACTTTTTGAACTGACTTTCCAAGTTAGTAATGCCTTCGGAATAACACCGATTTCTGCTCCAGCATGAATTACTTACTAATAAACGGTTACCTTTATTAATCGGCATATGAAATCCCTCAACAATACCATCAGACTAAGACTTTGTTTTCGACGATTGTCGAACAATGCGAACTTAAAACGTACGTTTTATCCAAATAAACAATTGTAACATTGCTTTGTTTGTACTTAGCCATTGCAAATATTCAATTCACTTCCACTTGATATCGGATTTCTCAATTAAAAGTTTCTGTTATTTTCAGTTTTACGCCATTTGAAACTTAACTCTTTCAAAATAACAGCTAAAGTTGATTCACTATCTTTAAAATCAATAAATGACTGAAGTTCTTGCCTTATTTTTTTTAAAGTTTGTAATTTAATCTTTATTGAATGAAATTCATTATAACCCTTTCTTTTAACTACACCTAAATCAAAACTGTCCAGTCCACTAATAACACACAATATAAATAAACAGTTTTTAGTAGAAAGGAAATTTCACGTTTTCAAGTTTTCACGGATTTCCGGTTTTTGGAATGGTTTCGAGGTAGCGGAAAACTTTGTTATGCGTATAAGTACGCGGGAATGACTACAGTTCTGTACCGAGTTACAGTGTTGAGGAAGTTCAACCGGTAATACATGAAAGTAACCGAAGCTTGACGAAGATGTTTGGCTTTTCTCTTCTCATACAAATCGCTTATTGGTGCGTGATGAAGAGATGAAACCGGAAGTGTTGTCGCCTGGTTACTCCCGTGACTTCTGTAGTAACAAAACAATTTCGCTTTGACTATACGTAGGTCCCTTCTAATTGTTGGTTAATGTTATATTATACTTCGTTTATCTATTTTATTAGTTATTTTCTTTTAATGATCCTTAATTACTTCTGCACATCGGTAAGTAATACTATACAACACATGTAATATGATATATCACCTTAAGTTTTTCATAACTTTTTGTTGCTTATGAGGAAGTAAAATTATTAAGCATCTAAAAAACTGTAATTTCTGTACACATTAAAAATTATATAAAAATAAACTAGAATGCAACTACAGAAGAATGATTGAAGTTCTGTATGACATTATATATTTTTAATATAAATTGTGATCGGAAAATATCCAGAAATTTTCGTAAGAAAAACAAGTATTACCATAATTTAGGAGATTAAAGCAGATTTAGTTTAACGTTATGGAAAATATGAAATCGGCTATGAATAAACCGTACGCAGTTTGATTTTGTTTTATTTTTTAAATAACTGAAATACTCGTTTTGGTCATAACTATACTTTGTCAAAAAAAGTAAATAAAATAAATAAGAAATTTTATTATTTTTGTCGCAGAAAGAAAAATTGTAATACATTTTTAATATTTTACAGGAGTGATTATTTTTTAGATTAGATTAATGCAATGTCCTTTTCATTTTTAATCAATATACGTTGAAGGCTGAATAAAACACGGTGAGGGATGCATAATTTATCCTCTCCAAATATCAGGTAATTTGTCATTCCTTTTTCCCCCTTACCAATTTTCTTTCATTAGGCCGAATAATATTTTTATTTTTATCTAATAAATTGTCAACGTGTAACCGACAGCTTTAGAATTACCGACCGTTTTTTTATCATATATCGTACACATTCCAAAATCTTTTACCTAGGATCTATTTAAATGTTTAATTCTCTACTGAATAGTGATTTATTATAGTCGGCCTAGTTGTAGAGAAGTGAATATGTCGAAAATTGTGTTCAATAAACTTGTAAAGAACGGCTGAAGAAATGTAGAAATCAAACGGGTGGGGCAAAATATTTATTCCTGACATAAAACGAAGTAGGTTTTTTATTTTATAATCTAAAATATGTATATATACTCGTATATTTATTAATTATATTCCGTTGGAAGTTTAAAATATTTTAAACTGTTATCTAATCTAGGTACTTATCCTTTGAGTGTTTCATCAAGCTTTTTTTTTTTTATCATCTTGTGAAGAATACTGCTACACTTTATTATTTTTCTTAGATGTTTAATTTACCAAACTGTGCATGCGCTTGGGAATATAATATGATTTATTTATATTGCATAAAAAGTAATCAGCCTCACCGCTATTCAAACTTAGAGTCTTCCGGATGAAAGTCAAAGATTATGCGACTCCGTCATGGAGGTTGGCGTTATATAAAAATTATCTAATAAATTTATTAGAAAACTGATTCCAAACTGCAAATTTAGTTTACCGAAAATTTATTATATTATACCTACACTCTCGAAAAAGGTTTCAATAAGAGTATCTTATTGTCATTTTTATTTAAAAAATTAAAATATTAATAAAAGTAAGCTTCTATGGTGAATTAATTCAACAGTAAAAAAAACAGACTAACGTAAAAAATCTGATGTGGATGACTCCCGTGTACGCCTATTAAATTACATATACACATTTTTTTTAAATGAAAAGTACATAAAATATTATTTCATTAATAACTTCTAATATTTTTTTAAATTGTTATTATTGAATATTATCGTTTTATTTATCGTAATTTTCTTTTAATATCAGAGATTAATTATTAATAAATCAGTATATTTAGATTAAAAAAAAAAAAGTTAAAACAAAGGAGATGAAGTCTGATTCGAACCGATGTGCCTTCTTCCCTTTGTAAGATTCAAATATTTCATTAATTAAAATTTTATTTGGCTATAACTCTGGAACCAATGAAAATAAGTACCACTTATGAAATATCGTTGAAAAGATCTCAATGAGGAGAGCTTATTACTGCAGTTAAGAAAAAGTCCATTTTTTTTAATTTTCGGCTTTTTTGGACACTTTTGATTCAGTTGATTGCAATCAAAAGGGGAGGTGCACAACTAGATGTTACAACAGGACTGAATCCAAAATTTCAACATCCTACGTCTAATCGTTTTTGAGTTATGCGAGATACATACATACGTACGTACAGACGTCATGTTGAAACTAGTCAAAACGGATTCAGGGATGATCAAAATGGATATTTCTTTTGAAATCTGAAAACCGAAATTTTTTGCGATCGCAATACTTCCTTTACTTCGTACAAGGATGTAAAAAGTGAAGAGGCGAACAAGATAACCTGTGCGTTAAATAGAAAATGATAAATCTAAAAATTCACTACGTAATTAGTTATCCTAGTGCATTTTCCTTCCAATAAATGTTATAATAAAATAACTCAATTCTTTATTATCTTTATAAAAGTAGGTAATATAAAAAAAAAATGTTAATAAACGAACTGCAGGTAATTTAATTTGAGGCATATTTTTTAATTTTTATATAAAATGAAGGAAATTAATAAGTAACAAAAATTTTAATTTTTTTTCAGACCTATTCATTACAGTTCATCGTATATAGTTTGCAGAAATGCAAGAACTCAAATTTAATTTAGATCGATTTCTATTTGGAAAATTATAAAAAAAGAATAAATTTGGTTTAAAAAAATTTCGCTTTTTCCAGTTAGAATATAAATATTTTACACTGCGCATTATTTATTTCAGACATCCCTGATAGTTTCTTAACGTTTTATAAATCAATGCGTCTCACAATACTAGGAATGGTGAGGTTTTTCATTTTTCTACTTTACGGTAAGTCTTTAATTTCTTGAAGAAAACTAGTTTTTATTAAGCATTTATTTCAGTTGTTGAATGCAAAATCATTATCAGTAGTATCTGATTCATCCTGGTTAAAAATTTTTCGATTTATTCTCTTCTGTCGGGAAGGACACCAAATACGGAAGAGGCCTTGACACTTCCCTTTTATGGGGTTGCCTGTCTGACCTTGGGGTTCTTCCGAAAATAATTGTTGTCTTTCCTCACTATCTTAAACTTTACTTATTTTTAATCCTTAATGACTTATCTTCAATCTTCTCTGAAATGCTGAGGACGATGGAGTAACCAGTAGAGCTTATTTGGCAACCTATGCACTAACTTAGACTTTGGGTAAAGCTGGGTTTCTAATCGATTCTTAAATATAACAAAAAATCCTGGTATTTCAGTTTGAAGTTAATAAAAATATTTAATCCATGTATTTTCTACGTTCCCTTTTTCCACCGCTGAGTTGCTTTGTTCTTTAAGAGAAAGTAAACTAATTAAAAACCTTTTAAATTCTCTCACCCATAAAACGTTTTATGGATCTGAATAAAAATACGTTAAAAATTATTTCACTTTAAATTGAAATTTGTGTTTTAAAAATTAATTTAATAAAAAAAAATTATTTTACTCAAATATTTGTTCTTAAACATGAATAATTAACTAAATAGAAATTTCATATTTTTTAATTATTTTAATTTGAATATTATTACATATGAGATTAAATAAGTATTAATTTTTCCCTTGTGATGTCGTATAGCTCAGCTAGTAGTTAAGTCATTTAATCAAATTTGATTTGTATGTAGAATTAATTTTAATTATCATGTAAAATTTATACAAATGACAATATAAAATTAAACCATTAAAATGATTTAAACTAAATTATCAGCACTAGTTATAAAATAAAATTGTAGAGATTAACCTCAACTGTTCTATTGATTACCAGTCTTATTAGGTCTGTAAATTTTGTATTTATTTCCTGGGTGTTTGACGTTTATTCGTAGCTTAAATGGATACAAGAGATCTTAATGGATTATCGTTTGCTATTATTATCTGATTCGGTTCTATTGTAATTAATTGTTTAGCGAAATAACATTTGTATTAAATTCTGTTTAAAAAACCGCGTATTTTAGAGTATTCATTAAAAATATATGCACGCTTGTAATATATTTAAATAATTAAGTTATAATGCTTTTTTCTTTGGATTAATAAAAACCCTTCATTTTGTTGTTTTATTTAATTTTAAGATTTATTAATACAGCTATGTATTCTTGTCTAATTAAATAATTATAAACGAGAAAAACAACACCATTGAAAGTAAATAAGAATGTGACTGATGTTAGGTCAAGATGTTAAGCAAGGATGCTCCCTCTCACAGACTGTTCTCATTTACATTAAAAATATTATAAGGAATAAGATAGGAGGACGATAATAAGATGCATAAGGTTTTCTGATGATATGATAATTCTAGCTGGTGGTGCACATGCGCTTCAACATTGTTAAATGCCCTGGAATAAGGAATGAAAGAGTATAGAATGAAAGGAAATATAAGAAAAAAACTAAAGTAATATAAGCAAACAACAAAGAGAACATTACTTAGTGGTAAAAATAAATAAAGGAAAAATCAAAAATGTAAAAAGTTACAGATGTTTGGAGACAGTGATGACAGTGGACTGGAAGAGTGTAGTGGAAACGAAAGAATAGCAATGGCAAAGGATAACTTTAACAGGAAGAGGAAATTACTATGTGGTAAAAGTCTGTATTTAGAATTAAGGAGATTAGCCAGATACTATATACGGAGTGTGTTGTATAGAAATAAAGCACGGACGTTGACGAAGAAGGAGAGGGACTGAATTGAGGCCTTTGAGATATGGATTTGTAGAAAGAAGGATGGAGAGATAAAGTGAGGAATGAGGAAGTAATGAAAAGGATTAAAGAAGAAAGAATTCTTATACGGAAAGTACAAAAAAGAAAAATAAACTATTTAGAAGGTATGATTAGAAGGAGTAGAATTTCAACAAATGTATTTTAAGGTTCAGTAAAAAGTGAAAGAAAGTGAGAAAGGAAAAGGATTAAGTTAAAGAAATTACAAGGAGTTGAAGGAGCAGGCTTGGGACAGAAATAGTTGGAGTTAGCTGTGGCGTAAGGGACCTGTCACCAGACAGAAACAGATGCTGTTGATATTATTTGTTTAATAAAATTGTTGATTAAATTGAATATTTTTTTTTGTGCTTTTGTCTTGCGTGTCCTCAGCATATAAAGGTAGTGGATGAATCGGAGATATCTCTGTAATTAGTTATTCCTAATGTTAAATAAACTATATTATTGCTCTTTCTTGATCTATATTAATAATAAATATCGTTAAATGATTTGGCTGAATATTAATATATATATATAAATTAAAATTAATTTTAATTCTTTAGTCTACTAACTGTATAAATACAAAAATGAAATTACATAAAATGCAATAAAGCCATAAAAATCAAAGTTGATTTATTTACGTAGCTTGGAGTATTACAGATAAAACCAAGGATTCTATTGTGAAATAATTCCCTAAGAAAGATGGTTGACGAAATTTGTAAAAATAGGATCCACTAACAATTGTAAGAGGTAGAATAACTTAGAACCTTTGTATAAAAGTATTTATTGATAAATTTAATCAGTCACATGTATTATACCGTATACCATATAAGATTACAGCAGAAAACTCAATAGAAAAAGCATGCAAATTTAAAAAAAAAATTAGAAATGTTTAAACAGAGAACTAATGTAGTTGATTCTCTCAAAACATGAGATAAAAGAGAAACAAAATTTCACTTTCGTAAAAGCAAACTTCTAGAAAGAAAAAATAGTGTCAAAAAAAGAATTGAAATGAATTATATAACAAGAAAAGATTGTATGGATGAAATAAGTAACTTTGTAGACATTTCGGTTCTAATTAATATAGGTGGATCAATTTTGAAAAAAATGTAATTATATTTACATGATACAAGTATAAGAGTATAGTTTATTTAATTTTTATTATTCACTGTAATTTATTGTTATGTAAAATTGTAATTTGTTTTTATATATTAGGTTTATAAAAAATTCATGCTAAGCGGTATTATGTAGGTCATTCGTTCTTAAAATGGGCGATAACGCTCCCTTTCGGGCGCTGGAGGTTTTCAAGGGAGGTGGTAGAAGGCCCACAGAAAATTGGCGGCGTTCAGGCGGTCTAGGAAGGCGATGGCTGATTAAAAAAAAAAGCAAAAATTATGCATTTCAGATATTTCAAACTAAAATGTAAGTTTCAACTCAGAAATAGGATATGCCACGTTTAAAAACAATAATTGCAATTGCTTTTTTTAAGAGCGCATCTTAAAAATAGCAATTACAATTATTATTTTTAACAGATGGCAAGTTTAAACATTTTGGGGGTGCTAGAAAATTCTTCATTCTCAACGTGGGCGGTGGGCGAAAAAGTTTGAGAATCAATGATGTAGGTACTTAAAGAGTAATCATTTGATGGGGATATGCTTGAATAAGCAAGAGTGTAAGGTTAATTAGTAATGAAAGTAGAGTTAACAAGAACAGGCCTTTATTATGTATTACGTTCAGTCATGGTCTTACAGGTATTCGAGTCTAAAATGAGTTAAAAACAAAAAAGATCAGAAATTTTTAGTTCTTCATTTAACGTTATACTTTATATATACTAAAATCAGTATCAACTGTCTAGAAGAACTTGGTTTTGTATAAATTTATAAATTTTGCGAATCAATCGTTTGATTAATTTAATATTAAAATCGGTTGTTATGAGAGCAATAAGATAATCGAATGAGTCAGCCTTAAAGGCTTATTGTGTATTTTCTTTTTATTATAAGCAACAAGTTCAACAAGTTCAATTTTTTAAAAGATCCTACACTTGGGAGGAGAGGAATTTTCAAAAATGGAATCTATTCTAAATTGACGCCTTTCATATTCTAGGAATACATGTTGAAGAGTCTCACTATGTTATTGACATAATATTCTAGAGTTCTTGCTATATCATCTATATAATTGTAAAATGAGATCTTATATGAAAACTAGAAGTATATATAAAGAACTTCTCGGTTATTGCTCTTACGAGTGTTAAATCTAGTATCATAAAATATACCATCCTGACGTTCGTTGGGGAAGATACCCGGCTTATGACGATCCCAGTCGCCACACTTTTCCACCGTTCCTAGCCCTTATGGCCTTTACCGGAAGTTGGTTTTAGTCTCTCTGTAACACGTGTTAACATGTGTTACATGACTGTAACACTTCACAGTCATCAGTTTGGCCTCTGTCAGAATGCTACCGTAGCAAATCTCTTACCAGACATCTGAATTTACGGAACTTTTTTTATACAACTTACTATCGTCTTCGTATGTCTTCTTCCAACATCGACCATCCACCACAACTTACAACTCTCAGCTATAAAATAAACCGATTTGCGGAAGCGCGATCCTTCCTCTAACACCGAAGGTTTACACAAAAACTCTTCCCATATCTAACCTCAATTAGATTACGTACTCAGATCGTTATTGGATTGAGCCTTCAAACACCAAAAATACACTATTGTTATACGAACAAAACAAGTGTTGATCGCAACAACGATAATTTTGTCCTGTAATTCAATTTACTATTAATTATTTTAAAATATACCCCGTTCATTTCTTTTCTAGTTTTGCGAAAAGGCTTTGGTGAATTACACACACTTGGGTTTATTTTTCTTAGAATAAGTGATCAAGGATATGAAAGTAAAAGAAATATCTTAAAATTTTATTCATTCCAGAGATGAAATCTTTTTCTTATAGTTAAAAATACCGACCGGTTATTGAGCAACAGTTTTGCCTATATTGTAAATTATATTTTAATAACAATAATTGAGATATAAGCAGACTAATCAAAAAATACTACTCATTTAAAATTATTATAAAATTTGACTGTATTGAAATCTCATTCAATTTTTAGAATAGTGATTTTTATACAAAGAGATATTGATATTAATTTCTTATTAATTCATTTAAAAACATTAATTAGAATATTTTACCTTTAACACAGAATTTAATTTTTGTCTTCATAAGAATTATAATGTTTGTAAAATTTATAATAAATAGAATAATTTTTAAAACTAGGTTTTTTTTAAACAATCTGGAAAAAATATAATTTTGATGTAAAAAAGGATTTTTTTTTGACTGTGTATGCAAATTATTGTTGTAATATTCTTGTAGTTTATTAAATATTCAGTGGGAGTTGTTATTATAAAAAAAGTATATATTTCAAAGTAGCCAAGTTATTTTAAATATTACAATTATTTATTCATTTAAACAAAGATATGCTATTATTATTATTTTTCTCTAAAGCTCTCAAGGCTAATTGCAGCAAATATTTTATAAAAAATTTCAAGATAATTAAAGAAGAAAACAATTAATACAAAAAAATACAGAATTTTAAAAATTCAACAAAATTATAAAGAAATGAAATATTCAGATATAACTTTTTAAGTTCTACATTAATCTGTAGTTATTCGCAATGTAATCTATATATATATATTCAGAAATAATGGTGAAAATGTAACCTTAACAGAACTTTAATTAAATGACTCAAGTAACTTCTACTTTAGGTCAGGGACACTCTATATTATCGAATTAAGCACATGGAAAAATTTAAAACATTTCAGTGTATTATACCAGTTATCGGTTATCGTTAACACGTCTTTTTCGGTTAAAATTCGGTTGGTATAGATAAAAATGAGGTAAATATAAAATAAAATTAAAACCGAAATAAAAATATGAGTATTGAAAATGCACTAAGCAATTTATTTAGATTTCCGATTCCGGGTCCTCCGGATGAAAGGGCGAGACGCTACCATTCGCGCCACGGAGGCCGGAAGATTTACATTCATTAATTAAAAATAAATATTTCCATTACCTAATTTTTAAAAAAAATACCTTATTTTCGTGGTGTAATTAATTAAATATTTGTTATAAAGCAAATTATATTTTTCTTAATATTACTTGATTTATCTAGCAATACCATATAAAGTTTAGGTCGTATGGTACTAATTGTTTACTTTTTGTTGTTTTTATTTCTGGTATGACGTATTTCTCCATTGGTTTCTATTCTATAACATTCTCTTGGCTTCAACGTACATTTACGTTCTACGTTCACATCTTTCTGTCTTATAAATTCTAATCTTTGTCTACTTTAATATTTGTTACAATTTATTCATCCTTCTAATACTAAATTAAGAGGAGGAGGTGGAGAAAAAGGAAAAGAAGAAAATTAATTAGGTAAAAAAATTGTCCACGTCATTTTGGTTTCAAAAAAAAATTAATTGAAAAAAATAATCCAATGAACTTAAAACCAATTAATTTAAGTAACTAGTAATTTCCGGTTTTGAAAAGAATTTTATAATTACCAAATATGTTTATCTAAAGTAATTATTTCTTCATTTTTATTATTTTGTTAAAAAATAACTTTAATGTAATAATTTTAATCAATGTAATAACTTTTCAGTATTTATACGAGTAATAATTGTTTCTAATAATGTGTTTTCTATGTTTTTCAGTATTTATCAATTAAAAAAAGGCTGATAATTGGTAAAACATAGCCAAATCATTATTTTGTATGTAATATTTATTATTAAATTAAAAATAATTTCATGAACAATATAATACAGTTAAATTAATTGAAGTTTACACTGGAGAGCGTTAAATTAATATTATTATATACTTTTTAAAAATTATTTTTTTTTTGCAGTAATATTTAATTTCAATCAGTTCCAATTTTTCGGAACCATAAGTAAATTTGAATACAAAAAAAGACTATATATATCTTATACATTATACATAAATAAGTAAATAAAAGGTGAGTCTAAAGAACATTGGTCAAAGTCCAAAAATACTCTTATTAATCACGAAAAAAATAATTAATTGAATACAGAAACAATGAAACAAATTAAAGAACCAACGAAAGTAAGTGGCGAAACGAAATGAAGAATTTTGACGATGCTCAACGCCGTAGAGTAGCTGATTCACCTCAAATCTCGGAGATACGTGTAATATATGCAGTCGCTTTAAGCGCCTAACATCCTCACTGTTATTGTCAGTTCACATGTTTGTTCAGTCTCATTTTGTACTGAATCGCTGTATTTCTTCTCAAACGGGTGGAAATATCAGATAATCGTCTATTCCAATGTTTTTTCACAAACCACCGGCGTTTCCTTTGTATTTCTCAATAGTTCTGGAATCACTGTACTTCGATGTTACTCTCGTTTGTCTCATCCACAGTTGGATTCCGTAGGTTCATATCGGTTTCAGAACCGCCGAGTATAGCAATTGCTTGTTACATAATAAAAGTCGCGACCCGCTGTCTAGCAACCAGTATGTCTTCCTGAACGTAATGAAAATAAGCCTTCCTAAACCGTATTATTTGATCCTTTGATCCTACACAGCTACCTGGACGGATGGTTGTTCCTGTATTTTCGAGTGTTCCTCAGGACTCAGTTATGAGGCCGATTCTATACTCGGTCTTCACTATCGATCTCCCTACTTCAGTGGACATCACAGGGTAAGGTCATCGTTTGCGGATGATACGGCAATCCTGCTTATGGATTCTACCCTTATCGTAGCTTCTGCTGAACTAAAAACTTCATTTGATCTAATTAACGAGTGGCTAGCTAGATAGAAAGTGACGATTAATGCGGCTAAGGGCTAAGTATACGTATATTAGGCAGTCCGGTGGACTTTGACACTGCGACGGGAATACTTAAAAAGAAATATCGGGAAGCGAGGGTAGCTCTGTATGGAGCTGTCGTTCGCCCGTGCTTGCACAGGTGGGCGGGGGTTATGAAGTGCGGGGACTCTCTAGCCTCAGATAAAAGACTGAGTTCCGGCGGGGCCGTCCCTTCGGGGGTGTCCCCGTTAGAAGCGAAGCAAAAAGGATTGAGTCCCGGTTGCCGGGTGATGGAGGCCGAGAACGGCATGGCCGGGCTTGGCGTTTCCCTCATCTGGAGGCCAGAGGCGAAAGCACCTACTGGAACCGTGTTCGTGCCTAATTGAGGGTCTGATTCCAGAAGGCAGGGTAAAAAAAAAGTATACGTATTTTACGTTTGCGACGAGGAAACTGCCCACGAGTTAAACTTAATGGCATTTTCTTCCAGAATGCTAAAAGGATGCGATACCTGGGACTGCATCTAGATCGCCGTCTGACATGGTCATGTAAGGGAGAAAAGGATGCAGCATAACATTAAAAATCACATTATTAATATGAAGATGCAAATTTAAATTTGTTATAATTTTTTTTTTGTTTTGTTTTATTCAGTTCTTTTAATATGATTCACACTGGCATTAGTCTTTACTGATAAGTTTGATGCTTAATATCTCGCTTTATAATTACGGTAAAAAAAAAAGATTGATGATATTGTATGTTTTATCTTCAACATAAATAAATATAAGAAGAAGCTTCCAGTACTGATAGTGTTTTGGTTTAAGGATCGAACATTAACTTATAATTCTCAACATTAGATTATAGTCGATTTCAAGCCAGTAACTTTAGAATTTGGAAAACAACACAGTACCATAAACTATTTTAATTCGCTTCTAATGAAATTGGAGATTTTAAATCATCTTTTAATATTGTAAAAATTCAATCTGTATCTGTTAATAAATATGTCTATTACATCTAAATATGCTTACGACTTATTTTTTTACGAGTTAAATTTTTTGTTTATTTTTTAATTCAACAATAGATTTTATCTTATAAGTTTTTATATAAATGAAAAAAGAAGAAATAAACGTATTTCTTTCTATTGGGGTGAGATTTTGAATAAAACTTTAAAATAATGGGTGACGTCCGTCACCCATTATTAGAAATCACTGTGATGGTACGAGACTGGAATTTAAGCTACATTACTAACAAATGTTTCGATATTCCTATTATTCTTTCAAAGAATATTTATTATTGCTTAAAGTAATTTTTTTTTTACAAGTTCTGAAAATATAAAAGTTTTGATTATTTTTTTTTTTAATGAGTGTAGAATCAATTAAGAAGTAAATTATGTTAAGCTTTTTTATTTTTATTGTTACATTAAAAGATATAACATACGAAATTCAATTAATTTAGCTAATTGTTTTGTCATAAATTATTAATGTTTTATTTAATTGAAGTCGAAGCGATTAAAACCTAGGCCTTTTTTATGCTTTGTAATTATTGTGATTTATGGGTCATTGTATTTTATATATAAACCGTAAACAGGGTTTATTGAAAAATCACATAACTTTATGTAAGGAATTAAGTAACAATAATAAACGGGGAAAAGAAAAATATTATGACGTGCGTTTTGAAAATTCAAACGAAATTAGTGTGTGTCGGCTTCCGTGGCGCGAGTGGTAGCGTCTCGGCCTTTCATCCGGAGGTTCCGTGTTCGAATCCCAGTCAAGCATGACATTTTTCACACACGCTACAAATCATTCATATCATCCTCTGAAGCAGTACCTAACTGTGGTCCCGGAGGTTTAACGAAAAAACTAGCGTGAAGAAGCGGCCACTATTTTACATGTGGTAAGGCTGGACATTTGCTGGAGCGTAATAACGACGCTAAGTACTAACCTTCGTGGTAATTTAATAGCACGCTATTTGTATTCTCCTATTGAAAGGCGTTTAATCTATTTTTTTATTTTTATTTACATTCTGCTACATATTATTTGTTAGAATCTTAAGTAAAATATATCACATATATTCACGTTAAAAAGGAATCCCCATTGAGTTTCCGCAAAAATTACATATGTATTATATAAAACTTCTAAGAGAAAAACGTAGAACGTACACAAGGTTGAAGAAATGTACTTTCGGAAGTATAATAGAAAATAGTAACAATAACAAGAATTATAAAAATGACAAATTGATGAAGCCATTAGAAAAGAAAAAATAAACCAAAAAAGAAGAGTATATATGGAAACAGAAAGTAAGGGAATAAAGAATTAATTAATGCACAACATTCAGCGGATGTATTTACATTATAGTGTTACTAAGGTCCAGAATGTTGCTTAAGTTTTCTATCTTTCCACTGTTTTCCAGTAGATTTACGGGCAAGTAGCTAACGTAGTGGTTTAGCCGAAGGTTATATTTTCCTTTCTTTTTTTTTTTTGTTTAGTAAACCACGGTGCCTTAAACCCACCGGGTTGGTCTAGTGGTGAACGCGTCTTCGTCTTCGCGAATAGCTAAATTTCGAAGTCGAAAGTTCCAACTTTTATACGGATTTTAATACTAGATCGCGGATACCGGTGTTATTGGTAGTTGGGTTTCAATTAACCAAACATCTCAGAAATGATCGACCTGAGACTGTACCAGAATTTTGCTTCTACCTTTTTCTCAATTCCTAAGATTAAAATCAAAATAGAGGTAAATAATTTTTTTTAAATTACCCATCAAAAAATAATATTTTTAGAATCTATATAAGTTACAAATCTTTTTTTTTTGTAAATACGATGTCATTAGTGTGTTAGGGGATACTGATTGATTCGTTTATCTACGTCACGAAACACAATCAAAAAATCGATCGAAGTATCGATTTTAGACTTTTTATTTTATCTCGTGGTTTTACTGGTAGATCGAATTTTTTACACCTTATTTATTTAATTATTCTACATTCGTGGAAATTAAGTAAATTCTGTGATAAAGGAAAAGCGTAATGTACTGTATTGTGGAAGCTGAATTATTGTGTACTATGTATTGAGATAGTCTTAATCGAAAAAATAGTGTGTTTATGTTTCTATTTTGGGTTCATTCTGTCGGTTATATTTATTTGAAGCAGTTTAAACTACAGTTATGAAATCCATATAATGGCTTTTGCATTAGAATTATAAATTCTAATAAAAAAAAGGAATAATAAATCTGTTGATTAGTGTTGTAGTTCAAAGGAGGTTAAAATTAATTAAAATGTTATTTGTACTTGTTATTTTAGCTAATTAAAAAAAAGTTTTATTATTGGAATACCATTAGAGATAATAACAATACAAATTTTTACAGTATATCTTCACAAAGAAACCCATCCATCCCAAAAATATTAGTTTTATAAATTTTTCTTCTTTTGATTAATTCAAAATAACGACTTAAATATATGAAAATTACTTTTCATCAAGTCCAGTGCATGAAAAATACAAAATATAAACACAGATTTTTTGTTAAATAACGCATATGTATAACTCCAACCTGTCGACTGTAAGTTTTTTTGGTTTATTAAACGACCAGTTATCAGTGGGAAAGAAGATGATAATCTGTTTAAACCCTATAATTACTAATGGTTCTGCGAACAAAGCTCTTAGTTATTTTCTACTGAATTTAACAAATTGATGTATGAAAAAATTGAATAAATTAAGTGAAAATTAAAATAAAGTTCAACACGGATCATTCTTAAATATTCTCAATCATAATTAATTGTGGAAAGTTTAGTCACTGCCAAAAGCAGTATTAACAAATATCATAAGCATTGTTTCAAGGGACACCCGAAATCACTGATCGTTAAATGTTTTTTGAAGTTCTACTACATTTCCACCTTGTTTTTATTTTTTTATATTTTATTGTATTCTTAGAGAAATATTAATTTTCTAGACTTTAGAATTTGATCAGATCATTCGTAAGCCGTTCTTTCAAATTTTTATAACTTTTATACCGATACTAAACACAATTGTTGATCAGCTGTTATTACCAATCTATGAAAAAAAAATTAATATGTTTTAGAAGGATGCCTTTCAAATTTATTTTTTATAATTTTTAGCATTTGTATGTAAATTTTTCTGTTTAAGTTTTTTGAACCTGGAAGAGTTTGTATATAAATGAATGAAATATTAATATACAAATGAATGAAATACAACCTTATCAACGATTCGTCTGCAGTCTCCTTTCTAGTACTTTCGGTCTTCGACCATCCTAAGGAAACGTTAATTTTCAATTTATATCATTAAAATTAAATTATGTAAAAAGTAAATTTAAAATCACAACTGGTCGTCGTAGTATAAAGTTAGTCATGTCTGTTATGTAAGAAGGTCGCAGTTGTTATGAATATTAGTTGTTGGATGGAAACAGTTTAGGCATCCAGATAATTATTAATTATTTGTTTAAATAAAATATCGTTCTCAAATCTGGTCTGTTCATTGATTAATTTATTATTACAATAATACATATTGAATTTTTCAAGAATACTGGTATTATAAAAGTCGTTCGAAATATCTAATATTTTAATAAAATTATTGGGATTGTAGTTGTGTTTATTTTGTAAAATGTGTCTAGCATAATTTTATTTATCCAAGGGGCCTTTCTTTATATTGTTAATGTTCTCTTTGGTTTTAATAGCAAAAGATGATGTTCTGTTTAAAAATCGATCAAGTTTGTGTGTTTTGTTTTTAATTGTTTACATTGATGTTTTTACATCAATTTTCTCAGAATTAAATTCTCTACAAAGTTAACTAGAACTTTTAATTGTTTATAGGTAAATTAACAAACTTATTTTATCCCCAACCTAAAAAAAGGGTATTTTCCGATAATTTTTTTTGTGTTTTTACCCCGTTTTTCTTAAATATAATGAAATAGAGATCTGAAATCACTTTTATTCTATTTATTAGATGAAAAACTAGAAGGAAGCACCAAATTTAGCCCTAGATTTATACCCCAAGAGTACATTAAAATTTACATGTTATTTTATATATTTGTTGAATTAATAAAATAGTTTACTAGTTGCATCAGATTTTCTCTCCAGACCATGGAAATTATATAAATGATCACATTTTCTTTTATGCATTTTTGCTATTTTTTAAAACAGTTCTGCCAACTTAAATCTAAGTCCTCATATTAAAACTGAAAATTCACTAGTTTATATCTACATCTAAATTTTTATAAATAGTGTATCTTTAAAATAAAAGAAGTAGAATTAAAAAAAAAAAAAAATAAAGATTCTTAGGGTAAGTATTAGAATATACAACAAAAATTTAGTGTTGAAAAATATTAAGACAAATAAGAGTTCGAATTCAGAACGTTCTGGATGAAAGTCAGAGATAGTCTTACACCATCCTGGAGGTCAACTTAATGCTTAGGAAAACTTAACTTGCATAGTTAATCTGTTTAATTTGTATAATTAAAACCGATAGCATATTTTTACACTTACTCACTTACCTTGATGCTTTTATACTCGCCAAGTGAAAAGGAACTTTCTATTATCCCTTATTTTTAAACTAGTTAGACAATGTAATTGTCTAACTAGGGTCCGGGGGCGGACAGGAACGCGGCTGAGAGCCTAGGGGGTTCCCCGTACGTTTGGTGGTCACCTGGGTGCGATGAGGTTGTGGGGACTCTGCTCCTGCGTCCGATAGTGACCGGTGAGGTAAGTATGCTGTAGTGTTCATTTTCTTGTGAGGTATTTGTTTATGTGATTGGATGTGACTGGCTTTGATGTGATGTGTAGAGTGTGCGGCGTGAGGTATGTTTTCTGAGTGATTGGATGTCGTGGAGTGTGTGGTGAGATTATAGTCTAGTGTTTGGTATCTTGTCAGTGTGTGGTCTGTGTCTATTGACTGTGGTGTCTGAATGTGTGTGAGGGCGTATGAAGTAATGAAGTAATGCACACCAGCTGTACCAGGAAGGGCGGGTAGCGGGGGTGGAGGTTTAGTCGGTAGTGCGCAGGAACACATACGCATCTAATAACATCTTGCGAACCTGTTAGCGAGCCCGACATAGCCCAGGCGCCCGTAAATGGGGTTCCTACACCTCTTAAAAAAAATAAAAGACAATGTAATTGTTGCCTTTGCTTTAAATATTAAATGGTATTGGACTGGTAACGTTCAAACTAACCTTGATATGATGATTGTAGCCTTCTAAGGAAGACATCTTTTGAATTTTCATTTATTTAATATTTACAGATCTCCAAGCTCTTTAGCAAGTCTGCTGTTGACATCTATCTGCTAGATGGAAGGGTTAAATGCTCACGGTGTATATATATTTTAAAATTGTAATGTATGATGAAACATATAAATAGTATTCCTGATGATAATAAACTTGCACGTTGTAGTTCAAAGATAACCTTTAACCTCAGCGGATATAATAATGAAACTCCTAAGTTATGTGCAGGGTCAGACATCAAAGTTGATGACAAATTGTAGGAAATATGACACTACTGATGTTGCTAATGATGCTTGCACGGTCTAGTACAAGGATGACTTGATGGAATTTGCGAGTGCTAGACGTAAACAATTTGATATTCGAACGCTTTTGTTTTTGTACTTGAAGTCGTGATGCATTAACCTTTGAAATCATTTTTTGTTTTTTTAATTATCATCAATTATAAGAAAAAAGATTCATTGATGTTAATGAGTTCTAATATACCGTACCTTTTCTGGTAACTCGATCACTTTTCTCTTAAAAAATAAAAATCTTTAAAAAATTTTATGTCTAATTAACAATTATAACTTCCTTAAATACAATGAAATTTGTTTTAAATTTACTTTGAAGTTCATATGTATATTAATTTTACCAGAAAAAATATATCTATAGTTGTAATTTATAAAAATACACTAATCTGAATTTTTGGAAATTCATGGTAAATTGATGGGAGACAATTGTTTTTTTTTTTTTTGTTATATTTTTAATGTTACATCATCTTACTGTACATGAATTATTAATAGATGTGGTGGTTGGAAAAATATAGAACAGCGCTGGAGATTACGACGCATATGACAGAGAACTCACCCTGTTGATAAGGGACGATTTAACAGGGCTTCTCAAGAACTAAAATGATCAATTCAAACCCTTAAGAACACTTCGTTTCAATCTTTCATTGAGAATATTTCTGATAGGCAGGTTGCTGAATACACTTTATAGAAAACTACAAAGTCGTTCAAGAGACTCCTGTAATCTATTCCTCCTCTCCGTAAAATTAACGGAACACGGGCGAGAAGTTTTCAAGAGAAGGCAAACTTCTTTTCTGTACACTTTTCCGACGTATTCCAGCCCAATAATATCGAGACGGATCAAGATGAAATCAGAGAAATCTCAGACTATTTGACTTCTCCTTTCCAAATGTCCTTACCAATTGAACGCTTTACAATCCGTGACGTATCTTCAGTTATTGACAATGAAATACATCCAAAAAAGGCGCCGGGATATGATTTGATCACCGGTCGGGTTCTCCAGGCATTACCTCGACATGCGATACGTTTAGTTACTCTAATTTTTTATGCTATTATTCGAATTGGTTATTTTCCTGGTACGTGGAAAATTTTACAAATAATTGTGATAGAAAAACCGGGTAAAGATCCAACAAATGTAACATATTATATTATATATAGGTCTATCAGCCTTCTTCCTGTGCTCTCTAAGATGTTAGAATAGCCTATTTTGAAAAGGATGAAGCAGTTTGTGAACAATCAAATTCCGATTCACTAATTTAGGTTTAGTGAGCAGCATGCTGCTGAAGCAAAAAGGACTTTTAATGTTATAAATCATGTTCTAGACCAGAAAAAATACTGTTCCGCGGTTTTCGCGGATGTCAGTCAAGCTTTTTACAAAGTTTAGAAGGAGGTTTGCTCTATAAACTGAAAAAAGTTTAACCGCGTGTTTTTTATGTAGTGCTAAAATTTTACCTAGTATACACATATTTTCAACTTAAACATGAAGAGGTTTTAATGGATTTGTTCCTTATACAATTAGGGGTATCTCAAGGAAGCGTTCTCGGACCCATCTAGTATGTTCTGTTTACGGTATACTTGACAATTACGGCAGATATCACAGTTGCAAAGTTTGCTAATGATACTGCAATTCTTACTGTTCACGAAAATTCAACTATTGCATCTCATTATATTCAAGATTATACGGCTCTCCTCGAATCCTGGCTTACAAGTTGGAAAATAAAAACAAACGAAACAAAGTCGAAGTTCGTCACGTTCACCTTCGAAAGGAACACTGTCCAACTGTTTTTATTTTCAGTGTTCCGATTCCAAGTTCTCAAGACTGTATATATTTAGGTTTTCATCTTGACTGACGACTTACCTAGGCAAAACTATCAAATCTAAGCGGATACAGTTGGACCTCAAGTTTAAAAATATGTACTGGGTAATAACATATAGATCTTGGCTTTCAGTAGAAAATAAGTTATTGGCTTATAAGTTCATTTTGAAGCCTATTTGGACTTACGAGATTGAATTGTGGGGTACAGCAAGCAACTACGATATTGACATACTTGAACCAGACAAAAACACTGCGAAAATCGCTAAACATACCCTGGTACATAAGCAATAACCTCATATATAATCATTTTAAATTGCGAACCGTTCGACAGGAAATCCCTCTGGCCAGCCTACGATATCAAAATCGATTGGATCGGCACCCAAATTATATAGCAGTAAATTTATTGGATAACACAGCCAGTGATTTTTCAGGATTGCTGAGAAATAATATTCTTGATTTGATTTATCGTTTCCATTAGGTAACTTTATAGTCCGGCCTTGTAATATTTCGTTATTATTATTAAGTTACAAACTACTGGGTCTGTGGCTATTTAATTTTAGTCCAAATAGATCTTATTTACTTATTGTTCAATTATCTTACTGAACAGATTGTAAAGTTGCTATGATTTTACAATAAAATAAAAAAATATATTTCTCTCGTATCCTCATGTTTGAATAAAATAAGGGAAAAAATTATTTTCATTTTTTCCTGATTTCATTGTAGTAATACAATAATCGTTTTTCTGTCTTGACGTTCTTGCGACAGCTGTCGTGGTAACATTTAGAGGCTGAATGACGTAAACTCTCTTGAATACAAAATGTAATATATCTTAAATTTATTCAAGATTGTTGTGACACAAAACGAATAAGGGTAGTTTATAGATGACTATATTAGGCTGATAATTATTGTTGAATTTTTATTTTAATTTATAAATTGTGAGTTAATTAAACTATTACAATAATTAGTAAAAAAAATTTTATAAATACATTTTTTATTTATTTTGAAGTTTAACATAAAAGGGTTTAAAAGTATTAGTCATCAGTACAAATTCATAAAAATTTGATAAATATTTCGGTTCCAATACTTACTTAAAAAAATAAGTATTTTATATATATATATATATATATATATATATATATACTGATATACAGAGTATATATATACTGATATATATGTATACTGATATACAGAGTGATATTAAATCTATAGTATATTGTTATAGGAAGTAGAAACAAGTGCGGATCTACATACAAAATTACTAATTTATAGTATGTCGAAATTTTTGTCCTCCATATTGAATCAAACTGTTTTTTTGTTAAATAGGAAAGTGGATTTGTGATACAGGATTATAATATAGAATTTTACGAGAAAAATGATAAGGAAACCCGTTTATCGGTCTTTGTTTTTAAGTTATAAGTAATCAAAGCAGCAAAAACGGAAAAATAGCGAGAGTAATAAAACGAGGTAAAACGCCCCGTATTAACTTTTTTATTCCTTATTACTTTGAGAATTACTTCCAACAACAAACTTTACAAAGTTAATGTTGGAATTAATGGTCCAAACGCTAATAATAACAGCTTTCACAATAATGAATAACACTAACAATAATAATAAACATAATAATAATAATTTGCGGTAGTACTACAAATTAAATGGTAAGGTCAACTGATGTTATTTACTTAAGTTATCACAATATTTAATTTTAACATTTATTTAAATTTTTCGGTCCTAAATTACTTAATATATTTTGAAAGTGTACCATTTTACAAGAAATGTTCAAAATGCTTCCCCTCTACAACTTAGCAGTGCGATATCTATCGAAAAATCGTTTATCTATCCTGATAATCATTTATCTAGTAAAGGTTGACGTTAAACATAAACTTAGTAAAAGTCTAACTAGTTAAACTCTAGTAAAAGTTTACCTTAAACTTACATATGTATTACATATCCACCTTCCTATTTAAGAATTATTATTCAATATGGCGGATCCAAGATGGCCGACAGAAATTTCAAACATGCCATAAAGTAGTAATTTTATAACTATGTAGATCGATATTTGTTTCTGCTTCCTAGTAAATCTTAGTTTTAAAATATGAAGCCGTTCCCATACTTTAATATCAATGTGTGTGTGTGTGTGTGTGTGTGTGTGTGTGTGTGTGTGTGTGTGTGTGTGTGTGTGTGTGTGTGTGTGTGTGTGTGTGTGTGTGTGCGTGCGTGTGCACACACATATATATATGTAAATATTCCGAAGTGGTTCAAATGCTGTGTAATTTTAAGACTAATAAAACAAATTTCCTTTAAATTTCATAAAAAATAAAAATAAATAGTAGATAATTATTAGATTTTATTACTGGTGCATAAGTGTTAATCATAATTAATTACTTTTCATTTGATAAAAAATGTTTAACTTTTATTTGGTGTACGAAATTTATTGGTATAAAGTTGGCAGAATTATTTGTTTCATTTTATTTCCTCTTCAATTATTATATAACCCCAGTTTTGTTAAATATTTTGATTAAGACTGAATAAATTGTAGGTCAATGATAACATAAAGTGTTTTTTTAGCATGTTTTATTATATACCCTCATGATGGGCATAAGTTGAAAGAGGTAATTATAACTGATGGTAAGAGATGCATGGTATTATTACTACTTTTTTATCACCGGCAGAATTTGGTGAAAATTTCGCTAATAAAATCGTTCTGTTTTTTTTTATTTATTGATCCGGATGAAGCCAAGTTTACGGCTACTGTATTTATTTTCACGCAGTTTAGTGTAACTTACTGAGAATTATTTCTTAAATAATCAAAATTTCTTGTAATTTTCTTGCATTAATAGTTTATTCCTGTAAGACATCATTTATCTTTATTACACTTAGTCATACTAATTAATTTAGAGAAAAATAAGTTTTAAAAATTATTATTTTTAATTAATCTATTGCTGCAATTAAAATATTCAATACTTTAATTGTTGATTTTATGTATTTCGTTTAATGGTAGCAGAATTTTTAAGTATGGCAGTAATCTTATCTGATATGATTCAATAGATTATATTTCAAGTTTAAGCTTCTTAAACAGTAAGAGGATAAAAACATTTTATGTTTGAATTTTCAGCAATTAGTTAAAAACAAAAATCAGCTATCTGTACCGTTTTTCGATTTCACATTTATAACTAAAAAACTTTTTATGAATAATATCGTAATTTAAGAAGTTTTAAACTGATATTTTTTAATTAGTTCGAGATATTCTGCTTTTTTAAAAATATTAATATTAATTTTATAAATGTTATTAAGAAAAAATTGTTATATTATTTAATAATAAAAATTATTTAATAATAATAGAAAAATTGTTAATAATATTTAAATTGGTGTTTTAACATTAATATTATTTTATAATTTAAACCTACCAGACTGGTCTAGGCGTAAATTCATCGTCGTAAATAGCTGATTTTGATGTCGAAGTTGTCAGGATCAAATCCTCTCTCAGTCTCTCTCACTCTCTCTCTCTTCCTCTCTCCCTCTATATATATATAGATATAAATATATATACTAAAGGTATTCGGTATATACAGTAAGGTATTACTTCAGAGGATGAATGAGGATGATATGTGTGTGAATGAATAAGTCTTAAATAGTTTCAGGTGGACCACTCCTGAGAAGTGTGGTTAATTGAAACCCATCAACTAAAGAACATCAGTATCCACAATCTAGCATTCAAATCCATATAAAAGTAACTGTTTTTACTAGGATTTGAACTTTAGAATTCTCGACATCAAAATCAGCTGATTTGTGTTGACGAGTTAACCACTACACCAGCCGGTGGGCTGTTCTTTGGTGGTTGAGTTTTAATTAACTACATATTTCAGGAGTAGTCTACCTGAATTGTTTAAGAGGATAAATTACAAGAGAACAGGTACAGTTGCATTACATTGATAAGTTGCTAATGACTAATTGTTGATGAGACTATAAATAAAAGTATTACAAAAAAATTAAATATTTTTTCGGAACAAATGAAAATAAGTACCAGTTATGATATATCGTTGAAAGGCTTTCAATGAGGGCTTATTACTGCAGTTAAGAAAAGATCCAAAATCCAATTTTTTAGGAATTTGGACATTTGGTTTAGTTGATTGCAATCAAAAGGAGAGGTGCACAAATAGATGTTACAGAGGTCCCAAATACAAAATGTCAACATCCTATGGCTAATCGTTTTTGAGTTATGCGTCACCCCGAAACTACTAAAATGGATCCAGGGATGGTCAAAATGAAGGTTAAAAATGTGGTATGTTTTAATAAAAATTACCTACCAGTATTTATATCAGTTTTATTATCCAAACTTATGATTAATAAAAAAGTGTATTGTTAAATAAAAAGTTAAGAGTTTATAAATATACTTATTTCTAGAATTACTCTGTGCCCATTTTAATGATTTTTTTATTGCTTTTAGCCATTACATGAGTATATTTTTTTAAAAAGAAATTCTTAAAGTGCCATTTTTCAGAAAGTTAGTAAAAACGTTACGTAGATAAACCTAATCCCTTAGGTATTGAACATATTGAATTTGAACCACAGAATCCAGAAAACAAGAGATTTTTCGTATCATAACGTAAAAACTATTAAGTTTATTGCAGACTTTCTTTCTTTAGTTTTAACTGAACTGGTAAAGGTACTATTTTAAATATTTCATAAACTTTACTTTCGGACGTGAATTAGAGGGCACTTATTTGGGAACATACCTACTGAAAACGTTTAAATATAGATAATCAATCTCAAGGCCAGCTGATCATTATTGAACCGCTCAGATTTTATAATTTTACAAAAAATTATTGCTTAATAGTTTAATACGTATAGTTGTTTCACATAAAAAAATACTACATTTGAAACGCAGCATTATACTCGTATATAGTTGATATCAAAAATAAATGTTTTCCTGTTATCTTTGTGATATTACGTTAGAATAATTTTTACAAAGACCTTGTAAAAATTCTCGCCTGCTTAAAAACTAACAAACTTTGATAAAATATGTTTCAAGTTGTTTCTGAAGGTAACTAGATATAATAGAATATACTAAAGTGATGTTAAATAGTAACGGTGTACTCAGTAAATTACATATTTTCTTTTAATACGGTGATTAAAAAAAAATTAAAATATTTCGTTAATAAATATTACCTTAAGTATTTCAGTGGATTAAAAAGATGCAGAATTGGTTGTGTATTAATATATATTTTTTGTATGTTGTACGATAATGTTTAAATTTATATTCCTTTGATAAAATGGTAATTAAATCTGTAATTTTCTGAACCTCGTGGGAGACATGAAAGTGGCAAATATGTTTTAACATGCTTAAAAATGAAAAATTTTTTATTTCTTCATTATTTATAACGTCTCTAGCTGAATTTAAGGTGGAATAATATCTCAACCGGAATCATTTTTTAATCTGGGAATTTTGGGTTCTAATCTTCGTTGGGCATGCCATTTTATACACTTAACGAATTACTTACCTGATTTTCTTTTTACGGGTACTGTTAGTAAGGAAATTCAGCCGCAGTAATACCAGAAGATTAAAACTTCAACTCAGAGGAAAACTGGGTAAAAGTTGGTTCAACCGTAAAAATAAAAACCTTACTATCAGTACTTCTTCTTTTTTTTTATAGAAAAGTCGTATAAGATTAGGTATTTTTTGTTTAAAATCTGGAGTCTACAAAGTACAAGATAAATATGTCAACAAACATATAGTACAATAAAAAGAACAAGATTAGTTTAACGACAGTTAAATTAAAAAAAATAGAATACAGTCTAATTTACTAAAAACTTTGACAGCTAGAACCTGATATTGCATTAAAAACAAGACAATAGTAGAAAAGTCTAAAGTTCATATAATTCAATTCTCTGCAAGTATTATTACTTTTACTGTTTTTGAAAAAACTACTGAACACTTTATGAATAAATATAATACTGTCACTTTCTCTCCTGTTTACCAATAACTCACCTAACAGCTTCTTGTATTCACCACTCTCTAGAAAGAAATGCTCTTAATACTCTTCACCCGTTGTTACAAAATGCTTACTATTGTCGCTGTCACCACAACCGCATCGAGGCCTCGCAAAACTACTCTGTTATCGCTTGTTATCACGACTGCGCCGAAGACGGCCTTGCCGAACTGCTGACTCTATCCGCTGGTGCCTGGCAGTATTTATATCGCATAACCTTCAGAACTGGTACCCACCTCATCCCTTTAATTGTTGAAGCGTAATAATTTTGATCGTCTGCGCCCTTACGTTTTTCTATAAATTCTTATTCCGGTCCGGTAACCCTACTTGTCGAATATCAGCTTTTGGAGGTGCCATTATTTGTATTACAAAGAACATTGTTAAACGGACCTATTAGTCTGAGAAAAGAATTACTTTTAGTTTCTTCTGGATTCTTCTTTTCATAATTATTTTCTTTCTTCTTAATTGAAAGAAACCGTTACTCTAATCCGTTACACTGGTTCTGTATATATTACAAAAAAAAGTTAAAAAAATAAATGAACTCTCAATTACTCGTATTGCACTCGTATGTAAGCTTATGTAGTATGCTAAATTTATTTCCAGTAATATTATTAGAGTAAAAAATAAAAAACTTTTTCTTACATAGTTTGTCATAATTTTGTTTATTTTTACAAAATATTTTGTTGTTTTGGTCTTAACACCGTATATTTTGCTTCGTGTTACGTTACATTCTGTTAGGGATACAACCAATCGGAACATATGGTGTGGGCTGTATTTGTTCATATTGTTTTTCTTTATCTATTCCTACCTTCTTTTGTAAAACTATTTTACCATATTCCAGTTATCCTTGAGTCTGTCTTCGTCCTTTGTATTTGTTTTATAATTATTATTAAAAATTTGCTTTATCTGTATTTACATCACATTTTTTTAGGTTGATATAATATTCAGGGATTTTCTCATTTAATATAATGTATATATACACAATTTTTATAATAATAATTCTTTTTAATATGCTTTGATGGCATTACATCTAACAGGAAATTTTTCATATTTATTAGCTAGGAGTTGGGGAGAAGAAACTGTATCAGTTTCTTTTGTTTAAAAGCAAAGCGTATTTTTGCTTTTAAAGCAAACCAAAGATACGTAATTTTATTGTGAATAAAATTGATGAGTTAGCAAAATGCAGTGACAAAACCGTGCTTCGATTACCTCTCTGTCATTGTGTGTTCAACCCAGTTGAGTTAATCTAGAGACAAATCAAAAGTTACATAGCATCAGAAAATACTACTTTCTTATATTAAAAATTTATGCTTAAAAGTCATCAATAAAAGAGGCCAGCAGGAATGGAAAATCTATGTAAGAATTTAACTGATGCTATTAAGCTAAATTATTGGGAATTGGTTAATATAATAAAAAAAAAAATTGAGCTTCCCTTTGTATCTCTTAATACTACTGACAGCACTACGAATTTTTCGCAATCAGATGACCAAAACTGAATTGAATGTATTATTTGTTTATTATGATAGAAATCTAATCTAAGATATTAGTGAACTTTTTTCTGTTTGTGGGCAATTGACGATTTTACAACTCAAAAAACTGAAATAAAATGTTTTAATATCTTAAAATTTAAAAATGTATATAATTTTTGCAAATCTAATAGTGCGTGGTTACTGAATATTAAAGTCGCGTTTTTTATTCTATGTGCATCAAAATTTACAGGAGATGCTTGTGAATCGGCCCCCTGAACACTCACACGCGCAGTCTGTGTTTTTGAACTCTATAAGCGACTGAATAAGATAGATGTGATAGTGTAATATGTATTTGTAACTCGATTCACTTTAAGGCTGTCCTGTTGTAAACAAAAGCGTGGCGTTGTAATGGACTGTCTAGAACGTTACGCGTCAAATAACTAAATAATAGTAAATAATGTAAGAATGTTTCATTTATTATTTGATTTATTCATTTGTGTCGACTGAATAGAGTGATTTACGAATTAATTATGATAGCTATATTTGTAAACAACTATTGACAGAAAATACGATAGACAATAAAATATTAAAAATACTGGTGGAACAACGAAATTTTTTTTCTGTTTAGCCTCCAGAACCACCGTTAGGATTACTTCAGAGGATGAATGAGGATGTTATGCATGAGTGTAAATGAATTGTAGCCTTGTACAGTCTCAGGTCGATCATCTCTGAAATGTGTGGTTAATTGAAACCCAACTACCAAAGAACACCGGTATTCTCGATATAGTATTCAAATCCGTATAAAAATAAGATTAATAAAAAATAAAAGGTTCAACTAGGAGTTGAACCTTAGAACTCTCGACTTCGAAATCAGCTGATTTATGAAGTCGTGTTTACCACCAGGCCAAAACGGTGGGTTGAGGACAACGAACTGAATCATCCGTACGTTACTCTACTAACACTATCGCACACGCTGCATAAAATCTCATTACTACAAACAACAGCTAGGAGAGCTTTTAACTGAACACAGTATAATAAATTTCATATTGATTGTGTTAATGTCATGTTTTATACGTGCTGTATATAAAATTTGGGTATGATTTATGACTGTGTGAATTTCCTGCTTGCCTTACAGAAAGGTCGATTCTATTGTATGTAGTGGTTGCTTCTGTGTTTGTAGGAATGTGCATCCGGTGTTGTATTTAATACAATAATTGCAGTATAATTTTTATGTTTCTGAAATGTTGTATTTATGTTTTATTTGTCTGCTGTAAAATATATGATTGGTTCTATGAAAACAACACGAAAACTCTCTTTTCTGAAAATATTAAAAATAACTATCATTGTTTTTCACATTAATTAACGGATATAAAAAATCAGTAAAGACACTCAACCGAACATAAATACAAAAAGAGCTTATAATAATAGTAGAAGAATTAAATTAATAAATATAAAAATAGCATTTGCATAGGTTTTTTATTTCCCGTCTATAGCTCTATTTATGCCGCTGCAGCATGGCAATAAAGGACATATAAAAAATCGACGAAAATTTTGATATCGGGGTTTTTGCAAATAGAAGCTTTTCAAAACCCTTGTAGTTTATAAAACATAAAAAAAGTTTATTAAGTTAAAACATAATAAAATCTCCGGAAGATATATGCATTTAAGTATGAACATGTGTTGGCCTTTATTTTCATTACTGATTCCGGATTGACTTCAAAAACGGCTCAAAATGTGGATATTGATGAATTAAATTTGGAGGAAAACTAAAAATGGGGAGGGTTAGTTTTTGTCATTTTTAATTTTCAACGTTTCTGTATAGTAGATAAAGAAAATTGATAATTAAAAATTCCAAAGTTTTAAGTCAGTCGGATTTAGGGGAGAAAGTAAATAATTACTTCAGTAAATAAAATTTTAAGCCCTAAAAAACAAGTGGACTAAATATAAACCGTGGTTAAAATATTTTTTTTTTTTAGATTTAAATTTTCAAGATTGAAAATCAAATTTTATCTAGTATTAATATAGACGAAATTGTTGTAAAAAGATGGAATTTTTTAAAATAAGGGGGATCCGCAAAAGAATTAAAAACCTTTTCTAATTTCTGATACTTTTCTGTTCTTCCAATTTTTTTGTTATTAAAAATGTTATATGACATAGCTTTCGAGTAGGGTAATCGAATGAGATCCAAATCTTTTTCTACAAATTAAGATTTTTACTTCTTCGTGAAAATTATTAAAGGAAATATTGTGATCGCGAAAAATTTCGGTTTTCTGATTTCAAAGGAAATATCTATTTTGACAATCCCTGAATCCAATTTGACTAGTTTCGGCGTGACGTCTGTACGTACGTATGTATCTCTCGCATAACTCAAAAACGAATATTGAAATTTTGATTAAATGTGTAGAATTTTGTACAAGAATTTTTTGTACTACATTTGTACAAAAAAAATATTTGTACTATATTTTTTTGTTGTAAAATCTGTAGAATTTTGAATATGCGGAATGCTGAAATTTTGGATTTAGGACTGTTGTAACATCTAGTTGTTCTCCTCCCCTTTTGATTGCAATCGACTGGATCAGATGCGTACAAAAAAGCCCAAAATCTAAAACTTATTTTCATTGGTTCCAAAGTTATAGCCAAATAAAAAATTAATTAGTGAAATATTTGGATCTTACAAGGGGAAGGCACATCGGTTCAAATTCGACTTAATTTTTATTTTTTTTTAACTTAAATATATTGGTTTACTAACAATTATTAACCTGTTTATAAAAAAAAAAATACAATCAATAATAATTTAATATTAAAAAAAAATATCAGAAGTTATTAACGAAATAAAATTTTACATACTTATCATTAAAAAAAAAAAAAAAAAAAAAAGTGTGTATGTAATATAATAGGCATACAAGGATATTCTAATAGGCGTACAAGGAAGTCATGTGTTGTCCACATCAAATTTACTTTTTTCAATTATACATTTAAGAGAGGTAAATGTTAATGCTAAAAACATCGTTTGGTCAAGAATGTCAACTGGAACCCACCATTTTTTACTAAGAATTTTTATTTTTTTCTCAATTTTAATTTTGTATAATTTTTAAGATTAAAACGGCTTTTGATGAAGGGGGGTTTGAATCAGATTCAAATTTTCTTATTTTACATTTTGAACTTTTTCAAAATTGCAGCCAACTTTAATATTTCATAATTAAGTCATTAAAATTTAAATCCCCTTTTCCTTAAATGAAATACAAATCTGTAAAGGGCAGTGGGGAAAGTTATGAAATTTTTTGTCGATTTTATTAACAGTCTCCTAAAAAGGAGTTTATGTATTTGATCCGTATACTTTTTTTTATGTTTGCGTATAACATTTTCCTATTAATCTGACTGAAATAAATCTTGTTGCGTTCGTTGAAGTTTCTTTTCGCGGTTGTACCATGATATTAAATAAATATTTTAAACTCAGTAAATCGGTATGGAAATTGAATAAAACATTTTTTCGCCGTCCAGCGGGTAGGTAAGGACAATGGGAATCCTGATATTCTATATGTATGCATCACGATAGGTGATGTTATATGGTCTTCTGTAGGGCAGGTAATATGAGTTTCTGTACAAGATATGTAACACCGTTAAAAAAATCATAAAAAATCGAGGTATCTGTTCTTAGACTATGTACAGCATCGGGAGGGACGGTGGGATCTTATTCTTCTATATACGTGCATTACATTACATGGTCTTTTGCATTTTCTCGCCAGGTCGGACAACTAAATTTCTTCATAATATTCGTAACACTGTTGATATGTCATTAGTAATCAATGTATCGGCTTCTCAAGTGAAGTGTAGCACATTGTTGTTCTTTATATCATATCAGTCCCACTACGATTATTATCAACTAATTAAATAGTTGAGAAAATTGTTACAGCATTTCCATATGAAAATTTGTCTGTTAAAGTTTCCCTTTTTCTTTCGCAAAGCATTTCCAACTGGCCAGTTGTAACTAACTGGTAAACGCCAGTTATTTAATAAATCAATGGACTCCATGTCATTTCCTTCTCTTGTTTATTGTTAGCTCACAAAATGAAAACTGATGTCACAAATTTATTTCTGCTTCACATCAAGGATGTTGAACAAAACACCCATGACTTTTGACTGGAGGCAACTGCATTATATCACCAGGAAGGAGCACATTAACTCCGCTGAGTACCTTATAGTTATTAATCATACATAGAAAATTATGAAATAATGATTGTTTTAAAAAATGTAACCGATTTCAAATACATGATCATACTTAAGTGGTACTTGAATGGACCTATATTATGTAAAAAGACAATAATCGAAAACGAAAAAGCAATCAATGCCCATAAATATGAATTTGACTGATGTAATAACGGTGTTGGATTTTTTTTAAATATACGTGTATATTATTATAGATAAAATTTATATTATATCTAGAAATTAGTTTGTAGAAGCAGGTGCCGATTCAAAAAAGTGTCTAAGGAATTATTTAAGTATTTAGACAATATTATTTCTTACTTTTTAGTGCATATTTATGTGGGTTCCATTTTTTAAAAAAATAATGATTAATGTTTTAAAAAGTCAAGTCTAGATTATTAACAACTTAAAATGATTGTTTTGTAATAGGAATATATCTAACTGTAGATTTTAGTATTTATTATTTGTTTGTGATTAATCACATGAGCATTATATAAGCTCGAAGCTTATGCATTAGGTATATGAAATAGAAATTTTGTGGCGTATGAAAAATTTCATGCCTGACCGGTATTCAAAACCGGAACTTCCGAATGAAAAGACGAATCGCTACCACTCCGCCACGGAGACCGCTCTTAATTTAAATCATTATATTTTCAATAATTTCCTTTTCTGAATTTGGTCGGTATTAAAAGTAAGAAATTCTGAAATAAATTTTAAACAATGTTTTTAATAATTTTTTGGTTTAAATAAATATACGATTTTTGACTGCTTTGTATTTATAAAAATAATAATTGTTTATCATATATTCGCTCAATGATCTGAATAAACAAGCAGTATATCTCGGTAATGAACCCATATTAATTGAATAGATAAAAAAAAATTACCAACGTTTAGTCTAAATAAAAATGTAATTAATCGTGATGAAATAATCAATGAAAAAATTTATTTCAGTATAATGAAGGATAATTTAAAAATGAATGAACATTTGTTGTTAACGAATGTTTATTTTTTTTACCAACCGTAGAGAGTTTTGAGTACTAAGATCAATTAAATGAGGTGTATTCAGAGCTAATGGAATTTTTCTTTGTGTGTGAAGTACTCAACAAAAATACAATGCGCTCAAACGATCACACATACGTACCCGTACCCCTACAAACAATTCTCTCACATGCACACGTTGTATAGTATAAAAATAGAATGAAATATTATTTCAATTAATTAGTAAGCCAAATGAAATTTTAATTTTTAATCCACTACTTTGTTAATTTGAAATTAACAAATTTTCTTTCAAATTAAAAGTTAAAAAAAAATAGTAAATTTTCTTTCCGGTTATAACAAAACAATTAAAGATAAGTTGTATTCTTTTTAGTAGATTCGTAAGAAAGCTACCTATTGTAATGGGTACAATAGGTACCCATTACAATACTTCCTGAAAAAAGACTTCCGGAAAATTTCTTAATTTTTTTTCCTTACGTAATTTGACTGGTTTGATGCAGCTCTCCAAGATTCCCTATCTAGTGCTAGTCGTTTCATTTTAGTATACCCCCTACAACCTAGATCCCTAACAATTTGTTTTACATATTCCAAACGTTGCCTGCCTGCACAAAATTTTCCTTCTACCTGTCCCTCCAATATTAAAGCGGCTAATCCAGGATCCCTTAATAAAAAAATGCTTAATTCTTCATCAATTTGCCGCAACACCTCTTCATTTGTCACTTTATCCACCCATCTGATTTTTAACATTCTCCTATAGCACCACATTTCAAAAGCTTCTAATCTTTTCTTCTCAGGTACTCCGATGGTCCAAGTTTCACATTCATATAAAGCTACGCTCCAAACATATACTTTCAAAAAATATTTTCCTGACGTTTAAATTAATATTTGGTGTAAACAAATTATATTTCTGACCGAAAGCTCGTATTGCCTGTGCAATTCGGCATTTTATATCGCTCCTGCTTCGTTCATCTTTAGTAATTCTGGTTCCCAAATAACAAAATTCTTCTACCTCCATAATCTTTTCTTTTCCTATTTTTACATTCAGTGGTCCATCTTCATTATTTCTACTACATTTAATTTTTTTCGTCTTGTTCTTATTTATTTTCATGCGATAGTTCTTGCGTAGAACTTCATCCGTGCCGTTCATTGTTTCTTCTAAACTTTTTTACTCTCAGCTAGAATTACTATTTCATCAGCAAATCGTAGCATCTTTATCTTTTAACTAAGTTTTAAGTTTTATGTTAGATCTTTCATGGTTTTTAGTTTTCTTTTTAGTCTTACTTTTATCCGAGAATGGGCCCTTTACCCCATCTCGGACTTTGTTAAATTCTATTCGCTTTTGGTTTTATCTTCGATTTTATCTGTGATATTAGTTGTAAGTTTTGCTCATCTTTTAGATTAGCTTTATTTTCTTTTATTTTTTATTAAAAAAAATTCCGGGCGATGATAACGCGCAGGCGTTTTTTGCCCTCTCCCCCAAAAAAAATCCTTATCTTTTCACTTTGTGCTGTTACTCCAGATCTAAATTGTGCTTTAAGATCATTAACTACTTGTTCTATTTAAAAATTAAAAAGTAATGAAGCTAGGGGACATCCTTGTAGGACTTCCTTTTTTATTACGCCTTCTATCTTATGTTCTTCAATTATTACTGTTGCTGTTTAGTACCTGTAAATCTTAACAATTGTTCTATCTCTGTATTTGAACCCTATTTTTTTTTTTTAATGCTGAACATTTTATTCCAGTCCACGTTATTGAATGTCTTTTCTAGGTCTATAAATGTCAAGTATATATGTTTGTTTTTCTTCAGTCTTCCTTCTACTATTAATCTGAGCGCTAAAATTGACAGCCCTTGACCCTATACTTTTTCTGAAACCTAATTGGTCTTCTCCTAACATTTCTTCTACCCTACTCTCATTCTTCTGTACAGAATTCTAGTTAAGATTTTTGATGCATGACTAGTTAAGCTAATTGTTTTGTATTCTTCACATTTATCTACTCCTGCTTTCTTTGGTATCATCACTATAACACTTTTTTTAAATCTGACGGAACTTCCATTTTTTTGTAAATATTACACACCAGTTTGTATAATCTATCTATCGCTTTCTCACCAGCACTGCGCAGTAATTCTGCAGGTATTCCGTCTATTCCAGGAGCCAATTTCTGCCATTCAAATCTTTTAATGCTCTCTTAATATCAGATCTCAGTATTGTTTCTCCCCTTTCATCCTCTTCACCTTGTTCTTCTTCTTCCTCTGTAATACCATTTTCTTATGCATTTCCGCCATATAACTCTTCAATATATTCCACCCACCTATCGACTTTTTCCCGTGTGTGTTTTCAACTTAAATTTCCTGTGTTCTTCGTCCATTTTACCAATGTTCATTTCTCTTTCCACTTCTGAACACTTCTTTAATCCAGTCTTCTTTCACTAATTTGCACTTTCTGTGTAGTGTTTCCTAATTTTCGTTTTAATTTTCCTTTGACTTTCTTCATCACTAGCATCCTTATATTTTGTACGTTTATCCATCAGCTGCAATATATCCTCTGAAATCCAAGGTTTTCTATCAGTCCTCTTTGTTCCGCCTAGGTTCGCTTCTGCTGATTTAAGAATTTCCTTTTCAACATTTTCCCATTCTTCTCCTTTTTCTACCTTATCTTTTTATTCAGATCTCTTGCGATGTCTTTCTCAAAAATCTTCTCTACCTCCTCTTCCTCAAACTTCTCTAAATTCCACCGATTCATCTAACACCTTTCTTTCAGAATTTAAAATCCCAATCTACATTTAATTGCCACTAAATTATGGTCGTATCAATGTCTGCTCCAGAGTAAGATTTGCAGTCGACGAGTTGATTTTTAAATCTGTGCTTAACCATGATATAATCTATCTGATACCTTGCAGTATTGCCTGGATTGTTTGTGTATATTCTTCTATTATGATTTTTAAACTGGGTGTTGGCAATTACTAAATTATACATCGTTCAAATTTCTAAAAGTCGGTCTCCTCTTTCTTTCCTTTTGCCCAGCCCATATTCACCCACAAAATTTACTTCCTTGCATTTTCCAGTGCTTGCATTCCAATCTCCAACTATTATTAAAATTTCATCCCCTTTTATGTGTTTAATTGCTTCGTCAATTTCATCGTATCCACACTCGTCATCATCATCATCATGAGCACTAGTAGGCATACATATGTTAACAATCATTGTTGGCGTAGGTTTTGATTTAATCCTTATTTCAATGAATCTGTCGCTATGCATTTTTAAATACTCTACTCTCTTTCCTAACTTCTTGTTCATTACGAAACCTACTCCTGCCTGCCCTTTATTTGAAGCTGTGTTAATTATTCTAAAATCACCTGACCAAAAGTCGTTTTCCTCTTCCCAACGAACCTCGCTAATGTCTACTACATCTACATTTAATCTATCCACTTCCCTCTTTAAATTTTCTAACTTACCAACCTTTTTTAGATTTCTAACATTCTACGCTCCGACTCGTAGAATGTATTTTTTAATTTTCCAGTGACCCCTTCCTTAGTAGTCCCCACCCGGAAATCCGAACTGAGGACTAGTTTACCTCCGGAATATTTTATCAAGGAAGGCGTCCCCGTCTTTGTTATATGAAAATTCAGAAAGCTATATTTTCTTGGAATAAAAGCAGCTGTAGTTTTCCATTGCATCAGCTATACAGTACTCAGAAGATTGAGTGATGTTGATATGGCCGTTTAAGTCCTCCTGATCTACGCCCTTAATTACTGAAATAGCTGCTGCGCTCTTTAGGAATTATTCTTTAGTCTGGTTCTCAACAGATCTCTCCGATATGGTTGCTCCTTCGGTTCAGCTACTCTGTATCACTGAGCATTCAAGCCCCCTCACCATCGGCAAAGTCTTATGATTCATAACGCGAGAATTTCGACATATTTTTGCGTTTCACATCTCACAGATCCCAAAACCACCGTCAGTCCAAAAGATTATATATATATATATTTTTTTTTTTTCACTTTCTTGTAGACTTGATAACTGCCGTAATTTTTCGCCAATCACTTTCAAATTGATGCATAAAATATAACGTCGAAAAATCTCGGTCAAGTTCGTTAATGGGCAAAAACAGCATGGTGATGGTCATGGTTGTGGGGGGGAGATTTAAAAAAATATTGCTATAACTTTCTTAGTAACTAAAATATGGAATTTTTTTGAAGTTTCTACTATTCTTTGGATAAGGGCATAAACTTATAAAAGTTTTTAAATATAATCAACCACTGCCCCAGGGGGTGGAGAAAATGGGGTTTCGAAGACAAAAAAAAAATCATACTTCCCTTTATAGGCACAAATATCAAATCGGTATAAAGTGGTCATGAGTCCTGTACACATTACTAAAAATTTTGTTTAAACAATTTTTTATATGACCAACCCTTACGGCAAGGGATGACCAAAACAAAAAAAAAAAACAGTGAAAACAAAATATCGCTATAACTTTCTTAAATAAAATATCGGATTCATTGAAGATACTAAATTGATAGGAAGATAAGGTAATTCTCTTTTCGGTATGTACAATATGATAGGGTATCTAACGTAAGTTGTAATACTTAATGTGGATAATGTAGACCTGTTTTACTTTCAAATCATCTTCTCAACATCATTGTTGTTACATTTATACATGGTTTTAAATAAAAATTTCTGAAAACATTGTCTTTTTTTATCAATGCATAGAGACAAACCTAGAATCTCCCACTAATCGTCAAATACGTGTGTTCAAGTAGTTCAGGAAAAATCATAAGAAAGTCTTAATAAATTTAGCAATAGCTTGTAGTATAATGAGAACACGTAGTGTCCGTAAAACATGTAAAGCAATGTTTGATACCTTCCGGCGTGCGGAAAGGAACTTTTTAACTTAAAACAGATTTTTGAATGATTATTTATTTTTTTTTTAACATTTATTTCTTTTTTTGTTGCGTTGTTAAATATCAATGCTATTACTTAGAGATATATTTTTCAAATTTTGTTTGTGTTGTAATTAGTGCAGAATTGGTTTACGAATGCTTTTGAAGTAAAAATTGTGTTAAATCAAAAAGCCACGAAAATGTGTAAATTTAGTGAATAGTTTTTTTTACATTTGTGATGGAATTACATTTTTGTCACAGAAAAGCAATAAAAAACAATCTGTAGCTTTTGCTGTGCCTATGGTTTGGTGGGAACCTACAAACCATAGCAGATAACTACTATTTCTGTTTGACTCCACCTATAAAGGCAGGATTGTCAACGAAGAAAAAAGGAACAATTCAATACCCTAATCTTCCATCTGCTATTCAACCTACTCCACGTTCATATACTTTACCAGTTCCGACTCCATCCCAAAATTATGAGCTTGAAGTAGAAAATGAAGACAGGGTGGAAAAAGTATCAACAAGCCTTTCACATCTCATTACTCTGATGTTGACGAGAAAGATGATAAACCGCACAGACTGAGTCAAGCGCAATTGAGTGATCTCATTTGAGAACTTGATCTGTCGACGAGAATGCAGTACTTCTAGGGTCAAGACTACAGCAGTGGAATCTTATCCAACTTAATGTCAGGATCTTACAATACAAACATCATCACAAAGATCTGCCTTCTTTTTTTGAGAAGAAAAACAATCTTGTTGTTTGCTGAGACGTTAATGGCATGATGAAATGTTTGAATTTGAATCATGATCCAACTGATTGGAGGCTATTCATAGACTCCTTCAAGCTTAGTTTGAAAGCTGTATTACTTCACCTCAGGAACCGTCTTCCTTCAATTCCTGTTGTCATGCAGTTCACACGAAGGAGACTTATGCAAACATGGTAATCCTCCTAGACTCAATCAAATATGCTGAATATAAGTGGAAAATCGGTGCCGATCTAAACGTCATCTCTGTACTCTTAGGAATGCAACTGTGGTACACTAAATTTATGTATCTGGGACAGTAGGGATAGGAAAACACATATTCAAGCAAACTGGTCTGCAAGATATTTTAACTCTAGCTAGAAAAATGTCTGTCATTGCCGAGCATCTCGTGGACCCAAAAGATGTTCTTCTTCCATCCCTTCTTACAAAGCTGGGTTTGATGAAAAGTTTTGTCAGAAGTATGAACCGAGAAGGCCTTTTCGTACTTAAGAGGCTAATTTCTTACATTCATTGATGCAATAATTAAGGAATTTTTGTTTGACCAAATTTTGTGAGGGGAAAGAAAAGGAAGCTTGGGAAGCCTTAAAGGAATTCATGGATTTTTAGGCAACGAATGAGATAATAACTAAAGTCAGTTGGTGACAGTACTTCTGCAAAACTACCATCAACATGGATGCAACATATTCCTTAAAATCCATTTTCTCCACTCACTCCTGCACTTTTTTCTCCTAGTTTTGAAGTTTCAGTGATGAATATGGAGAAAGATTTCATCAAGATATTTCTGTAATCAACAGAGATATCAGGCTCATTGGAATGAAGTAATGCTTGGGGAATACTGCTGGTCTGTGTGTAAGAATGCTCCAAAACTCACTTTTAATAGGAAAGCCAAAGACAACGATCTCATGAAGCCACCACATGATTCTCTTCAGACACAACCAACTGCCAGATATTTTTCATCGATTAAGAACTCTTAGATTGTAACTGTCATTAAAACAATGCCAATTATTATTGGCATATGTAATTAAAACGTACTGTTTCCTCTTAATTCGTTAAAATAAAATACTTCCACCTACTTTATATCACAGAAACTAGAACTAATAAAAATCATATTCGTTTTTTTCAATCCAAAATTAGTAAGATTTGACTGTTGAAGTGAAAGAAACGTAAAAAAATGTTTTGTTGGGCAGTGTTATGGATTTTCATTTTTATCTAAACACCAATTATATATATTTAAATTGACTTTAATTCCTTCAGATTAAAAAATTGATTCAAATATTTACGTATATCATATAATATGCAAAATTAGAGATGGAAACTTATATCCGTACCTCATTTTAATGATTTGGTTTTCTTAATTAATATGAATTACCTATAATTAAGACAATCAAGCCGTTTCCTTATTTTTAATAAACAAAAAATTAGTACACAGTTTCTATTATATTTTTCAAGCAAGTATAATTGGAGATTACGTAGAACATATAATTTAGGACGAAAAAAAGTTTTTTCATAACGTATATCAGCAGATATTTATTTCATGCGTTTTAATAACTGTCAGATCGATCGTCCGATGGAGGTGGGGCTTATTTCCAACTTGGTTGCAGTGCATCCAAACAGGATTGTGTGATACCTCGAAGTTCTTGGTCGTTGTTAGGAAAATTAGTTACAAGTGGAAAAAAATTATTGAACTATTAAAAAAAATAATGACAAAAGTTATAAGAAGCAACCTAGTTCAAATACTTATGCCTGTAGCACAATTGTAACGGGGGTACTCAATTAATTGTTTATTTATTGAACAATTTTTAAAATAAACTAACTTTTTTTAATAAAATCTATTTACTTAGTTATTAATAATTTTATTTATAATGGTACTATTGGTTTTTTTTTAATGTTATTGTTATGTTTTTATTTTATGTATATTTGCATTTTATTATCCCCTAATCTCTCAAAAATTGTACGTTGTAATTACTAATATGATATTATTTCATTACTATTGACATTAAAACAAACAAAATAAAAGATTACTGATGATAATCTGATATTTGATTTCAAAATGATATAAAAATATCATGCTTCTTTTGAAAAATAATTTTTGCGTCGTTTATATGTTGATTACCATAGTTTTTCTGGTTTAACGTTGTTTACACGTTGATCTTTATTATTTTTGTATGATTAATTTTTATCAGAAAACATTTCCAGTAAGCAAGTAAAATCAACAGTAAAAATGTATATTTATGATTTATACTGCTAATGTAAAAATATATATTCATAAATCTCTGTTACAGGCGCTTAGTTCGTTTTGCTTTTTAAAATAAAAAAAGCTTTTAAAATTATTTTAATTTAAAATATCATTTTAAATTAAAATAATAAAGAAATAATCAGGTGATAGTTTTATAGTTTCCTATATGAATTTAATATTAGGTTTATAGTAATAAAATTAATGTTCAGATCAACTGGACGTGATGGCTGTGTAACATGCATGTTAAGCTGTACACGATTGCAACATTTATCAACATCGAGCTCTCTCCGTATCGGTCTTCTTTAGAAGAGTAAATTTCTTTTACTCTATTAAATTTTGAAAAAAAAAATGAAAAAATAAGTAAATGCTTATGAGATATATAGGAAATTTGTTGAAGCTTAACTGAACTATGAAAGTTATTATGAACTTGTACATGTAGTTTATTTTGTTCTAAAAGAAAGTAGTTAAAAAATTTCCTATTTTTTACGAAAAAATAATTGGTTACATTTACACATTTTAAGATAATTGAATAAAATTTATGCAAATAGTAGTACAATACAAAATTCTCATTAAAGTTCAAAATTTATGTAACTGTTTAAAATGTTCATTACGTTTCATTAAAAAAAACGAAAAAAAAACAGAAATAAAAAGTGACAATTAAAATGTCACTTAAAAAAAAAAACAAATTCGCTAACTAGCAAAGTCAAACAGTTTTTCCTTTAATATTGTCTAAAGGATTTAGTTTCGATGTAAGCCAAATTAAAATTCTTTTCCACCATTGATTTAATCAATAATTAATTAGAAATAACCTAAAAATAAATCAGTTACGATAGAGATGTTTGCAATTTTACGTTAGTAATTATTGCAGTATTTAATTATCAGTAATTTATTTAGCGTAGTATCAATGAGCCATATATTGCCCGATACATGGTGACACTTAAGAGACAGTAATAATGTTCTGTTAGTGGATTAGTTCTACTTAGAGAAATACGTTTTGTAGCTAAAAATGTTATTATATTAAGCGAGTTTTAATCTAAGCTTTTGTTGATAAAATGTTTCACCTTAGTTATTTGATAAATACATTACAATTATCAAAAGAACTTATTTGTGAAAATAGAAAGTCTAAATCTGTGTATTTTGTCAAAAGAAGTAAAATTTAAAGATAAAATAATAATAATAATAAATAAATAATTAAAAGAATTATTAAATTGTAATCTTTTTTTTTTTGAAAATAATTAAAATATTTAATACGAGATTTATGTTTGATTCTGGAACTATAGTAGGATATTAGCTATTAATTTATTATCTAACCCAAATGCGCACGGTCTACTTTTATTTTGAAAAACATAATTACGAAGGCTTACATAAGAGGAAGTAAATCTGAATTTTACATTCATTGTAATCTAAACCCAAAACAATTCTTGAGCTGAATAAATTTAGATAGGCTTTTGTAATTAAATTGCTAAATACTATTTGTACACAATTTCTTAATTAAATACAAATAATTAGGAAATGGATATTTATTATTATTTATTTAATTTAGCATAAATTTAATTTAATAAAAGCAAAAAAAAAAAAAAAACACATTAAATGGAACATGTTAACTTTGTTGGACTTTATTTATAAAAGCTGTAAATGTAAAACAAATATAATTTGATAAAAGTATAACTTTTATGAAAATAATTAAAAATATTCCTTTTTATTCTGGGTCTGGAATGTAATATAACTGCTAAAAAAATTTTAATTTTAATAGCCCTCTAAGTGATGAAGAAAAATAAAAAAAAGTTTTAATAAAAATTAAAGGAACACGGACAACTGGTCAAACATTAACATAATCGCAATTAGAAATAAAGAATAAACAAAATAAATGAGTCCAAAAAAAAACCAAAAAAAACAGGATATATATATATATATATATATATATTTTAGAGGTGGGGAATAAATTTAAAAAAAGTTTCTAAAATAATTCATATATAATGATTATATATATTATTTATTTAATATTTTTAATATATTTATAATTTTTTTATTTTATTTCATTATTAGTCGTTCATAAAAATTTTGAGAACATAATATGAGCCAATTTCGCACGAACTTCTTCTACTTCGTTGTCATTCTGGAATCGTCCTTCCGACATCAGTGAGAACATCCTTCAATTTTCTCACACCTTGAAGGACTCTAAAGGATATCCATCAGTGTACCGTCTTCCGTCGCCCAAACAAAAAAAAAATTGCAGGCAAATAAATTTGAACTGTATGGAAGGTATTCTTAGATTTTCCAGCAAACCTTTTTCCAGTTTATCCCAAGTGCTAACGGTGTATGACAGTCTAGGGCTGTCGTGTCACATTTCTTATTGGCTGGAAGTACCTTTTGCTCCTGTAGGTGACTTTCATTTTGTACAAGAGCTGGCAGCAGTATACAGCATTCAAGTGTGACTTTCGTGGGGAAAATTTACAAGCAAAACGCCTTTCCAGTTCCAGTAGAAGGTTGTAAGAATCTTTCTACTATGACTGAAAGTTAGACGCCCTCATTCGTAAGGAAATTCATGATAATACGTTGCGCAACTAACGATGGAATTTCTTGGTGTTACACGACACTTTTGGCTAGAGAGACGCTAATGCCGAGGCGGCTGAAGCATTCTTCTTCTCCTTCTTCCACCTTCGCCGAAAATATTCCTATACACCAGTCCATTCATGTTCGTCGCGACCCGTAAAGACAAAAGTCCAGCATATATTTGACAGACCCTCGTATTAAGATAAATTTATTCTTAATAAAAAAACTGGGGAAGTAAGATTTAATTATCTCGTTGCAATGTGGTTTCAACGTTATAGAGATATTCGTTTTAATAACTCTGATCGAAAGAATTGAAGACATGACATCTTTTTCATTCTTTTTATTCAGTAGATTTAAAAAACGAATTTTATTTAACAATACTGTTAAATATATCTAACCACTTGTGAATTTGATGATTATTCGAATTCGCTGAGAAAAATAATATTTATTTGAGAGTTTAGGGGTATTTTACTGCTTGTTCCCTACTAAAATCGTCATAGTTTATACTTTAACTAAACTCCGGTATGTTTCTAAAAGGATTGATGAATTTGGGTAACACCGAGAAAATAATACAAAAGAAGAAAAATTTTATCGTTTTGCAAATCCTATTATTTAATTGAAAAAGTTCAGCAGAGACTAATCTGGTAAAACCTTTTAGACAATACGTTATAAAAAATTAATTTTTTATTAATTTTAACATTAACTTAAAACGTATTCGTAATCCTCATTACACCAATTAACATTCAAAAACATTGTCAAAATTTTCAGAAAAAAGGAAGAAAATTTTAATTTCAGAACTTCAAATAAAATAATCAAGAATACATGACAAACACTAATAAACTTAACAACACAGAAATATAGAGCATTTTCTTTTTTTAACCTCCGGGACCACCTTTAGTTATTTCTTCAGAGGATGAGATGACAATTTTTGTAGCGTGTGAAAATGCCACCTGCCTGACCGAGATTTGATCCCGGGACCTCCGTATAAAAGGCCGAGACGCTACTACTCGCGCCACGGAGACCGGCAGAAATATAGAACTTAAAAATATAGAAACAGAAATATAGAACTGCAGAAACATCACTAATTACTACGTTGGGTTACTAGTTGGGAGATTTATTCACAGTTACACGGAAATATAAGAAACCAATTCATTACAGTAGAATAAAACTTTGAAAATCAGAGGTGTGATGCAACTGAAGATACATAAGTTGGTTTTATTAACCGATATAAATATTACAAGTAGCAAATATAATCCAGTTTTACAAAATATGGAATTAAAATTAAAATTTTAAATGTATATAACACTAGATTTATTGAAAAAAACTTCTGTTTGTAAAAGTAACAGAGATAAAGAATACTATTTGATTACCTATAAGCGCGTTTTTTGATTACTTAGACAGGTGTCATTAACAATAATTTCATCTGTATACTGACTACGATCTGGTTAAAAGCTCGGAAAGTATTTTATATATGCACATTTCCAAAAGCTAACCGTTTTTAAAATTTATTTTAAAAAATCTCAAATTTAAAAAAAAAAGAATATTACTGAACTATAATCAGACTTTACTTTTTTATATTGTAGATTCTTATTTTTCATCGTTTTTTTTTTTAGAAAGGATCAGAAGACAAATCTAATCCGCATTTTCTTCGTGCCTGAACATCTGTCTTATGTTACATTCTATCTGTTCTCTTTTTTCTTTATTCTTTCTTTTCATCCTGCATTATTTACGTACAGTCATTTATCCTGATTTAGACTAGTCTATACATCTTCCACTTTACATTTCTTTTCTCTCTCTATTTTAATGTTAAATCTCTTTAACCTTTCACGGAAGTCGTACAATCAAATGGCTTCACATTTCGTATTATTATTTTTTATTCTACATACATTAATCTGTTGACTTTATGTAATTGTTTTTTTTAAATTTATTAAAAAATATTTCATTTTTAATATTATTTATATAAATTATCTTAAAATAATTTATTATAAAAAAAAAATCACTCGTTTCCATTACTTTTTCCTAACCAAGACTTACGTTATCACTTAATTTTAGATCTCTGTTTTATACTTTGTGTATCCTGTTTTATAACAGCATATTTTTTATTTTGTTTTTTTTACCTGTTTGTATTATTATTACCAGTTGGTATTGTCTGTTTGACATACTGTACCGGGTGGCCCAAAAATTGAGATGCAGTGTAATTGTTTGCTTTTTATTACGTTGTTTATTATATTAACATTTGTCTAACACTGCTAATTATATAAATGCTGAGACAATGTCTAATGCCACATTAGACACATACAGTATTGAGCTGTTTTTTTACAGATTCGAAAGAGTTTCTCAAGTTTTCTTAAGGAAAGCAATCGTCTACTCCTTGAATGTTTTAAATTTTATGGTTTGTATAAGCACCAATACCTCCAATAGCGTTCTAGATTAAATGTACTACTAATTTAGTACAATTTTTCTAGTAACGGTTGTTTTAATTAGGAGTCCATTTACAATAAGCCAGTAACAGGAAACATCTAGTAATTAGTTTGATTAACTGGAAATTTCTTTCTTTCTGTCTATACGCTGAAGTAAGTATTATCGCGTGTTCGCGGTTTGACTAGGATATTGAGAGACTAAAAAACTAAAAATTTCTTATGAATAAAATTTATTACTCTAGAGACACATAAGTAAAATAAATAGTAAAAATAATAATTAAATTAATAATAATAACAACAATATTATATATAATGTACAGAATAGTAATTAAAATAAAAAGACAAGATTTATTTAATGACAGTTAAATTATCAATATCAGAATGCGGTCCAATTTACTAAAAACATTACAATGAGTGCTAGAACCTAGAAAAGTCTAAAGTTCATACAATTCAATTTTTGCAAGTATTATTAGTTCCATGGTTTGTAAAAAAACCTACCCTACACTTTATGAATGAATATAATATTGTCACTGTCACTGCTTTTTTACAATAAATCGCCGAACAACTTCTTGTATTCATCCACTGTCCACAAAGGATGCTTGTGACGTACTGTTCACTCGTTATTACCAAATGATTACTCTTATCGCTATGACCACAACCGCATCGAACATGGCTTCGCAAAACTACTCTATTATCGCTTGTTATTACGACTGCACCGAAGACGGCCTTGCTGAACTGCTGACTCTGTCCGCTAATTCCTGTCAGTATTTATATCACCTGGCCTGCAGAACTAGTACCCGTCTCATCCCTTTAATTGTGAAGCGTAATAATTTTGATCCGTCCGCGCCCTTACGTCTTTCTATATATTTTTATCTGATCGAACAAAAGATTTTGTATTGTTTGTATTATAAAGAACAGATGGTTAAATGGACCCGGTACTCTAAGAAAAGGATCTTTTTATTTCCTTCTGGATTCTTCTTTTCATTATTTTCTCTTTCTTTCTTTTTAATTGGAAGAAATCCGTTACCCTGGTCCGTTATGCTGAATCTGTTACACTGTTATTAGGGCTATCGGTAATGTGTTACTATTGTATAAATAATGCTAGAGTAAATTTATTTTTTTTGTTGGAAATAATTAAATAATTTGTACCTATAATTGTTCAAAGGATTTAATTACAGATAATTTTCTGTGTGAGTATATTATTTATTAAAACATTATCTGTATGTGAAAATACTTTAATTGTAATAGGCCTGTATGGTAATTCTATCGTGTAATTAATTAACGCTGTGTAATTAATTAAATAAATGAATGAATATTAATAAAATGAGAGTGTCCGAGGTTATAATTGTATTACATTGTAATGTCAATTAAATAGAGTATTATTGTACAATTGTAACGATTATTCTGGATAATCGGCCATTAAATTATTATTGTTGATGTTAAATTACTATCCGGTGTTTTACCTATTAGGGCAATTGCAACTCGAATTATTAATTAATTGTAGTGCTTATTAAGCTTTCTCACGTTTCATGTAATATGAGTAAACTATATGTTGGTGTGTGCATGTATATATAACACTTTAGTAATCAATTATTAACATATATATATATTGTATGTATATATATTTTGTGTGTGTGTGTATTTGAAACAAATATGCAAATGCTTCACCGCATATCGAAAATAAATTATAGTTGTTACTGAATGTTGTAGTTAGAAAATTATCAATAAAATATTCTAAAAGCATCTGTAACGATTAACCAATTTGCATTGCACAATTGCATATCGTAAACAGTGTTATTGTATTTACCTGAACAATTTTTTCATATTTTATATATCACTTTCATAACAGTATCAGTGTATTAATTGATTTATAATATTATTACTGATCACTAAAATATGATGTTGTTTATAAGTAACTTAACCATTAGTTTATTAACGGGTATAAATTACTGCATAATTAAACAGTACGTATAGAAATTAATTATTTACTTATTTTATTTTCTGTTTAGCCTCTGGAACCACCGTAAGGTATTGTTGCAGAGGATGAATGTGGATGATATGAATGAATATAAATGAATTGTAGTCTTGTACAATCTCAGGTCAACCATTTCTGAGATGTGTGTGGTTAATTGAAACCCAACCACCAAAGATCACCGGTATCCACGATCTAGTATTCAAATCCATACTTGCCTTTACTAGGACTTGAACGTTGGAAGTCTCGACTTGTAAATCAGCTGATTTGCGGTGACGAGTTAACCGCTAGATAAACCCGGTGGGCTAATTATTTACTTAATGCTTAATACACACACACACACACACACACATATATATATATATATATATATATATATATATATATATATATATATTATTATTATTATTATTATTATTATTATTATTATTATTATTATGCTTTTACGGCCTACATGGGACCACTTAAGTCAATTTTAGTAGGATCTTTTCTGAGAAAAGCGTGTTATTTTACTCTTTCGAGCTGCCCAGTATTTCTTCATCCGTTCAGATCTTGCTTTCTTTTCTTCATCCGTAAACACCCTCTTCGTTGTATTTTGTCGTTTGTCTGTCTTTTGTTTAAATCTAATGCTTTTATCTTTTAGCTTTGTAATTTTTCCAGTTTTATTCTGTTGGTCAGTCAGGGAAATTCCCAATTCTTTCATATCTTCTCTAATTTCTTTGATCCATCCTACTTCTAGCTTTTGGAACCAGAGCTTTTCAATGATATTTCTTGACAGTCTTGTTTCCGGTGTCCTTATGAGATGACCGAAGAAAGAGATTCTTTTTTTCCGCATAGTATCAGTAACAGGCTCTATTTCTCGATACATCACCTCATTTGGCACAATCCACCATTGGCCTTCTTTTTGGTGTTTTTTATTGATACACGTTCTGACAATTCTCCTCTCTATTTTCAGAATTTTTTCAATTCGGTTTTTCTGAGTGATTTTGAAAAGGGTCTCGCTTCCGTAGGTGACTTCTGGCTGTATTACAGTTTTATAATGTTTAAGTTTTGTTTTAGCAGAAAGGCATTTTTTGTTATATGTTGACCAAGTTAATTTTTGGGATTTAATCATTTTATTTGTCCTGTTTTGCCATGTCACTTTTTCATTTAAATTATAAGTTATTATTTCCCCTAGATATTTAAATTGTTTTACTATTTTAATTTTCTGATTGTTTACCGTAATGTGCTCTATTACCAGAGGATCTATGGCCATTAGTTCAGTTTTTTCGAAAGAGATATGAAGCCCTATCTTTTGTGCTAGGTTTTGAAGGCTCATGATTTGTGTTTTGGCTTCTTGAATATTATTTGCTAAAAGAGCGAGGTCATCTGCAAATCCTAGGCAATTTAGTGTGATGGAGTTTTTCTTAGTACCCATTTTTATATTTTTGGGATTTATTTCATACCATTTTATTCGAGGGCGCAGTTAAAAAGGAGTGGTGAGAGGCCGTCTCCTTGCCTCAATCCAGTTTTTATGTAGAAGGGTTGAGAGAGTTCACCTCTGAATTTCACTCTGGACTGGGTATTGGTTAAAGTTAATTTTATCATGTTTACGAGTTTAGGGTGAAGGCCCAGGTTTCTCAGAATATTCAGCATGGATGGTCGGTGTATACAATCATAGGCCCTTTTAAAGTCGACGAAGGTGATTATTAGTTGTTTTTTCCGTCTTTTATATAAGTCCATCATAAGTTTTAGGGATATTATTTGCTCCGGGCAACCTCTCCATGGCCTAAATCCCCCTTGGTATTCCCCAAGTTCCAGTTCAAGTTGGTCTTTGCATCGGTTGTATATGATTCTCGACAGGATTTTGTATGTGCAATCCAGGAGAGATATGCCTCTGTAGTTTTCCGGATTAGTTTTATCCCCTTTTTTATGTAATAGATGGATGAGGGCTGTGGTCCTGTGTTCTGGAAGTTTTTCTTCGTTCCATATTTTCACGAGGCATAGATGTAGGGAAGTTTTGACTGAATAAACTGATGAGTGTTTCCAGAGTTCTGCGAAAAGCTGGTCTTCTCCGCATATATATATATATATATATATATATATATATATATATATATATATATATAATAAACACGAAAAATTTAATAAACTTTCATGGCATGCTTTACTGGTGAAAATAAAGAAGAAGATTTGTATAAACATAGGTTTGGAAACGTTTCTTTAGCGAGTGTTGGCTGGCGAAAAATTACGCCCTGATTTCTTCGCTTTTGATAAAATTAAGCCAGACTGTAATTCTTGGAACCCAAACTAATCGCTAAATTTTTTTTAAATTTAAAATCTGACATGAAATGCCGATACACAAATATCTGTCAAAATTGCACACCGATAACTAAAATTTATTTGAAACGTCTCAATTGATTATAAAAAAATGTGCTTGGAGATTGAATTTAAAATATATGTAAGATTAATATAGGACGCAAACAAAACACCACAATATTTTCGTTTTTTTTTTTTAATGTAATAAAACGTTATTTTTGTAAACATAGCAGTTGTCATTAAAATGTAATTTTATATAAATGTATTTCATAAAATAGAAGATAATTTATTTTATGACAGCTGAAATTTCGTAATATTTGTTTTTTGGAGATTAACTTTTGTTCTAGTCTACGTCCCTTAAAGGGGCGTAGACACTAGAATATGATGGGTAATCAAAGTTGAAGCTGAAGTGGTTTAGAGTATAATTTAAACTACCGTTTACTTTCAACTTGACTACTATTCTTTTTGTAATACTTTGAAAATATTTGTTTTTTTATTTGTCTGTTGAAAAAAAATTATTTTTCATTTATTTGTGTTGTACAAGTATTTGTATTTACTTTTACTAATTTATCTATATTTTATATGCTGATGATTATTTAAAAGTTAAATCCATTTCAATTTTATATTTCATACGATTTTTGATTATTTTCACTTTTTGGTTTATAAAAGTACAGTATTGTAATTTGAAAAATTTTATAAACGTGCAATTTTTTGTTTTCCCTACAAAATAGAAAGAAGTTTGGCGTGATTATTTTTCAAGCGAAAAATGTAGAAAATTGAATACTAGCGTAATGATAGAAACATTACAATAAGTCGAATAATTAGACACCATTGGCTTACAAAAAGAAAAAATTGGAAAGAAAGATAAGAAGAAAAGTGACGAATTAGTGATTCTACCTGAAACGAAACTGCCTATAGTAAACAATAATAAAATAAAGGATAGTAGAAATGAAAATAAGATTACCGAAATGTGGTATGTTGATGTATATAGCTTACAGAAGAACCATTTGCAATTCAATAGGCAAAGAGGAGAGCGGTAAAAATTATTGGATGTATTATTACTTATTAGCTACTTGCCATGGGCCAGATTCGTAGTGAAAGATTTATTTAACGAGCGCTTTTATAAAAGATATGCGTTGTTATTACAGCCTATTTTAAGCGATTTTGTTTATCTGTAGACGAATTTACGCTGCGAATAATATCGATAAGCTTAATATTTCATAATAAAAATTTTTCATTATTAATCTTTTCCCCTGCTTGTCTAGAGTTAGGTGGAAGGGATTTAGCTGGATTTTTACACCAGGGTATTCCTTCTGACACCAGCCTACTAGAGGAATGCATTTTTAGGGTGTGAAAAATCTGAAGTATAACGGAGTTTGAACCCGAAACCGTTCGAATGGAAAGAAGTGGTTTACGCTTCCATCGAGGAAGTTGTCAAAATTTTATTACAAAACGTATTACTTTATAAAACATTGTTTAATTCTGAAAAATCCTTGAAGTGTTTTAATATTACGGTTTCACTCACATCCTCTCATTAGCTCTTTACTTGTGTTACCTGTTGTATCACTAGCTGCTTGGTAATTTTTTCCTTTCTACATTATTATGGTGATATTTTTTTCTGTTTAGTCTCCGGAATCACCGTAAGATATTACTTTAGAGGATGAATGTAGATAATACGTATGAATAAAGTGTAGTCTTGTACAGTCTCAGGACGAAAATTCCTGAGATGTGTGGTTAATTGAAGTCCAATCGCCAATGAACATCGGTATCCACGATCTAGCATTCAAATCCGTATAAAATAAATGCTTTTACTTGGACTTGAACGCTGGAACACTCGACTTCCAAAATCGGCTGATTTTGGTAGACGCTTAATTTATTCTTATGTATTTAATAACTCTTATCGTGTATAGATCAATAGCAAAAGTACTCAAGCGTACCTATTTTTTTGCTGATTGGACACAGTATATACGATTCATTATTTCCCACAGATGGAAATAATAAAAGAACTGGCTCTACTAGTCTCTGTTTGTGAATTATTTGAGGGACAGTGGAACAAGTAAATAATTAATTTTCTTTATATTAATGATTTTCATTATACGATCAGTCTTTGATCTAAACAAGATATGTTTCATTTTAAAATTTTAATATAATTTGCATTTTAGGGACTTGGAATGTTAATATGCAATAGTATATTCGGATCTATACAGAGAACAACAAAAAACCACAATCCCACTTTCTTGCATGGAATCCTTATGTGGAATTTATATTTCTTTAGGACGATTGACTTTTGGGAGTGATTGCTATCGCGTATAAGATTGCACGAAACCTTTGCGGTTATGTTAACTAATATCTTTACGGTTTTTATGGTTTAACTTGTTTGTAATTTAAAAAGAAATACTCCAGTTCTAAAAAAAAGTGCTTGTATTGTTTATAAAAGTAGTTTTTTAAAATATTTATTTTAATACTTTCTGATTACACAAAATTAACTATAAACTGAATTTTTCTTAGTAGGAATATTTTATAATACTTACAAAAATATTTTAAAGTTACACATTTATTACTATCTCAATATTCAAGGATAAATTTATATATAAATAATTTACAGATAAGAGGTAAGACACATAACCTACGATGCGTGAAAATATAGGATCCTTTTAATCCCTAATATTGATTAATGCATAATTTTGGTGAATTTTAAATAGTTAAATTAATATTTAATCATTATGTTACAAAAATAATTCTTTACTAATGAACAAAAAAAATCCTTTTCTATATATATATATATATATATATATATATTTGAGAAATCTATAATGGGATAGTCAATAATTTAATATGATTCTACGTCATCTGAAATTTGAAAATCGGTAAACTGTAAACGTTGTATTACAGTAGATTGCAAAAGCTGTTTTACTGTTACTACTTACGGCATGATGACGTTATCTAAAACAGGATGCATCACTCTATAAAGCTATGTCGCTTATCATGGACTGTTTCCTGATATTGTTCATTAAGGAGGTTCTATAGTATTGTAAATTATAATTAATTTCCGAAGAGGCCGGTGGATAGATGAGATTACCTTTTTGTCTTTTCAGATTACATCAACCAACTACTTTTGGTAGCTTTCTTGGTTCTCGTGAAATAAAGCATCTTCTGAAATGCAGTCATTTATCAGTATAACTTTGAAACAGCTTATAACGTAGTAGTTTGGAAATCTTTGATTTTTACTTCGCCGAGTCTTATTTGTGGGTCTTGTGTTTAATAGTAGATTATATTGTGTTGAACTTTAACGAATGGGCTGAACCAAAATTAAGATAGTTAATATATATCTTTCTTGTTAAATTTTCAGATATAAGATCACTTTTTTTAACATATTATAAAATGTTTTTTTTTTAAATATCCTTTTTTATTTTCTGCTTTAGATTTCTAAAGAAAAATATTTTTATTGAAAGCATTAATTAGATAATTTCTGATTTCTTCAAAATAAAAATATGTAGGTTAAATAAATTTTTATTTCATAATTTTACTGATTGAATATGCAATAATAATAATAATAATAGTAATATTTAATTTGATATTTCCGTATGTTTAATTTTCTAGTTTTATTTCGTGTTTATATTTAATTTCCACTCTATAATATTATATTTAAATTTTCAGGTCATCTGTACAAAGGATTGTGTTTCAGTAGTGAAACGTACTGTTTCTTTTTTCATTTTAAACTACTAAATGCAATTTATTTTGTTATAAGTATAAATAATGCGGTATATTAAATGTTATTGAAATAAAATCGAAAAAATAAAAAAACCCAAGAAACGTTTACAAAGAATAAAATTAGTTATTAGTTATATGCGTCTAGTTATATTTATATTTTTAAATAATCATCAACAGCAGATTCAAGGGAAGTTAACAAAAGGAAATATAAGTATAAAAACAAAACTTAAAATAAATAAATGTAAAAAAAAAATTGGCAAACAGTGTCACATGATTTTCCCAGGAATTAACAATAAAAATTAAAAGAGATAGAACCAAAAAAAAAAAAAAAATTAGAGCTGTGAAATAAATTTTAAGAAAAGCTTTTTAAAATATTCATGTATAGATTAAGCCTAATTAATTTTGCTTAATTAAAGTTCTCTTTAAATCTAATATCCCCTTCAATAATGACTAAAATAAGAAGAGAAAATTAAAAAAAATATTTCCTGCATTTTAGGTCCGGGGTCTTTTTTTTTTTAAAGAGGTGATGAATACCATTTACGGATGCCTAAGCAGTGTCGAGCTCGCTAACAGGATCCGCAAGATGGAGTTAACTGTGTATATATTCCTGCGCACTACCGACTAAACCAGTTTTGTAAACTAAAGTCGGGGTCTATAATTAAAAAAAAAAATTGTAGAAATTTCTTGATAGCGCTATATATGAAGTATAAATTTAAAAAAAATTTGAAAGAATATTTAAACTGAAAGGAACAAAATATAATATAATATATAATAATAATATTGTTATAATAATATTCTAATAATAGAATATAGGGCAAACGAACAAAAAAACACATATTTCAATTTTAAGAGGGTGGGTTGATTTTTTGAAAAACTATTTTTTTGATTATTTATATATACATTGAACGTAAAAGATTTGCTTTTTCTCTAAAATGCCTCTGAAGAAAATCGAAATTGGTTTTTTATCGATATTCCATCAGGTTTTTGAAAAAAAATTAATTCGATCAATACCTCATATATATTACTATTTGAGCAAATTTGAAGAAAATCGGCTTAGTCAAGCCTGAGGTAGAAGGTCAAAAGCAGTGCGATACATAAATACCCGTATATACGTACGCACATACATATATATACGAGTATATATTTTTATATCTAGTTGAACTAATTGGATCCTAATACGTAAAGATTTGTAAAAAACCCAATACTCCATTTTTGACAATGTTCACTATACTTTCTCCTTTAATTTAGCTGTTCTAGCTACGTTCGCCGGGAAAGTAGTAATATTAAAAATATTAGCCTACTTATGAAAAAAATACAAACATTTTATTTTTACTTTATTTATTCAAGAAGTTTACAAATCTGTCAATTAAAAAATAATAAAATATCGCTTAGTCAGCCAAAGTTGAAAGTGAAGAGTTACTTTAAATAATTTCAAATGTCATTAATGGTTCAACAATAATTTTTTTTTATGTGAAAACTTTTGTGTTACCCTATTCTATATAAGGAGCCATTGAGTAGTGACTGTTAATGAGTTTTGTATTGTGATTCCGTAAATATTATTTTCTTGATTAAAATATTTATTTATTATTTTTTCGTTGCTGACGAGCTATGGACCATGAAATATTTTTTTCTTTTTAATTTTCCACAGTGCTCTTTATTCCTTTGGAGAAAGACTTTTTTCTTCCTTCGGACCACTTTATTCTCTTTAGATTTTCTTCATGCGGTTTCTTCCTAGAAACTTTTAAATTCTTTAATTTCTCTCTTTTTCTGTTTAGCCTCCGGAACCACCGTAAGGTATTACTTCAGAGGTTGAATGAGGATGATAAGTATAAATGTAAATTAAGTGTATTCTTGAACAGTCTCAGGTCAACCATTCCTGAGATGTGTGGCTAATTAAAACTCAACCATGATTGTGGACCGGTATCTAAGATCTAGTCTTCAAATCCGTATAATAGTATCTGCCCTAACTAAATATAATAATTTAATAATGTATTATACCGGGTGATCATTTGAAAAGTTACCATGTTTATTATTCTACAGCTATCAGTCCCATCGTATTTCTGTTTGCAGATTGGTTCCCCCCCAGAATGGTATACAACCATTCTGGTTTAAAACTATTTTCAAAGGGGTGGAACCCACTCTCTTCGTTACACCTACCACAACTCAAAAATCTTAAATGGCAATGGTAACATTTAATTACATTAATTGACACCCGAATAAAAGTAATTAACTTTAGTGAAAAGAGAATTAAAATCCACCCACCTGTTCGCTAGGTAGGTGTAAAAAACCATTTGGGGTAGTACTTTTTTTAATTTTCAGTCCAATAAAAATACCTATAAAATTACGTGATATTACTTCTTAAACCATTTGAAATAATTATAATTTGTGGATTAAAACTGTGAAAATTATTTTTTAAATTACAAACACGAAATTTTGTCCTTAATTTTTTTTCTAAATTTTCAAGGGTTAAAAATGTATTTTTCTTTAAATGAAGCGATGTAGCTTGTGACATCACATTGGATAACAAGTAATTTGGTAGAAATAGATAAAAATTGGTTCACTGGAATTGAAGTTATGATTAAAAATATGGTTTTTTTTTAGGTTATGTTGGGCTAGTGTTACTGACCAAAGCATTAGGTCTGAAGTCGTCCGTTCTTGTTAAAAATATGGGTTTTTGGGTTTCTCCGGCGTGGAAATATCGTACCAGTAAACACAGCATTATAACATCAGTTAAACATACTAAAAACCAATAATAAGGTACCTACTTCTTTGCTGGTAACATGTTGAAAAATTTATTACCAGATGAACTTAATAATTAAACAAAAACTAATTCATAACCGAATAGTTGTTAATAAAAAAATAAAGCTTAAATCATTCACTAATTATGAATGTTTTTAAGAATAATAGTCCTCAAGAAATAATAAATGAAGCACATTCTTTTTACCACGATAAAAAAAATATCAATTTTTAAATCATTTGCTCAAAATGATTCCAATTTTCCTGCAAACAATAATTAAGTCTTTGTTGAAATTCACATCTTACCTTTATTAAAGTTTCTTTAGTTACATCCCTTCATGCTCTTACAATTTTATTTTTCAAATCTTGCATGTTAGCAGAAATTTCTTTATAAATTATTGATTTTAAATGATCCCACAAAAAAAATTCCAGTGGTGAAAGATCAGCAGATCTTGTTGGCCACTCAACTGTTCCTCTTCTACTTAACCAATCTCCAGGAAACATTCGGTTCAACCATTGTCGAACTGGAAGTGAACAGTGAGCAGGTGCTCCATCTTGCTGAAAGTGAACCATTTCTTCGTTAAGTAACATGTTTCCATTATCATCTAACTGAATTTCTAAGGTCGGCCTGCACATCCCGGCCCACACATTTACTTTTTCAGGGTGTGCGATTGGCTTTTCGTATGTTTAACTGATGTTATAATGCTGTGTTTACTGGTACGTTACTTTAATGCTGGAGAAACCTAAAACCCATATTTTTAACAAGAACGGACGATTTCAGTCCTATTGCTTTGGGTCAGTAACACCGTATCCCAACATAACCTAAAAAAAACATATTTTTAATCATAACTTCAATACTATTGAACCAATTTTTATCTTATTTCTACCAAATTACTTAGTTTTCAATGAGATGTCACAAGCTATATCGCTTCATTTTAAGAAAAATAAGTTTTTAACCCTTGAAAAAATTTAAGGACAAATTTTGTGTTGGTATTTAAAAAATAATTTTCACAGTTTTAATCCACAAATTATAATTATTTCAAATGGTTTAAGAAGTAATATCACGTAATTTTATAGGTATTTTTATTGAACTGAAAATTAAAAAAAAGTACTACTCCAAATGGTTTTTTTGCATTAACAAACGAAGGGGTGGGCGGATTTTAATTCTCTTTTCACCAAAGTTCATTAAATTTTTCAAGTTGTCAATTAATGTAATTAAATGTTACCATTGCTATTTAAGATTTTTGAGTTGGGGTTGGTGTAGAGGAGAGGTGGGTTCCACCCTTTTGAAGATAATTTTTTAAAAAAGGTTCCCACCGAGAATGGTATACATGCTTGCAAACAGAAATACGATGTGACTGATAGCGTTGAATAATAAACTTATGTTAATAAATTTTTAAATTTCATTTATTTTCACGATTTTTTATTATATACTTTTTTGTTATTTTTCACGTAGGTTTACTTTGAATTTGTATTTAAATATATATGTACGTTGTTTACATATCAAAGATTAACGTGGTGGAAAAGAATGAAAGGAAAGCTGGTTATTGTATATAAACTACAATTTAGTCGGTATTTAATTTTGGCGGTAAATATTTTTAACTATTGTATTTAGTCGCTCTTATATGCAGAAGTAAAAAGTACATTTTATATATATATATATACTAGCTGTACCCGCCACGCTTCGCTGTGGCACATTGTGGTTGCATGGATGAGAAATGAGAAACAAAACAAAGCATACGTTTCATAGAAGTTTAATTTTGCAATACTTGTGGATATACAATATTTTTGTTTTTCCACTGTCTGCGTAGATATAAAGGCTATCTGGTTTGCCGACTCGGGAACACGCACATACAGTTGCTCATGTGAGAAGCAATCCGCATCTAAATCTAAACCACACAATTCTAAAAATTGACCTTGAGCTTTATTGATTGTGATTGCAAATGCCAATCGAATTGGGAATTGCAATCTTTTAAATTGAAATGGTGTATCGGTCGGGATCATGGGTATTCAAGGAATGAGGACATCTTCATCTTTGAAAGGCCCCGTTAAAGTCGTTGTTTCCACTACGTTATTCATCAATTTCTTAACTGCAAGTCGCGTGCCGTTGCAGAGTTTTGGGTGATTAATATTCCGCAACAGGATAATTGGCACACCTATTTTCAATTTTAATATATGTGATGGCATCCCTGGCAGATCAAGTGAGTTTAAAAATTCCGTTGGATAACTAACTACTTCATCTGCTTCCACAACGGTGTTTATCGACTTATATGTAATTTCCTCACTTTGAATGCTGGATTGAATAATATTATTAAGTTGATAGACATCTTTATTCTTTGCGGCAAGGATAGCTCGTTCACTGAGCCAATCGTGATGTCTATGATTAATTTGAATATCAGGAAATACTTTGTCGATCAGTTCTTCTTTCGATGTTACTAAATTACAAAAATTATCAGGAAATGATATTCGTCTAGACGTCTCATCGACTGGCAGCTGTCCGTTTCCAATGTCCAGTAACTGTTGTGAGAATACCTCAGCTGATGGATCATTCTGCAACTGGACACGCATATTCGTAGTCCAATGTACGTACGTGTCGCCACAGTGTTGAATATTTCAGGCAAGCATTTATTTCGTCTGCTGGTGTTGATCGAGAAATTACAGGCAATGTTTGCCTAAAATCTCCTGCTTGCAATATCAAAGCATTCCCGAATGGTTTAATGTTTCCACGCAAATCTCGTATCGATCGATCAAGAGCTTTAAGCGATTTTTTATGTGCCATCGTGCATGCATTCCAAACAGTGAGTTTATATTTGTAATACTTTTCCCATACAGGATGCTTTTGAAATATTGCACGTGGGAGTCTCGATGATTTGCATGTTTAATAGCAACTTCAGAGCTGAATGCGCAGTCCTTCCACCTGGTAACAATGTCGCAGCTATTCCAGACGAAGCAAGAGCTAAGGCTATGTCATTTTTTTATCGAACCGTTGCTAGAATCAATCTAATGAGGAATGTTTTCCCAGTTCTTCCTGGCGCATCCAAGAAGAAGGTCCCCCCAACTCCGTCATTTATCATTTGCATTATGCGATCATAAATGCCTTTCTGTTCACGCATTATTTTGGGAATGTGTGATTGGACATATGACTGAAGATCACCAATGTTGTAACTCTGTTCACGGCGTAAATTCACATCAAATGAAGCAATCGCAGCTCGGGTGGGTGCTGGCATTCCCAATTGACTAAGAACTTTATTTGCATTAGCTAAGCACTTGTCTTCAATATTTATCAATGCTTCGTTGTAAATGCCTTCTGTAAATTCAGACAAAAGTGAATATTTAACCTAACAAAGGATTTTTTGGTCATTATGTAGGGATATTATTTTCTGTGTATTTGGTTATTTCGACTTTTTTTGTTTGCATAGTCTTAAGTCTATCTGGGCTATAAGAAAGTTGGGTGTTCTAATTTATTTACTGTAAGTCATCCTTTTTGGTGGCTTTTCTTTTTGTTTTGGTGTTTTTTTGGTTTTTTTTAAATAAAATACAGATGTTTTAGCTCTTAAATATAATTCAAAGAAATTTGTTACTTAATCAGTTGTGATTTTGTTTACATTGGCAACGGCCATACGGGCTCTTTGTGATTGGTCGTTGTGTTTGACAGCGGCCATCTTGCATTGATCTGATTGGTTTTCCTTTGTTTACATTTCCATCTGATTTATTAGCCTTTTATTTATTAAAAAACTGTACAAATTAAAAATAGATAGATAGATTTATTAAAAATAGATGAAAACAATCTTTGACGCGGGTTATATATCGTGCTAAATATTTTTTTTATCGTGTTTTTTTTTTTAATAAAATACAAATGTTTTAGCTGTTAAATATAATTCAAAGAAATTTGATGGTTGTGTTTGGTAGCGGCCATCTTGCATTGATCTGATTGGTTTTCCTTTGTTTACATTTACAAATTAAAAATGTACAAATTCAAAATAGATAGATAGATTTATTAAAAATAGATGAAAACAATCTTTGATGCGGGTTATATATAGTGCTAAAATTTGAGCTCAGTCGGTGCAGAACATTTTGAGTTTTTGAAGCGTACACAAACGAACTTAACATTTATATCTATAAATATATATATATATATATATATATATGTATATGGTTTTTTTTCCAAAATAAACGGTAGTTAAGTGGCAAAGTGATTTAATTTTACATTTAGGGATAATATTTAGTTTTTATATTTTATTAATTTCCTTCTCTAATGTAGAAATTCATTGTAATAATAATTATAAAAATTAACATTTTTCAATGTCTTTATTATTTATAATTACAACATATATTTCAATTAGTTGATAACAAATACTACAAAATATTACAAAATACGTAAAAAACAAATAAATAAATAAAATTATAACTCTTGATTCATTGGGTAAAATTAAACATTTTCTAAGCTCTCACCAAAAGAAATGCCATAAATGTTCCTTGGAGGTGTTTTTACAATGATATTTTTATATTATTTAGCTTCACTCTTGAAGTAACCAGGTGTAAAAGGTTTTTACACACACATATTCAGGTTTTTGTTTTTGCGCACACCGCATTTTGTATTTTGACCTGAGTAAGGGATTTAGCCAATGACATGTATCCGCGTGACCATTGTTTTGAGGATTTACAACGTAGGTAGCTTTTTCAGTTAGTTTAAAATAAAGAGAATAGGTATGTAACTTGTCGGTATTATTTTTGTTACGGTTGGTCACTGTAGTATGTATGTATGTAAGCTATAGTAAAGTTTTGAGATGTCCCATAGGAATTTACCGGACATGTTACTTCTCGAAATGATTCTTTTTTCTCTGTATCTATCTTTTCTCTCAGTAAAGTCAAATAAAAATTGGAATTATACTGATGGAATAAATTGGAATAAAGATAGAAAGGTGGTAGGTTAACAGGATTGTGTATAGTTTGAGCGATGAGTAAAAATGGAATTAGCAAAAGTAGTAGAATTTTTTCCCTTAATGTAGTAGAATTATTTTCCTTAATGGACGTTATAAATAAAGAGCCTAACAGTAGTAACATTTTATATTAAGCTAAACTTTTAATCTGAATCATTATTATTAATTTTCCCTTGCAAATACAAAAACGTAGAGTTTATTAATAAAAATTAAATTATAAATAAATTATTCATTTTATGTTTTCGTATCGTCGCTTCATTTAGCAGTCGTATCTTTTTAATTAGAATAAATAAAGAAGTCAGGTAAGTAGAAAAGAAGAAAATCAATTTATGAGGCTTAAAACGTTTCTATTCAATCCACTATTAATTTTTATTATCGTACTTTTATTAAGAACATTATAAGAATATTTTTTAATTCCATAATTTTAATCAAAATGGATTAATAACAGTTATCCAATTTTTTTTTTGTTTTGTTTTAATAATACGGTGCATAATATTAAGTTTTTCGAATAAACCTGAATTTAAACGATTTCAAAAATCCTTTAAGAAATCTATGAACATACACGTCTAGGCAACATTGAAAAAAACATTTATTTTAAACAGTAACTAAAATGTATAGTTATAGTTTTCCTAAAAACCAAGTATTATATTGGTTTATATATATATATTCTCATTCATTTCATTTGTCCAGAAAAAAGGAAATTAAAAATTTTGTAAAATTCTAATTTGCATCCTAAATTAAATATTACAATCAATAGAACAATAGCTGTTAAATCAGTAGCTAATAAAAACTACCCTCTTTAAAAAAAAACGGGATTAATTAAAACATTTAACAATCTGTAGTCATGATATTCAATGCTCATTGATATGCTGTTTACGACATGGCAAATACAATAAAATTGACGATTATTCAGTTTTTTAATTAATTTTAATTAATAAACTGAATAAAAAATTTAATTAATTTTAATTTATTATTTAAAATTAAATTGAGGTAGTTTATTGTTAAAAATAGGTACTGATGATTGTAATCGTGGCAATACTTTACCTCTTCCAAATATTTCTCTAGTGTTTATTTCATTCTTATTTTAATAATAATCGTTATTGTTGGTAGTATATTACGTATTACCATTATCGCTAACTGGTAGTCTACCCTTCAATCCCACATAAGTTATTTTAACTAGTTTAGGACGGTAATATAATTCATGAACTAGAAATAGAAAGATTTACTTTTCTTTTCGTTCAGATGAAGGAATGTAAAAATATAAAAGAACGTTTAAATCCAATCACGTAATTACATTTTAAGAGAATTTTATCAGTATTTTTACAATTATACAAAAATAATCGATTCTAGTTTATTATCTGTCGAGGTCCAAGAGATTAAACGTCCGATGTATACTTCTTATACCAATTTTTTCATATCGCAAAAAAATGAAATGTGATTTTTCTGGTGAATTTATATGACTGGAGAAAAAAACAAGAGGAAGGCACATCGGTTCGAATCCAAATTCATCTTTTTTTATTTTAAATATATTGATTTATTAATAATTATTAACCTCTGACTGTAAAATAATAATTCAATAACAAAACAAAAATTAAAGAAAAAATATCAGAGGTTGTTAATGAAATCAAATTTTATGTACTTTCATTTTAAAAATATGTGCATGTGTAATTTAATAGACGCACAAGGGCGTCATGTGGTGTGTCCGTATCAGATTTTTTTAAATTTAAATTTGAATTGAAATAAATTTTTAATGAAATAAAGAGTAACTATTTTTACGATTTTATATAACTTAAATTAACTCTACAGGTATGGTGTAAAATAAAAAATAAATAAAAAGTAAACATCGATTAATAAACGTCAATCACACAGAATAATTTTAAGATTTAATGGAACTATATATATATATATATATAGATAAATGATTTAAACTGATCAGCAATTGAAGATGTCTATTGTCCACATTCTTATCTCTATTTCAATTATGAATTTTATAGAAACACAACGAAAACTACATTGTTAAATAGAAACTAATGCATTAGGATTAAAATACAAATTTTTTTAATTTTTTCTCTTTTAAATTGAAACTTTTTTAATGTAGGAACTTGCAAGAAAAGCGGCTATTTCTTCATATTTTAGTATCCAGAAATTAGATTTGTAAATAACTTTTTCCAAAAAGTAATGTTAAGTGGTTATGGGTAGTCAAGAAATTAGAATTTATGATTCATTTTTAATTAAAGATCTTTTTAAAGTTCTGTAAGATAATCATTGAGAGATTGATTTAATAATTCCCCTCTCCAAGTGTATTTTCTCAACCTTATTTATTTATTTGTAAAATTAATATCATAGTATTGCTGTATACAGAATCTAATAAAATAGAATGAAAAATACAAATGTCAAAATTTGTTTCTGTTATTTAGTTCTACGTTTTGAACTTTATTTTTTGTTAAATAAAAAGATTGATTTAATAGTAATTATTTACATATTACTGTAGTATCTTTACTACAAAAAAGTTCTACAAAAACTGAATTTTAAAGTTAAACATAAATACTTACAATAAAATTGCATACATAGTGATTAACTCTATATATAAAAAAGAACATTTCCTGATTAACAGACTGACTGATTCATCAACGCTCAGCAAAAACTATTGACAATAAATTGATGAAAATTTGTATACATATTCTTCATACGGTGTAAATGCACACTAAGAAAATAATTTGTGAAACTCCGAGTTTAAAGGGTTAAAATGTAGTAGCAATGAAATTTATTATTTTTTTTAACTTTCTTTGTAACAAATAAAGATATCAACTTGATTTTTGATGTGTGAAATTTTCATGTAAATATCTAAAAACAAATCTGTAGATTTTTCGAAATTCAATCAAGGGGTAAAGAAAAGTAAAAAGAAAAATTTAACAGTGATTACAAATTTTACCCATTTCCGATTATACTAAACCAGATATTCACAACATTGGGATTTGCAAATACTCTTCAGATAAATATTTCTTTTTCAATTTTGGGTTTTTTTTTTAATTTCGATCTTTTAAGAAGTACGACGGTGCACAACGCGACGGTTCAACCTACACAGCCACTGTTTTTGTACGTGCACGAGACTGGCTGCACCTACTTATAAAATAAAAATAATTAAAAAATTTAAAAAACCTTCTAATTTTTAAAATGTTTTTAAAAAAACCTTCTAGTGGTGTTTGTCGGGTAACGCTAAGAACCCGGAAAAAATATTTTTACCCGTACGAAGTACAGATAACCAGTTATAACTAATGTTTTTAAGATGGTGGCCGACTGTTTTGAAACCCAAATTCTTAGATCACTCAAAGTTTCGGGTCTTGTACTAACCAAACTGATGCTCTAAAGAAATTACAATACAGGCAATACACTAATATTTTTTATAAATTGACAGGCTTTAATTTTTATTTATCATTATTATTCTAACAAGCATGACTTAATGAACACAACAAGGTCTAAGGGACAGAACCTTCTGGCTTGACGAGAAGGGCGAGTGAAGTGAGCCCTGACCATGACGGGAAACGCATGTAACCTATATTGCAGACGAAACCAAGACGGGGATGCTATATATTTTGGTCTTGTAAATATTCTTCAGATATGTTATAAAAATCATATTATCAAAATTATTATTAATCATCATTATTAAATCAATATAAAAATATTATTTTCGAAGATTTTTGAATTTCGATTTTTTATGGTGTGCGATGGTGTATGACGCGACGGCTCAACTAACACAGTTATTGTCACTATTACTGTCTTCGTGACGCGACTGGCTGAACCTGCTTCCGGCAGATGCAGCAAAAAATGTAAAAAAAACAAACATAAATTTAAAAAAAATTGACTGCGATGGGAAATGCAAGTAATATCGCTCGGACAAAGCCGCGACGGGAAGATGCTAGTATGTATAATATATATATATTTCTGTAAATCAAGCTGTAATCAACGCCAGCAAAAATTACTGAAGATAAATTGATGAAAATTTGTATACGCGTTCTTCTTACGGTGTAATTTCACATTAAGAAACTTTTTTTTTTTTTAAATTCCGAGTCTGAAGAATTATAATGGGGTATCATTAAATTTTACTATTTTTGAATTTTTCCGTAACAAATGAAGCTATTAACTTGACTTTTGATGTGTTTAATCTTCATGTGAGTATCTAAAAATCAATTTCCAGATTTTTCGAAATTCGACCTTGAAAGGGGTGAATAAATATGTAAAATTTTGAAGAATGATTGCAAATTTTCCGTATTTCCGATTATTATAAACGAGATATTCTATGGATTTGAGCGTGCAAGTACTCAACAGATAAATATTTAAAAACCATTTGGAGGTTTATTGAATTTCGATTATTTAAGGGGTGCAAATGAGTACAGTGCAACGGGGTGCGTAAGTTGTAAAATATCAAAATATTTTATTTTATGTAAATCCATCAGAGTAACACCTACTCTGATTAGTATCTGATTAGTACACCACTAATGTTGATACTGGTTTTTTAATTTATTTTTTTCCTCCTTTTTTTCCCCGTCCCCCGGAACCGGATCCGCAACTAAACATAAACTCGGCTCCGAGGGGTGCCATAGCCTCTAACTACCTCGTCGGGAACAAAGTTCTCGCCACCGGGACTCGGTATTTTAGGCTTCATGCTTCCCTCTAGTGAGGGGATTCTGTAGGATTTCACCACCGGAACTCGGTCTTTATGTCTTGCCTCTAATGAGAAACCTCCGAAAGGATCCCCCACCGGGACTAGGTTTTACTTTCCCCCAACGGTACTGCAAGGGAATCCTCACCAGTTCATCGTAAGCGGGAGACCGAGGCCTCCCATCCCCCTCCTGGTTGGGGCTGTCCCTCAGAGATACCACAATTGCTTCTGCCTACAAAGAAGCAGTTCCAGATGCTGATGGAGCCATCTTACATCCCCGACCCCCGGACGCATGACTATGTGACTTGCAGGACAAGTACCTAGGGTCCTGCTGGCAGTCCTTGCGTAAATGGCCGGCCTTACCAATGTAAAACAGTGGCCGCTTCTGTCTGCGCCACAACAGAACTTGGCTCTGTAGCCTGGATTCTAACATCTGAAGCAAAGGTCGTCGGATGTACGCCGCACTACTCGACAGGCCACCCACCCAATTCGAACTCGCCCTTCAGACAGTAGTTGGTTCACTGGTGGCACTGCCAGTGTAACCACTTGTGAAGCCGTAAGCCGGCGCATTGTCAGGACGTCAATAGTTACCGACTCACCTATCATCTTGCGAAGCTCCCGAAGAAACTCGTCGTGTGACGTGAGGGCATTCACGTTCTTAACCAGGACGTGGGCCCTTGTGCCGCCCCTTCCAGCCAGGGCCGTAGTAGCACACTCCACCTTTCCGGCAATATCCTTGTTGGGTTAGTCCGCCTCGTCTCTGTCCGCCCGAACCCGTAGGTGGAGGTTCTCCCGTTGGCCCTGGAGGACGGAGAGGACTCCGATTTCCCCTGGGGAAGCTGACCCTTTTACCGAGCGAAGAAGATCTGCAAAGATGTTGCCCTCCGCCTTGATTACAACTTTAGTAGTCAGTGTACCCGCGGACCGTTTCTTACTCCTGCCAGCGTCGATGATGGCGATGCCCATGTCAGATGAACGAGAAGGCGTTGCCCCATCTTTCTCCCTGCGTACTCCATGGACCGCCGTAAGACTTGTCCGACCCGTTCTTGTGAACCATAGAAGCACGCCCGCCGATCGTGTTCATTCTCTAACACCCGTGGGATGGACCTGCAAATAGCAGAGAGCACCCCACGATCTCCCGTCGCAGAATCGATGAGCAGAGCGTAAGCGGTCCGCCCAAGTGTGACCTCGCAGCTGCTATCCTCTTTGGAGATGTCCTACGTAATCGACTGCAAAAGGAGGACCTGGCCAGGCTTCAATCTGCCATCGGTGGCCAAGTCCCTAAGCTACGGAGCTTTCCGAAGCAATGTCATATGTTGAAAATGATCAATTCCAACCGCCATGTCAGCAATCCAGGTGGAGCTAACTCCTTCGTACAAACTGTCAGTACCGTCAACAAGGGTGGAGGACCGGAAGATGTCTCGGGCCATCCCCTAAGGATCAACCGTTCAAGATCGGCATCAGGGACCCCAACTTCGACCGTCCGCCGCAGCTACTCAAGCGACCAAGTCGTAGCTTGTCCCAATCCCTCATCCGGAGTTGGTCCTCTTAGAATATTTAATGTTACGTTTTCAGATTACGTTTTGTATTACTTCCATTCTATGAATAAAGTAAAAAAATGGATACTTTAAACTAATTATAAAGCTAAGCTTTGATTGCGTGTTCTTTTAAAATACCTGTGAATACTGATGTGCAATAGTAAAATATTAAATATGAAATTTCTGTTTATGACAACTCTAATACAGGTAAAATATATAGTATATATGAAAAATAACAGCTATTTAAATCAGTAGAAATTATATATGTAATATATAATACTATATATATATATATATATATATATGTATATATATATATATGTGTGTGTGTATGAATAATTTTATTCGTAGCATTCGTTTGCATAAAACTTAAGTGTCAAGTTAAGCTAGTTTATTTGTTTACCAGTTAGATGATTTAAATCTTGGCTTTATATAATAGTAAGCATTGGGAGTGAATTATTATAGAATGAGAGAAAACGGACGTCAGAAGAAAGAGAAACAAGTTAAGGGAGAATTACCACAAAAACCAGAGAACATAGACTAATTACCGGGTGGTTGTGAAATTCCATTAGACAAGTTTAATTTCTATAATTTCTAAAGTATTTACTCTTTAATTACTTCATGCAATTAAATTGTCTCATGTAACTACGTTTTTATTGTTTTATTATGTATATAGTATAACTGCAATCAGTCTCCCGGGTTATAGATGTTTATCGAATGAAATTAAACTACTGTAAATCAATCATCCCTAGTACACAAGCTAATACACCGTATTTTATGACTAAAATACGTCCTAAAATATGCTTCTCATTTAAATACAATGCTAAATAGAACAAAAAAATACATAAATAAAAACATAATTTCTACAAGACGTTTTAGTCAAGATTTAGTTTTTTGTAATATTGGACTCAGATTACTTGGAAATTTAATTTAAAAAATCGATAGATAGTTATCTATTATTAAATTTTCTCTATTTTTTTATTTACATCTAACAGTGTATCTAAACTGTATTTAATAAACTGTTAAAACTATATTTAAAACCAGTTTAGACGTTACTTAGGAAGTACATTTTTCATTTTCTAATCCATTATTTAAAGGTATAAAAATTCTGAAATTTATTAGATAAAATTAATTTTCATGTGAAAAAATATATACTTAGGAAAAGGTCAACAATAGAATTGAAACAAAATTTTAATTAACTATGAAAAAACCTTTTTCTTTACTTCAGATTAATCTGCCTCTCGACATGTTTTAAGCTCAAATATAGTTTGACAATTGATCTTATTAAAGGAAAATTAACTACATCTGAGACTGAAGTCTTAGGTCAAATAGTATCAAGCCCCAATGTAATAAAATCCCAAAGACTAAAATATTACCCCCATTTTATTATTTAGATAACAAATGTGATGAAATTTATAATGTGTGAGTACACTATTCCTGTGAATGCGGTGAATTTCTGAAAAAAGATAGCATGAATGTTAATTAATAAAAGTTATTAACAAGAAATTGAATATGTTCATTCGTTGTAGTTAATTGTATAATTAAAGAAATTCAAAATAAACTCATACTCATAGCAAACAGTTTTGAAATAATACGATTAAAAAAGGAACAAACCGGAACTTTCCAGATTTCTACGGAGATTTCATGATTCGGATTCCGTACACAATTGCCTCCCATTTTCTTATAATATAGCTTTTGTAATATAGAATTATTTATATATCGCAAGGGGAAAATATGTTTTAAATAAATTAATTTTATAATAGTGGCCAGGGACAATATGATGAGTCATTAGTGTTAAACAATAACCGATATGACTAGTTTTCATAGTCTTACTTCCCTCATATCAAAGTTACCGTAACCATTTACGCAACTACGACGTAAGTAAAAAAAAACGTCTTTGAGTAGGTGGGTTAATAATGAAGAAATATATACCTCATTGGGGACTTTATAAAAATTGCACGTTCATGTTTCTTAGGTTATATAAAAATTATAGTCCCAGAAATAACATTGGAAAAGTGACATTGAAAATAGATTTTCATAAAAGCTTATATACATAACTTTATAAATAAATATTTACCCTTTTATCTACCTTTCGATTTGATTTTAATTTAAAATTATTTTTCTTTAAATAAACCACTTTCAGGATAGTATATTTTATTCGTAATTAATAGCAGGATAACATCATTTTTATACGTTGAGCTAGGTTAGAGATTAATATTCATAATAATAAAAATAGGAATTCTATCAATTTTCTTATTTTCTATTGTGTCAGCCTGTCGACTGAAAAATTTTATTTTTCTTTTCTTTTTAGGGAGGCCTAATCTATATTAAATTTTCTTTCGACCTTTATTACACAGGAGGGAGAAATTAAATTTTGTAATTAAAAATAAAATAAAATTGTTCAGATAGCCCGGGATTTTATAATTTGATGAAACATTATGGAGACTATATAACTATAACTATATTATATAACGTATAATAATAATAATAATAATATATATATAATAATGTATAATAATAATAATATTATATGTTCTATTATATAACTATATTTTACGGAGACTATATAGCACATAATTCTTTGCTACTTTTAAAATATTTTACCGACTTAAGAAGCAATTTAATTATATATCTAGTTTATAAAAAAATAAATAACTAAAAAAGTAAATAATTAATAAATAACGTAACCCTGTTTTTAGGTGTATTAAATTTATTATTGAGGAGAAAGGTTAAATTTTAAACTCGATAGAAATACTGGAAAAGTCAGCAAACTCGACATCAGGTTTTTTATTTTATCTAAATTTAAAATAATTACAAAGAATTTTAATACTTGTTGAATATAAATCTATCTATCTGTATAAAAAATGTATTTTTATCTTATTGAAAACATCTGTTTAAGTTAATGACTTGAAGCTACAAACTTTTTATTTAGATTATATAAAAACAGGTATATGATTAATGAGAGGAGTATGAGTATCGTTTAAATATAGATGAAAGCGACTAAATGATAAAAAAAAAGCTGAGTGATAATGTACACTATGTTTTATATTTGTATGTAGGCTATAAGAGAAGGGGTTTATATAAAGAAATGAATATGGAGGTGTAACAGAGAAAGAGAACAAGAAAAGGTGGAAGGAGGATGTACGAGTACAAAGAGGCAGTCTTATGACAAAGATAGAACGATTGGCTTTATGAATATGAAATCTAGCAAATGTTATGCAAAAACACAATAAATGTGGGCTACAATCTTGTATATGCTTCATAACTGTAACTGTGCGGTTTGTTTCATCGTTGCGGTTATATAATACAAATTACGGCAATCTACAATGTTTTTGTAATGTTTTCAATTTTTTTTTTTTAATTAGGCAAAGCGCTTAGATATCATTACACGACAAAAATATTTTTATTCTGTTTGTACATGGTATTTTGTATGTTCATCCGAACAATACTGATCGCATTTTATTTTTGCTGAAAGTTGTAGCTTACAAGTTTGTAGAAGAGTTAACTCGATTTTTTTTTTGTTGTGAATAAGCATATTTAGGATTACGCAAAGTATTTTGTGGCGTTCCTTTGCCTTCTTTTGTATTCATATTTCTTTCATTCGTCTGTTGTGAGCCTCCTTTCTCTCTCTTTGGACCAGGTCTCAGGCCTTTTGGTTCCGGTTTCTTCTTTGGTCTATCCTCTTGGTCAATATGCACATGCTATCACTGAATTCTACCTTACATAAAAAATTTATTCTGTTTTGAAAGCCTGTTTTGAGTTATTCCTGCAAGCTATAGGTAATTTTTATTTTGACCAATCCGATTATCGATCGTGTTTGTCTTTGCCTAACTTCAGTTTTCTTAGAATTCTACTATTTGTTTCGTGAGTCTTTTTAGGTTCATTCTATTGATGTGTCCGTAAAATTTTAATTTGCGTTTTCTAATGTCCACGTGAATCGTTGTGTACTGTTTAATTTCCAAATTGCTTCTGAGTCTTTTTTTTCCTGTTTAGCCTCCAGGGATCACCGTCAGGCATTACTTCAGAAGATGAATGAGGATGATATGTATGAGTGTAAGTGAACAGTCTCAGGTCGACCATTTCTGAAATATGTGATTAATTGAAACCCTACCACCAAAGAACACCGGTATTCACTATCTAGTATTCAGCTCCGTATAAAAGTAACTGCCTTTATTATTATTTGAACGTTGGAACTCTCGACGTCAAAATCAGCTGATTTGCGAAGACGCGTTCACCACTAGACCAAACCAGTGGATTTCGTTCTTAGTCTTTTTTTTTTTTTTCTCTCTCAGCTCTCCTGGGCCGGACCGACTTGTTGGTATTACGCCGCCCAGGGGAGTGTCTTTAAACTCAAATAGGCCTCCCCACCTACCGGCTATATACCGGCAAGGCAGGTCGGCCTACCGGTTAGCTCTTTTTGAGAGTTCTTTATTAATATTGCCCTTTTGGACACCACGCCTGACCCAGTTCGCCGCGACGCGGCGAACTGGGTCAGGCGAACCTGAATACTGGCGTACCCTTCAGTATTCAGTGCTGTTGCCTGACTGTTACCCGTGGAGTCCTTGGTGGCTCATCAGTGCCAACACACCGCAGCATGCTGGACCTCACCAGCAAGGCTGTCCACCCAGTCCTATTCTAGCCAACACCTTGTCTTCTCTCATCGGAGTATTTCTGTAGAACAACTTGTCTAACAAAACTAGCAAAATTATTCCAGTTTGACTCGCTTCTTAGCATGTAGTCTATTGTTGTCTCTGGAGTTATACCTGTGAGTGCCTTACTATTAGTGTGTCCCACCTATTGCACTCAAAAAAGGTGTGCTCAGCATCATCTATCTCGTTGCAGTAGTTGCAAATTGGCTCTTCTCTCTTGCCTATTTTGTGCAGGTAGTTATTGAAGGAACCATGTCCTGTAAAAAACTGCGATAGGTGATGATCAACCTCACCAAATCTTCTCGACAACCATGGCTTGATGTTGGGGATGAGGGTTCTCGTCCATCGACCCACAGCTTCCTGCGACCATCTTTCCTGCCAGATATTATAAACGGCATCCCTGACCTCTTGTTCTGGCTTGCCTTGTGCCCTCTCCACCCTCTTTTTTGCGATTAGGTCAATAGGAGGTGTACCCGATAACACGCACAGGGCGGCATAGGACACTGTCGTGTATGCGGACACAACACCTAGGAGCACACACCTGTGCGTCCTCGCTAGACTCTCTTTGTTGCGCCTGATGGCGATAGAGCGCCACCAGGCCGGAACGGCATACATAAGCGAAGACACGATGGTGGTCGCCAGTAAACGGCGCTTTGAGGCCCGAGGGGCATTCTGCGATGACATAATGATGTTTAAACTTTTTATCATCCTTTCTGCCTTGTTGCATACATTGACTATGTGCTCGGTGTATCTACCGTTTTTCTGGAGGATAACTCCTAAGTACTTGATGTTATTCGCTTCTTCTATAGCATGACCGTTGATGGAAATATTGAATGGTTCTAGCACTCTTCTACCCGTAAAGGCAATACACCGGCATTTTTCCGTAGACAGTTGCAGACCCCTGGACCTCAACCACTCCTGTATAGTGTCGATGGCCGCATACACCCTCTCCCGCACCTCCAAGACCGTCCTTCCCTCTACGAGGACTGCAAGGTCATCTGCATAAGCCAGGATCTGGACGCCGACAGGAAACTCCTTCTGAAGGAGTTCATCTATAATCACCAGCCACAACAACGGCCCCAGAACAGAGCCCTGCGGAACTCCACCGTGCATTTGAAAATGTACTGTTTCTTCCTGTGCTTCTACCAGATATCCTCTGTTGGACAAGTAACATTCAATTTGCCTACGCAGGTACGGGCTGAGGACCCTAGCCGCAATTGCGTCATTAATGTGACCCCAACCAATAGCCCCGAACGCGTTTTTTATGTCTAGTGACAGCATCAGTGGAATTCTCCTGATTCGCCAAGTGCCTCTCTTCACCTCGTCGGCCCATCCCGAAATTCGGCAGATAGCCTGCACGGTGGATCACCCCCCGCATAAACCCGTACTGGTTAGGACTGATTCCGGCTCCCTCTTCTAGTTCTTTGATGATGCGGCCAGCCAACATCTTTTCTACTAGCTTCCCCATCATGTTAAGGAGGCTCAGGGGTCTATAGGTTATATCTTCCTCCGAAGAGGTGCCTTTAGGTAGGAATACCACTCTGGCCTCCTTCCAGCAGTCGGGGAAGTCTCCGTTCTCCATGCCGTGGCTGGCAATCTCGAGCATCTCCCAGGGAGCCTTCTGAACCAGCCCCTTGATCACTGCCGCGGGAATCTTGTCCGGGCCAGGGCTCTTTTTGGTTGCCAAACTCCTCGCCGCAAGTTGTAGCTCTTCCATGGTGAATCTTCTATTGTCGCAAGGTGTGGATCTCACGATATCAGGCACTGTATGCGGGAACAACCTGGCTACCTCCCTTGCAACACTGGTCTTATTGAGGATAGGCATACGTCTCCCGAACTTTTTGGTCACAATACGATATGCCTGGCTCCAGGGATTGCTGTCAAGCTCTTCGCAGAGCCTGATCCAGCAATCCTTTTTACGTCTCTTAATAGTCTTATTGATCGTTCTTCTTGCCTCGAGGTATCTATCGGCTATTTCCTGGTACCCTTCTCTGTTATTTCTAAGACTACGTTGTTTCCTTCTCCTAAGGGACTGGAGCTCTTGTCTCATTGCTTCAATTTCAGCAGTCCACCAATATACAGAGCGCCTCCTTGTATTGTTAGCTGCCATTCTGTCCATTTCCTGCTTTGTTATATTAGATAAAGCCTCAGGTGATTGTTGATGTCTATCAGACAGTCTAATCAGACAGGGGAAGTGCACTTCACGCCTGAAATCTACGTCTTTCAGATCCAAGATAGAGGCGCGGTGATCGCTCACTATATCTTCTGAGAGAACCATCCACTGGTACTGATTCCTCCTCCACCTACAGTCCAGGATGGTGAGGTCAAGCACCGACCGATGACCTCTCGCTACGTACGTGGGCGTATCGTCATTAATGCAGATGCAGCCGGCAGTTTCCAGGAGATCGGCAAGGATCTGTCCCCTCCTGTTGGTGTGTCGACTGCCAGCCGCCACCATTTTGCTGTTAAAATCACCCAACATTACGATCCTCTTGGTTGAATTGGTAATCACACCTTGTAAAGTGTCGATGAAGTTAGTAAAGTCCGCGATCGCAATGTTGGGCGAAATGTACACACCCACGAATAGAGTTGTTTCGGTTTCAACATATACCACGCCACTACCTCTAAACTTGAAATTCCATTGTATACTATGACTTACGTCCATAATGGCAACATCTCCCGACATATCAACAGTCCATCCAAGTTTGGCAGCTTCATATTTATTGAGTTCGGTGACTACAAGGAGGTCTACGTTCTTGTCTGCAACAACACGACTAATTAAGTCGTGAGCTAGAATACTCCTATTAGCATTCGCTAACATAGTCCTAATCATGCAATTTTTTCTTACATTGCCATGCTCCAGTCCTGTGTTCACCGCTCTTACAATCGAGGCATTGCTTAGGTTCAAGACAATCCGCTATCTTGTGACCTCTGCTACCGCAGTTGAAGCACAAATCGAGCCTATCACGGCTCGAAGGCACATTCGTGCCTTCTATGACCCGTGCCCCAACAACGGTAGCACCTGTCCTTCATCTTCCCGGATGTACGCCCGGCAACTAATCCATCCGATTCTTATTCTTTCCTCGACCAGTTTGCATGCCGCTCTGTAAGAGGTCATGATCGTAATATTTTGTGTCTCGCCAGAACCTTTCCTCATGGATGTTATCTTGACTTCCTCGCTAGAACCCACGCGATTTATAATGGCGGCCATAACCTCTTGCTCTGTTGTGTCATGCTCGACATCTCGGATGCGCACAACAGTTCTCCTTCCAGCTCTGCTTTTTATATCAACGTGAAGGTCGGCAGCCTTGTCCCTCAGGATAGATGTAAATTGTTCCGCTTTCTCTCACCCTGTATTCTAACGTTTGTTCTTAGTCTGTGATTGTTTACCAGTACGATTAGGTCCTGGAACCTTTCTCATTATTTTGCGTTTCTTTTCCTCAATGTGTCTATATCCATAGAGTTTCTGATCCATAGAGATATTGCGGTTTAATGACTATGTTGTAATGTTGGGTGTGTACAAATGCTTCTTTTTGTTATAAATTTTATGGCTGAAACGATGTTCTGATTCTATATTTTGGAATCTAAATTAAGAATGTTTTTTCCACAAATACTTGGATTTTTTTACAAAGAATGATTTCATTAGTGGTTTTTTCGATTCCGTTTTCTTGAATCGTTTCACCAAGGTATTTATATATAACTGTGCGACTTGTTTGATTTTACCATATTTAGTTTCCATGCGTTTTGGTGCTTGTTTAATACAGGTAATGTATTTTGCCTTCTCGAGTGAAATCTGAATGCCAACTTTTTCTGCGAGTTTTTTAAGTGGTTTGTTCTGGTTTTATGCTAACGAAATGTTAGGAGTTAAGGTTGATAATAAGTCCGCAAATGCTAAGCAGTTTATTTTTATTTCTCCTCTGTCTAACGTGATTGGTTGGTGAATTTGAGTATCAGACCATTTATTCGTTTTAATAAAGCAAGTTAATTCTAGATTGATCTTATTTTAATCTCCAATTAAAAGATTTTTTTTTTTATCAATTAATGCAATCTAATTTTATAACAAAATTTTTCTTTAAAACTGAAATAAATTAACTAATTTTTTAATAATTTAGAAAATTAAAAAAAAAAGAATAAATAGTAAAAATCATAAATATCAATTTATTAAAATGATTTAGAAATTAAAACAAAAGTTTAAATTGTCTTACTTTTATGTCTTTATGAAAAATGCTAAAAATTAAAAAAAAAGTGTCGTATTTATTTTTAAAAAAATAAAAAAAATAAAATTAATTTATTCAAATTAATAAAAAATGAAAAAAGAAGTTTACATTAACTTACCTTTCTGTCTTATGAAAATTGTAAAAAATAAAAAAAAAATATGCAGTATTAATTTTTTCATGACCAAAATCTTTTCCAAGTATCTTTTTCCCAATTTGGCTGATTTTTACCTACTATTATCGGTAATTTTACAAGTAGTCACTATTTCTCTCGAATCTTTTAAAATTAAAAGAACTATTTAATTAGGTTTGATAAAGTGAATAAACAACTATGTCAAAGCGAACTGTTTAACCAGAAACATTTTCTATACACATGTTAACAGCAAACGAGAAGGAGGATAGAAAGCAAGCGAGAGAAACTTTTATAAGCATTAGTGTTTGGTTGGTATAAGTGGTAATTTTTTATGTGGTTAGATTATATCTAATCGTCAATTTAAAAATAAAAGTTTTTCAAATAAATCTCATTTATGTCATATTGACTCATAATAGAAATAGAGACAAGTGTCTAGGATGTAAGTTATAATAAATATAAAGAAGTTAAACGATTATTGTAGAACAGAAAAGAATATTAAATGACAGATGATTCCAAAAACACTTAATTTTGTATTATTATTGTTTTTTTCTGAATTAATGACTGTAATGAATTAATAAATTGTAATTAGCGGGAAATCATTTAAAAAACATCCATTCATTTCATAATGATAAAAAACATATCATACATAATAAACGATAATAAAATGCCTATTACATTCCAAAAAATTAAGCTAAATTATGCTTAACAAGATGTTGTGTTTCTGTAAATTAATGTGACATATTATGTGACAAATGTCACATAATAAATTAGGTATAATTAAATAGTATTGTAAAACATTGCGAAAAAAATATCTTTGATAGTCTATTTTATCACCAGAAGATATAATAGTGACACAAGGCTCATTTAAATAAGTTAACTTTACAATGAACAGATCATTTCTAAGCTGGCTTTCACACAACTTACTATTGATTAAATATTTTATATGGTAGAATTTCAGGTTAAATATTTCGAAAATATAAATTTCATAAGGTGTAATTTAATCTTTTTACTTTTGAGTTTGTTGATAACCTTTAAAAAAAAAGTAAAAAGATATTATTATGAGTGTCCGACAAATAATCCTGTTTTAGAATTCAATTTCCGAAGGTGTCTGATTAAAACTTTTAGTATACATAATCAAATTGTTTATTCTTCGAAGAATTATTTTGAAGCTGATATTCTTGGCAGAATGGTAGCATCTCTGCCTTTTGTTCGGATGTTTCGAATTTCAGTCCTGATCAGGAATGGCATTTTTTACCGACTTTTCACAGAAACGTACGGTATTACTTTCGGTCGCATGAGGGGAATGAAGAAATTAAAATAGATTTTCTTTACATTTTGAGGTATGAGGAGTATCAATCAAATAGCAATCACTTAAATTTTGGTTTCTTTATATATTTATTTATAAACCTATGTATATAGTTTTGTGGCTCGAAAATTTCCAAAACCACAAAATCAATTTCATTGAACTTTAGATATGTTGTAGTAGTGTATCTGAAGTTGTGCATGTGAAAATTTGATGAAGATTGGTCGAGTCGTTATTGAGTTACGCTCAATTTAAGGTCTAACAAATCTGAACGAGTTAAGTTAGAAGCGTGGTTTGTTATGATGCTGCAAGAAAATAGATAGTAATAATAAATAAGTAAAGAAACGTCAACGTTTCAATTGACATTCCTTTATCTGCAGTATCTATTAGCAATATTGTTCGGTGCATTAAATTAGAATGAGTTGATACGTTTTAAAAATGAAACAAAATAAAATAACGAAAAGTCAATTTTTTTTCACACTTACAAAATCTTTATTATCAACATATTGAGTAATTATTATTGAACCTGTCGATGCTATTGTATAAATAAATATTTAATTCGTTTTAAAATTAATCTATCCAATCATAAATAAATCTTACATTTTCCATAAAAAAATTTCTTAAAAATATAAAAAGAGGTATATTATAAACGGTTTATTTGTTAATAAAACTCGTTCTAAGCCATTGACAGAAAAATAAAAAAATAAGCAAATGCTTAAACATGAACAAAAACATGGAAAATATAGAAAAGAAGGAAAGGAAAATAATTTAAAAAGTAATACGTCCCGTAAAGGACAGAAACACAATTAAATTTAGAACCAAACAAAAAAAAAAATATACAAAAAATAACCAACAGAATGTAAAAGCAAAGATTGATATTCCTCGATCATCTCGTTGGAATGAATAAAAAAACAGGTTTGAACTAAGAAAATCTATGATTTCTTCTAATAAAACATAAATTAACTGGATTAAAGAAGGTATAAAAGACTTCAAATTTAAAAATATAACAGAAAAAGATATTAAAAGTAGTGACACCTTAAAAAACCAAAATTATGATGTTAGAGGATTTCTAAGAACAAAAGACCAGGAAAAAATTATGAAAATGAAATGGTCGGGTAACACAAAGAACAACATGCGTAGAGAATAAAGTGGTACTTGGAAGGGAGAAGACAGAGACGAAAGAAAACTGAAGGAGGTTGGAACTTGGTCTCGAAGTGGCCAAAATAGAGTAAAAAAGGAAAAAAATATAAAAGAAGCTCATCTGCTATCGTTTGGAATTTTAAATGATATTGTTTTTTGACCGTTTAAAATTTCTTAATTTATTTTCAAAAATGGTTAAAAATTATGTTGGGTAACCAGAATCTAATTTCACTAAAGAAAGTAAAATTGTTTTACATTTTAAAAATAGAAAAATAAACTTCATTAATATAAATATTTAAATTAGTGGTTCAGGTTACAGTCGAAATTTAATAAATGTTATACTCGCTTCAATCTGATTAAATATTTATTAGTTTAACTTTAATAAACATTGTTTTATTAAAACAATGTTTATTTGATAATTCAAACATAACATTTTATTATTTTTTTAGAATTATTCTATATGTTTAGTTAAAAAATAACTTAACTCACTACTATCTTTAAAAATCCTGAAATACATTTTTCATTCTGTTTGCACAGTAGCATTACTTTACTACAGGTAAATATGGTAGTGCGAGTATTGACATTCTAAAAATGTGTTTTTATATTAAACATTCATTTTCAAGTGATCTACAAGTGTTAGAAACCCATTTATCCGATGATTTCTGGTGCTGACATTACTTCAGCACTTGTGTACATTTGCTGATAATTTACGTAAATATGAATTGATAGAGGTAGCAGAAACTGAAAAAATGACTAGTTAAATTTTTCACTAAGTTATATGAAAATCGACTACACTCCAGTTATATATAAATTTTTTTCTGTTTGTTTCAAAATATATATAATGATTTTATCATTTTTATTTTAAAAGAATCTGATGTGGACAACACATGACTTCCTTGTACGCCTATTAAATTACATTTACTGATCTTTTAAAAATGAGAAGTACATAAAACTTTATTTCATTAAAAACTTTTGAATTTTTTAAAATTTTTGTTATTGAATTATTATTCATTGTAAACATTTTTTTGCAATGAGAGGTTAATAAATCAATATATTTAAATTAAAAAAAAAAGTTAAAAAAAGAAAAAGAGATGAATTCTGATTCGAACCGATGTGCTTCTCCCTCTAAGATCCAAATATTTCATTAATTAAAATTTCATTTGACTATAAATCTGGAACCAATGAAAATAAGTACCACTTATGATTTGGGCTTTTTTTGGACACTTTTGGTTAAGTTGATTGCAATTAAAAGGAGAGGTGCACAACTAGATCTTACAACACTCCTAAATACAACATTTTAACATCCTACGGCTAATCGTTTTTAAGTTATGTGAGCTACTTGGTACATGTACACATACATACGTACGTACAGACGTCATACCGAAACTAGTCAAAATGGATTCAGGGATGGTCAAAATAGACAGTTCCGTTGAAATCTGGAAACCAAAATTTTTCGCGATCACAGTACTTCGTTTACTTCGTACAAGGAAGTAAAAAAAAAAAAAAAAACAGTAAATTTATTGATGAACTTAATAAATTCAGGATTAGTTTCGAATTATAAATTTGATTATAAAATAATAGATGTAGTCCGTGTTAGCTCTAATTGGAAGTTGTTTTACTTGCCTTTATCTCATATTCTGATCTAGCGATGAACTGAGGTAGTTCAATAATACACTCTAGTAGCATTATAAGGTACTAGATTTTCAAGTCAGTTTATGAACAAGGCAAAAAAACTGACATAGATTAACAAAAACACACATTGTAGTTTCCTAGGGGGTAGGATTACGAACACGTCATTAATCGCACTTAATACAAGTAGATGCATTTTGTGATTAACTTGTAAAATGAACATTTAATAATGCTATCGTTAAATAATTAATATCAAATAATTAATATTATAATTCTTATATTCATTATAATCATTTATATATGATTATTATTTGCTATCATTGATATCTTATTACGGCTCTTTTACAAACAAAACTGTAAAATTTGTAGCTTATGAAAAATTACATGTCTACGGAAGGCCGACTACGGATGAACTTCATATTATATTAATAATTATGATAATCAACTATATCAACATCTTATGAGAAATAATTAAAATATTTGTTATTAACGATTACGAAAAAAAACAATGAGATAACGTGAAAATAGAGACTTCCTTCTATATAGAAGTTTTTATTTGTGTTTATTATATCTTTATTATATTATCCAAAAATCTGCAAAAACATATTAAGCATAAATATCGCATGAGATGCCACACCGCAGATCTAATATGAACGATATAAAATGAATTGGCCAATTACGATTTGGAACATTAGATCTGAGATAATATGAGGTATACTTAAAGAAAAAGATAAAAAGGATAAAGATATACTGTAAGAAGTACTTATCGCATAACATGGTTAATAATTTCATTTTGGGTCTGTTTTTAGTAATCTTGTTTTGGAAATCGTTGTAGATTCTATTTCCATTTTAGTTACAGATATCTGCGAATAGGAAAATTTTCACACATTAATACAACAAACATATAAATACAGACCGAAAAGGAGTTATAATTTTTTTGTAGTCTGAGGTTGGATGTAACTCAACACCTTTTTTTTAGCAAAATATATGGCAGTATATTTACTACCAAATTGTTGGTAGTACTGGTTGAATTATTAAAATTCCTTCCCTTATACGTTTTGTGGTTCTTCGACTTCAGTTACGCAGTTTAAATTGGAAGGTTTCAAGTCGACGAAAAAATGACATGAAATACGTGAAGGAACAAACAGTTTTTGATTATGCTTTGCTGATTATACTAATTAAATTCAGATTATACTATATTAAATTCCTATTCTTTAAATGTTTTTTTAAGAGTGAATGCAAAATTTGACAATTTTTCTAGTGACAATTGACAATTGACAATTTGACAATTTCTAGTGATTGAATAACATTTTTAAATTCGTATTTAAAAAATTTTTTTGATATTTTTTTATTCGTATCAATTTATTCACTGGTCATTAACACTGGTACAAATAATAAATATGATAAACATATATATATATATATATATATGTTTATTCTATATATATATATATATATATATATATATATAGAATCTATATGTTTGTTTATCTGATAAACATACATGCAGATTTATCGTACACACGGTGGTTATAAATCGATGTTGTAAATTTTGCAACTTATAATTTTTTTTTGTCTTATTTCAGAAATTTTGTAGTTTATTTATGTTAGAACATCCTGTTGGATATAAATCACTCTGTGCAAAACAACCATCATGCATCCGCAACTGTAAATTAAACTACACATTTGCAAGCAATTATTATGGGATTTAAGAAGTTTACATAATAAAAATAGCGTTGTTAACTGATAAACAAATATTTTTAATAATACTTAATAGAAATTAAAAATTTTTAATTTAATCAAATAATTTTAAAAATTAATTTAATAAAAATTGAGATTATAATTACCTAAAAGAATTGTGCGTTTTAAATTTGTGCGTTAATAAGTAAATGACCTCTTTAGTTGGTATTAATAACTCATTTTAAAAACCCGCAAATTTCGGTTACAATCTGATAACATGAAAAATTATATTTATTACACTCTCAGATTTTAATGTACTTTTCTTGCTATATTTTAATTATAATTGATTTATTTCCATCTCCCCCACTACCTCCTTGGGTGGCAGGATATAGTACATTGGTACAGACAGTGCTGGTTTGTGACCTGGAGTCTTCATCAATAAACTATAATAGTAATCTATAAAGTAATTATGCAAAATAAAAATCATTAAAAAGTTACCTTCACAAAAAAACCTTCAACATCATATTTCGTATTTTTTTAAACAAAAATTAATTAAATTATAATTGTTGATGTAAATGCTTTATTTAGTCCTATTTAAGTAGTACATAACCAACCTCTCATCCTTATCGCTTTATCCCTGTGAAGATAAAATTTTACCTATTTATGAATGTTAAAAAGCAGGGAAAAAAGAAAAGGTTCCCTTATTAACATCCTTTAATTTGAACTGAAGAACTAATTAAAATATAATTCCACATATCGTGATAGCTATGCCTATACATGGTTCATTGTATAAAATTATTATTTTTTACAATGAAAAATGTAAATTAGATGAAATGTAAAGCATATTACATACCTTACATCAGATAAAACAATACAGCTTCATTAGAATTACCATTCTTTCCACAATGACACTACTTGTCACCTCCTCATCATAAAGTGTTCTGGCAGGTGGCAGGTCCCTTCCATTGCCACTGTCTCCATCCATTACTGACCCAAGTCTCCTTTTTTGCTATCTTGAAATTTTCAATATTCACCTCATCTTTTATCTTCATCCTTCATCTTCCTCATTTCCTTTCTCCTTCTACTGACACTTTCATTACAATTTCCAAGATTCCGCTCCTTCTAACCACATGTCCTAACCAGTTTCCCTTTCTTTTTTTATTCCTGCATAAGTCCTTTTTTTTTTAATCCTGTTCATAACTTCATCTTTCTTCACTTTATCTGTTCATCTTACATTCTCTGTCCTTCTTCATATTCACATCTCGAAAGCCTCAGTTCAGTCATTCCCCTTCTTTCTCATCATCCATGCTTTACTTTCATGTTGAAGACACTCCATATGTAGCATTTGGGTAACCACTTCCTTAACTCTAATACCAAAATTTTATCATACAGTAATCTCCTCTTAAGAGAAAACTTGCTTTGCCATTGCTCTTCTTTCTTTTGTTTCCATTGCATTTATCTAGTCGTCACTATAATCTCCAAATATCTATAATTTTTTACTTTTTCTATTTTTCCTTCATTTGTCTTTGAAAATAAATCTTCTTTGTTGTTTACTTTCATTATTTTAATTTTTCCTACTATTATTTTCATTTCATACTCTTTCATTCCTTCCTCTATCATTCCTTCCTCTTTCTTTCCTTTAAGGCTGTTAACAAGCGTGTGTGTACCATTAGCTACAATTATCATATGAACAATCCTTATGCATCTTATTTCTTATCCTATTCTTATTCCTTCTTCTAATATATTCCTTATATTTCCAATGTAAATGTTATATTGTTGATGAAAGGCAGTTTCCTTATCTAACACCTCAACTTAGACTAACCTTGTCAATTATAGTCTTATCTACTTTCATTGGTGCTATTTGTTTCATGTATAATTTTTTAATTAACCTTCTACATTTCCATTCTTTTATGTTTAAGAATCTCCATCATTTTGTCGTTTTCTCTAATTTTCTCATATCCTTACTAGCCACAATGGCTAGTGTTCTTGTTCCTTTTGCTTTTTTAAAGGCAAACTGTTTCATCCTTACATTCTTATCCATTATTCATACCAACCAACAGTTTAGGAGTCTTAACAATGTTTATGTGGCATGGGGTCTTACACTTATTGTTCTCTTTTTTTTGTACATTATGAACACAGTTTTCTTCTGTATTGGCGTCATTATTATTTTCAAAAGTCTTCAAGCTATTCTCCTGTACTATATGTGTTACATCACTCCATCTATTTAAAAATCAAATCAGACCATTAGAGTCTAATCATTAATAAATGGTCAGTTTCCCATCATTGACTTCTAAGTTAATCTCATCTAGATTCTCTTCGACCAAAATAATCGAGTATATATTATCTCTCACTTGATATCTATCATCTTTTTGCAGGTTTAAGGTTTATTAGGGATTAGTCAAAGTATTTTTAAATATGGGCCAAATAAAAATGATTTGGTATAGGCTTTTTACAACAGTTGTCCTAATGTAGATTTATACTACTACCCCATATTTGATATGAATTCATAAATATATTTTTTATGTGAATATTTAACTTGTTCTATTTGCTTATAAAACCTTTTGTGGAGCATTAAAGCCAATTATTTTGGAATCTTAGTTGATATGAATTGGTGACTGGAGTTGGCAGCATGGTTTATAGAGTATGCTTTTCAGAGGGTTTGAAATTGTATAATTTTCCAATATGAATTAAGAACAATTTTTAACTGATATTAACAAAGTTTACAGTCAGAATTTGTCTGATTAAAAATCATGAAGAAAGTAACTTCTTCGTTGAAGAAAGCTACTACCCTCCTCTTTAGGATTTTTACCTGACATTATGTACTTTCAATTACAATAGTTTGAAGAGATAGATATGATAGAGGTTTGAATTCAACTATGAGAGGAAACTATGTTTCCAACTCTGATCAAATTATAATTTAAAAAAGTTAGTGAACAGTACTTTCTATTACAAACAGAGCTCTAATTTATTTTCTTCATTTTGTAATTTATGACAAGAAATAAATATTGAATTTTGTTCAAATCGTGTTCAGAGTCTGCTGAATAGTTTTCATCATAACAGCTGGGTATTTTAAGTAGTAGCCAGAAAAATTATGATCATTGTTTTAAACTTTTCTTTCTATTTGGAAAACTGAATTGCTCACTTTATTCAATTAATATTTTCCTTCATAAACCTAATAACAATGGCTTGAATTTTATTTAAGGTTTCTAGTAGTCTACTTTTATGATGTAATTTGATTACTTAACTTGATCTTTAAAAAAAAACTTTTTGTTTTGTTTATATTTTCTGGGGTAGAAATAAACGAATATAATTCCTTTTATGTATTTATTTCTGAACTCTACCTGTTTAAAACTGAACAAAATTCATTAATTAGTGGCTGTATTGTACTTAAATACACTGTGTGTGATCACAGCGTGATTAAGTAGCAACCATTAACCAGTACTAATACAACAACCACCTGTAATAAATCAAGAAACAAAATCTCATTATTTTCCAGTAGAATTAATGAATAAAATTTTCTTTATTGTTTGCTTAATTAACTAGGTTATAAATTTCAGTAAGAAGGTTATAGAATGTACATTACACACTATAATTATAAGTTAATTTGTACAAAATTATTGCTGTAAATTGTTGTTTATTAAAAAATTAAAATCTCTTTTATGTTTTATTTATGTATTTAGGCATTAATATAATGATGAAAAGAATTGTTAGGAAGTTATATATAAATCAATACATACATTAAAGCTACTAGACAGCACATAATAAAAATGAAATGAATTCATACTTTATCATTTTTTTTTATAAAAGTTGTTATGTTTTCTATACAATTGTTATATGTTCATTGGATAAATGGATTCATAACAGTACAAGGTTGAATTTAACAGTAAGTTAACCAATATTTAATGTGTGAGTTTTGTACTTGACTGTAACATCATATACCTCAGTTTACGTTATCATGTGTTTTTCCACCTTTCAAGACTCTAACAAGTTTTTTGTATTTTAGAGATGAGGAATGGTACGATTTTAATGGAGCTACTGAAATAAGTTTGTTAGTCTATTTTTAACAATTTATCCTGATCTTTTAAGGCAGAGTGTACTTCATTGTAAAGATCAGTTTGTATTTTAGAAGGAATTAAGAGATTCTAAGGAATTACAAGAATTAGAAGAAGAAATTAGGAGATTAATTTAGAGTTTTATCAACAGGCGCTTCAGAATTTAGCTTATTGAGAAGCTACAAATTCAAAAACAATTTAAACATAGCTCTTAGGTCACTTTAATACTGGTTTAATTATTCCCAGCAACATTAGCATTATCCTTATGGAATCTGATTTACACCATGAGGACCCAGTGTTCAGAAGACGGATCAAGAATAAGAAAAAAGGACTATCTATCCATGGACGAATTTAAACACAAAATAACCAATCCACTCAGAAATTACCTTCAATTCCTCTACAGGAAATTGTACCATCCTGCTCACAATCTCTTGTATCACACAATTTTTCTAGTATGAGAAGGATTAAATTGCTGTTAAATATTTCGTGTCGACAGCCTAAAAATATAAATTGAATTCTTCTTCTGTTTTGATGAGTTTGAGTTTAGACAAGTTTCAACTCAAAGTCCTTCATTTTTTTATTGATTCTGACATCTTTTTCATCTCTAACATCGTTTTCGTTCCTTCTTTTTTTTGTCTTCAGTCATTTGACTGGTTTGATGCAGTCTCCAAGAAACTTGCTGCACAATTTTTCTCATCTACCTGACCCTCCAATATAAAAGCAACTATTCCAGGATGTCTTAAGATGATGTGGCCTACAAGTCTGTATCTTCTTTTACCTATTTTTTTCCCAAATGTTCCTTTATTCATCAGTTTTCCACAACATCTCTTACATTGTCACTTTATCCACTCATCTGATTTTTAACATTCTCCTATAGCCTATAATGAATGTTCGTTTCATCTATGCTATTTGGCACAAGGTATTCGTTACCTGTGCTTATCAAGGTATATATTATAAATAAAATTCATTCTAAATTACTCATTTAATAATATATCTAGTGCTATTTAAGAAAATAATAGAATTCAATAATTTTAAATTCTAGAAAAGGAATATTCTATTAAAGTCTTCTTTTAGGGATCTATTTATTACTTTCTAATCTTTTGTTAAGAGAGAAAAACGTTTTCTATTCTGGTATCACCTCATTAAAAAAAAAGAAATTAAGTATTTTCTAGGGAAGTTGTAAACAGCCTGATGTTAAAATTCAATTGTTCTAGTTTGGGATACTTTTATAAAAAGGTTTTTTTTAAAAATATTTTCAGTTGCAGTAAATCTAGTAGTAATTTAGTAATGATTTTTTTTCTACAAACTTAAATGCTCTTGAGTAAAATTTTTGACTAATTTTAAATTTAACTCTCCTAATTCGATTTGTTCATGCTACTTCATAAAATTTCGCAACTGAATAGAACCGTTCTAAAAATATAAAACCAAAAATAATCCAATACAAATTCATGCATAGATAACTCATAACTTTTCTGAAATTGCGGCAGTTACCTATAAAGAATTTTATAACCAGGTTTTATAGTAATTATAAACCAAGATATGCAGATAAAACAATAAATACAAAAATCTGAAACAATAATTTCCGTTCGTTATGTTCTATAACTGTTGGAAAATAAAAAATAAACATGTGAACGAGAGAGAAAAAGGTAAACATCAGGAGCTTTATTGGTTAATAAACAGGAATTCACATTTGTCGCTATCCAACAAACTTTTAATATAGAGATAATTTTGAAACCCATTTGAATGTATGGTGCAGAGCTATGAGGTACGACGAACAAGAGCAAAATTGAGGTTATTCAACCTACTAGAATAAGTTGTCGAGAATCATTACAGAGGCTCCGTGGTATGCACGGAACGAATAAATTGATAACTATCTGAAATTGACTTATGTCCACGAGGAAATCAATCGATTGAGTTCATATGAAAACAACGGCTAAGTAATCATGTGAACTATCTACCGTTGAATCTCCTAGACAACAGTGAGGATGTCCGGCGACTAGAACGTCTTGGACCTGGGGGAATTTGCATGACTCTTTGGCTGGGACGACATCCTTTAAGTGATGAGCATCTTCTCCGTGCCTAATGAAGGGCCTAAATTCCCTTGACTAGCAAATTATGTTACTGTTTGCTGTTATTTTCCTTTGTTTTGTCATATTAACTGATTTTTTGTTTGGGTTTCACGGACTTTTGTTCTTTTTAAGAAGTGAATCTGTGCAAGTGCATTTATACAAATAAAATGTTGACTTGTATGTTAATATATCGACTTCTATTTATATCATATTTGAACTACTGTCTTACCTAAGTATGTTTTATTGAAAAGATTCGTTGGAAATCCCTTATCAAACGCTTATTGTAATGCTATTTACTTAGGGTTCCTTCTTGGAACCGATTGTGAATAAATTAATTGTGATATAAAAAAAACGTTACAGGCGTTAAACCTACCAGTAATACTGTAAAACTATTGTAATATTTAGAAATTAAAAAAATAAAGATAACATTTTGAGAAAGTAAAAACAAAAATAGCTTTAATAACTTTTACTTTATAAAAAAAAAAAAAATTTATTAAACGGACTAACGTTTTTAAAATTTCTGTATATAATTTAAAACTAGTAACTATTACATAAATTTTGTAAAGTGGTTTTATTAATTTCTATACACAATTATTTTTTAATTTACATCATATCTATTTACGTCATAAGCGATGGTTATGATTCAGGAATTTTGGAGTTAATTGGTTTTAAATTTTCAATATGCAAGAACGGGGTTTGAATCAGGGATCTTTATTATAGCAGACGAAAAACGCTACCGTCTGTTTCAAGTAGAGGTTCATCATAACAAATTTTACTGTAAATTTAATGTAATATTTCTGTTATAAACTACCCATTTTTTAAAGACGGACTAAAATTAAATCAAAAACCCACCGAATTGGTCTAACGGTAACACACATCATCGTAAATCAGCTGATTTCGAAGTCAGAGTGCTAAGTTTCAAATCTTAATAAAGGTAGTTGCTTTTATTCGGATTTGAATACCGAATCTGGATACAGGTGTTCTTTGGTGGTTGGGTTTCAATTAACTACGTGACTCAGGAATGATCGGCCTGAGTCTGTTCAAGAATTTTCGTTTACCAGTACATTCACACACATATTAATGAGTCTTTAATGACTAATTGTTGATACGACAATAGGTAAAAATATATAAAACAACTATTTATTTGTACATATAAATACACAAACATTACAAAAATGTAATCCATAATTCTTCATTTTTATTTCTTATTCCAGAGGTAATTTCTTATTTCAATGTTAACGATTATCTAAGACTTTTAGCTTTCGATGTGTAATCAGCCAAAGACTGAGGTAATCGTTTTTAGAATGTAATAAATTAATTTTTACAACATTTAAGAAAGCTCTTGATTAAGAATTCTTGCACATGAAAACAAAATTATTTGTAACAAAGTTTTACAATTAATAAAAAACAATTACAGGAAAGTCGTAATAAAAAAAAAATATATTTACATGGAATTCAGCCTTTATGATAGTTAACATAGTAGGATATTCTGAAAAGAGGCTCCTGAAATGGTTGTCATAAAAGGTTATTTAAATGTCAGTTTGTTGTGTTGATAAAATCTTCTTTAATTAACAAATTTAAGTTAGAAATTTAACAAAAAAAAATTTTAACTGTTTAAATTTTAACTAAATTTTTAACTGTCGGAAACAGTTTCCGGCAGTTATAAATTTAATAGATTCAGACATTTAGAAATACCTTGACTTAAATCCGTTTGAATTTCTTTTCTAACATAAATATATTGATAAAAATTCAAATAAGTCTTAAAATGAAAAGAAAGGGAAAGAATTTTATTATAATATCATCTAATAAGAGGAACTATGTTGGTAAGCTGTATGGTATTGAGATATGTCGAGAATGAAAACTCTAGAGGAGTGTGAAAATTGTATATTATTATTCCTAAGTGTACCTTCCAATCTGTTCAAGTAGTGAACAATAAGCAACCCCGCCATGGCCCTATGAGATGTGGATGATATTTAAAGGAGATATAGTCTTGTACAGACTGGCCGATCATTCCTGAAATGTGTGGTTAATTTGACTCCCAAACACCAAAGTACACCGGTATCCACTGTCTAAAAACCCCTTTTGCCACGCCGGAAGGCGGAGGTAGATTTCACCGGTGCTAAGTAGGGGATAAAACAGATTTCCACTTTAAACTTAAGAAAAACTTCAATACTCAATGCTCAATGCTTGCATATGAAAAAATGTTTCATATATTTAGCATACGACAAGCCCCATCTTCTTACAATTCTAACAACATTTTGGTCATCTCTTGCCGTAAGGGTTGGTCATATAAAATTTTTTTAAACAAAAGTTTTAAGGTTATGTTTAGAAGACTAACGACCACTTTAAATCGATTCGATACTGTGCTAATTAAGGGAGGTATGATATTTTTGTCTTCGAAAGCTAAGTTTTTCCACCCGCTGGGCTAATGGTTGGTGATATCAAAAAACTTTATTTACATAAGTTTAAGGTTTTTATCCGAAGAATATTAGGAACTTTAAACGAGTTCGATATATTACTTAATAAGAAAGTTATAGCGATATTTTGTTTTTTAGAAAAAGCACCCTCCATTTCCACCCCCATAGTTTGATTTTGCCCATTAATGAATTCGACCAAGACTTTGGATCATTATATTTTATGTATCAATTTTAAAGTGATTGACACAAATTTACGGCAGTTATCGTGGCCACAGGAATCACAAGAAAGTGAAAAAAAAAAAAAAAAAAAAAAATATATATATATATATAAATGTATATATAAACTTTTGAACTGACGGTGGTTTTGGGGTCTGGAAGATGTGAGACGCATATCGAAATTTTTGGAAGTTGAATCGTGGTACCCATTACAATAGGTAGCTTTTTTTAATGAAATCTACCTAACTAACTCTTACTAGGATTTGAAGCTCAGAACATTCGACTTCAAGTATTAGCTACTAAAAAATTATTTATGGTGACGATTTAACCACTAGACCAGCCAGGTAGACTAATTGAGTGTATAAAACGCATAATATTGAATGTAAGATGTAGGAGTTATCTTGAAGTTAAGTAATTATCTAAGAACACCCACCACGTCAATATAGTGGTGAACGCGTCTTCCCAAATTAGCTGATTTGGTAGTCGAGAGTTCCAGCGTTCAAGTTTTAGTAAATGCAGGTAATTTTATACGGGTTTGAATGTTAGATCGTGGATAGCGGTGTTCTTTGGTGGTTTGGTTTCAATTACATATCTCAGAAACGGTGGAACTGAGTCTGTAAAAGACTACACTTCATTTACATTCATACATATCATCGTTATTCATCCTCTGAAGTAATACCTGAACGGTAATTCTCGGAGGCTAAACAGGAAAAAAGAAAAAATATAAGAACAGAATGGAATAGAGAATAGCGTTAAACCAATCCATGATTTTTCAAAAAATGAAAACCTATCTACCTACAAATATTATATACAGTTAATGTGCAACAGCAGTGTTTAAATGACCGCGAGTGAATCAAAATTGAAGCTGAAAACTGAGTACATAATTGTGCAAGCCTAAAAGTTTTTATTTTGTTTAACGTGATGGGTTAACTTAAAAATCGATTTCATGAATTTTTTCATTTATTATTAAAATAATATTCTGCGTATTGTTCAAATCAGTATAATTCCATTTTTTAAATTAAATAAAAAATTTAATTCAATCAACTGATTTTTAATTAACGTAATTATTTATTAAAACAATCTATTTAAAGTATATTTTCAATTCTTCCACTACAATGGAACTGTTCACGTTTAATTTATCAATTAATTTTTCATCGAATTACATGAGCATGAATGTTGTTTTATACAATGTTATTAATTTGACTGAAAAAAATATTTAATCAGAGTAATATAATTTTTTTATTTAAACAGCAAAATTTTAGATGTAAACTGTAACTGATTGCCTGAATTTAATTTATTTAATAATATTTTGTTTATTAGTGAACATTGACCAGAATATAAAAGGAATAGGCAGGTATGGAGATTGTATTCTCGTCCTTCTATTCTTCATCTGCCATTAAAATGCGTATACTAAAGTATGAAAGCTTACACATAAAAGAAATTTAAGTGATTCACCATATACTCTAGGCCTATCATGTTCTTTCCTACCCTTGTCGTGTCAGATTCCATCCTTGGCTCTTGTAGTGAAAGGTTGTGTTTTGTTGTGCTCTGTGAATTGTCAGTTGTAACCAGTCCAGCCAGGTGTTCAACAGTTCTTCTACCTGCGTCGCCAGACAATGTGAGAAGGGTCTGCTAGGACATCAGCCGGGCGGCCAGCTACCTGGACTACAGGCCAGTCACATTAAGAAAAGGATAATCCTTTTCTTAATTTTACTTTTATACTATTCAATATTTCTAATAATGTAAAGTGAACTCTTGTAGTCATTGTGAATACGTTAAGTAAATAGCCTATTATTATAGGACTATTGTGCTACTTTTAAAATAATTTTATTTTTTAATTGATTTTCTTGTCAGTGATTTTATTTTACAGCAAGTGTAGATTAAGAAGTGTAAATTAAGTTTAATTTTAATTTTTAAATTTTTCTTCCTTATTTTCCTCAATGGAAGGAAAAATAAGGCCTCCTCCACCCCGTTCTCCCACCACGGAACTGTCCGACGGTGGAGAGGAAAGCGGGTCTGGCGCTAGGAAGCGCCAGAAACGCCGGGACTCCGCGCCTCCTATGGAGACGGAGCCCGTAGCGGGCTGTAGCAAGGCTGCAGCAGCCGCCAACTCGCAGGCTGATGATGGGGCCCCATCACAGCCTGCTACCGTCAGGCGGGAGAAAATCCCGCCGATAATGCTGGACTGCCCGAAAGAGTGGCCAGCATTGGCGAGGGACATAAAGTCGAGGATTGGGGGGCGCCTGGTGGCTAAAAGCACCGGGCTCTCGATAAGGCTGCAGCTGGGCAGCGAGGCGGATTACCGGGCGGTGCAGAGTTTTCTGCACTCGAAGGGAATCGCCTTTCACTCCTTTCAGCTCCCGAAGGACAGGGAGCTGAAGGTGGTTATACGGGGGATCCCCTATGGGGCTGCCCCGGAGGAAGTAAGGGAGGAACTGACCTCCCTTGGCTATGAGGTGGTTTCGGTTAAGAAGCTCCTCACAAGGGACGGTCGGGAAACCCCGACCTGCCTAGTGGCCCTTAAGAGGACCCCTTTGGCCCGGGCCATTTATGACCTTGGCAGTATTTTTTACTGCAAGGTCGCAGTGACTGCATTTGTGTCACGAGGGGGGCCACCCCAGTGCCACAGATGCCAGAAATTTGGACACTCGTCCAATTACTGCCAGAGGGCCCAGCAATGCGTAAAGTGTGGTGGAAACCACGACACTTCTGCCTGCGTCAAGCCGCGTGAGGAACCAGCCTCATGCGTCAATTGTAAGGGGCCACATCCGGCCAATTACAGGGGCTGCCCCTATTATAAGGAGCAGACAAACAAAGTCAAGGGACTTAAAAAGCCCGCGACTTTGGACGGCCGCAGCTGGGCCCGTGTTGCCGGTGGGGGAAAAACAGTCCCCAAACCGGAGGTGCCGGCACCCGTGGCAAAAGCGGTCGTGAAAAAAGGGGAGGTAACCTCCCCAACACCCGCCAAGCCAAAACCGGCGGCAACCACCAAGAAGGTGGTAAAACAAAAGGCGGCGACAAAGCCGGCCCCGGCGAAGAAGGCCAAGCCTTCCTCGACGGGAAAGGCAAAGCCGGCCCCGGCGAAGAAGGCCAAGCCTTCCTCGACGGGAAAGGCAAAGCCTGCTCCGGCTGGGAAGGCCAAGCAGGCTGTTAAAAACACCGCGGCCCCTGTGGCCCCGCGCCCCACCAAAAGGGCGGCCGCGCCAAAAGGCACCCCCAGCGGCAATCCGAAACCGGCTACCCCGTTGGAGACCACTGGCATGGACTTCCTGTCGCAGATGACAGTGAAGGATATCCTGCCAGATATCATGATGGTTTTGCCACGCCTGCTCCAGGCAAAATCTCTCAAGGACTGTATTCAGTCCTTAATAGAGTGCCTCATGGCTGTACTGTCAAGGTATGGTTAGGCCCACCCTCAGACTCTTGCAGTGGAACGCCAACTCAGTAGTAGGCCGGACGGAGGAACTATGCCGTCTGGCCGAGGATCTACTGATAGACGTGATACTGTTGTCTGAGACGTGCTTGAACCCAAACAAGCAACTGACCCTTCGGAACTATTTTACATATAGGACGGATAGGCCAGTTCGACCCGGATCTCGCACCTCTGGTGGAACTGCGGTTTTAGTCCACAGACGCCACATGCATACGCGCGTTGTTCTTCATACAAACGTGATGGAGCAAACGTGTGTGCATGTGGAGCATCTGGGCACGGTGTATCGGCTGGTTTCGGCTTATAGCAAGCCGAACGACGCGGTAACCGGCGCAGATCTGGATGCCGTGCTGGAAAATTGGGATGGGCCCGTGATACTCATGGGCGACCTCAATGCCAAACACGTGTCATGGAACAGCATTCTGACAAATCCGAATGGCAGATTGCTGTACGAAAGGGCGAGAGCCCGCCGCTTGGTCGTCGTAGGCCCTGAGGTGCCCACGTTCGTGCATCGCTCAGGCAGATCTAGGCCTGACGTGCTGGATATCGCAGTCATGAAGGGGGGTACCCTCCCATTCATGATTGAAACGATAGAAGACCTCAGCTCGGACCATTCCCCTGTCCTGTTGGAACTAGGTCAGGCAGGGGGTGGCCGAGATCCCCCGCCTATACCCCGAAGGTCAGTCAACTGGAAAAGGTTCTACGAGACCCTCCAGCGGGAGTACAGGCCGGTAAATCCTGAGCTCCTGAACACCCCGGAGGAAATCGACGACACTGTCGGGCGCGTCACGTCGTCAATGACCGAGGCCCTGGCAGGCAGCTCATCGGCCAAAACTCGAGCAGTTGTTCGAAACGACCTCCCTCCTCATATCTCCGAAGCCATAACGGAGAAACGACGACTGAGGAGGAGATATCGAATCACCCTGTCCCCCGCTGATAAGCGGGCCTTTTATAATCAAACGGACAGGGTAAAACAACTGCTGACAAGCCATCGAGAGGATTCGTGGAACGAATACCTCGCCTCGGTCTCTGACGACATCTCCTCGGTGTTCAGGTTGAACAGGAGACTGCGAGAAGGGAAGAAGCCTCGCCATCCGGTTGTGGGGCAGCGAGGTTTTCTTGCATACTCGGAGGCGGAGAGGGCCGAGGTATTCGCCGATACCTTGGAGGAGCAGTTCACTCCAAACCCCCCTCCCTCCCCGAACGACGAGCACACAACCGAGGTGGAATCCTTTCTTGTAGATTATTTCTCACAGGTGGAGGACGCCCCTCTAGAGATTGACCAAGTCACTGAAGCGGAAGTTTCCGCAGCCATTAAGGCCACAAGCCCCGACAAGGCCCCGGGTGTCGACGGGATCAGCGCCCGTGCATTCCGGAACATACCGGCCTCCGTGATTACAGCAATTTCGGTGATATTCACGTCCATTTTGTACGTTGGATATTTCCCGAATTGTTGGAAAACGGCCAAAGTCGTATGTTTACCCAAACCGGGGAAAAGTTTACTTTTCCCACGGAATTATAGGCCAATCTCCCTGTTACCGGTATTGTCTAAGTTGTTCGAGAGGATTTTTCTCGAAAAACTGAGGCGATACATGGAGGGAGAAGTGCGGCCCGAGCAATTTGGGTTCAGGGAGGGTCACTCAACCACCCTCCAACTGGTAAAAATAATAGACGACCTTGTCGGAGGCCTGAACAGGAAACGGGTGACTGCAGCCGTTTTTCTGGATGTGGCCAAGGCCTTTGACAAAGTTTGGCATAGCGGGCTGCTTTATAAGCTAGCGCGATCGGCGATCCCGTACCGCTATGTCAGACTGATGCGGTCATATCTGCTAGACCGACATTTTGTCGTGCGCGTAGGGGAAACGATTTCCTCTACCAGAGAAATAGCCGCTGGGGTTCCCCAAGGAGCAGTACTTTCCCCGTTCTTGTACACTTTGTACGTGAACGATATGCCGCTGTCGGAAGGGGTCAAAACGGCCCTTTACGCAGACGACACGGCATATTTCTACGAATCCGCAAATGTGGATTACGCGGTCCGGAGGCTCCAAAGGCAGCTGGACTTAGTGGAACCGTGGCTCGACATGTGGAGAATCAGGGTCAACGGTGAAAAATCGGTGGCCGTGATGTTCACATGCAAGACACGTAAACCGACCAGAGAGCTGGAAATCTCAGGGGAGAAAATCCCTTTTGAGAAAACAGTTAAGTACCTGGGGGCGGTGTTGGACAGGCGGCTTACCTTCGGCGAACATGTAAATTATGCGACCCGGAGGGCTAAGGCCGCCAGAGCCTCGCTATACCCAGTGCTGAACAGTGCCAGCCCGTACCCACTGGCAACTAAGCTCCTCATTTTTCGGCTGTACGTACTGCCGATTCTAACATATGCTTACCCGGCATGGGGGGCAGTGTTGAGCTCCTCGCTTCAAAAGAAGATCGAGGCCGTCCAAAACATCGCGTTGCGGACGATCTTTGGAGCTCCGTGGTTCGTCAGGAACGCCACTCTCCGATCTGATGCGAGATTTCAATCCGTGTCCGAGGTGGGGGTGGCGCAGGCGCGCAGACTGTTCGGGAGAGCGGCTGTGTCCGAACACAGTCATCTTCGGGACATCTGCCGAGAGGACCCAACTCCGACAGTTGTAAGGAAGCGGCCTCACGCCGTACTGGATGAACCACCGTGATGGTGCGGTGCGGTAGCCGAAAATCGACAAACCAGGCTTAGGGGCCTCCATATCGCATGAGCCATAAACGGAATAGTGCGTCAGACGCGTTTCCGGGGTCGCGAGTGAAAAGTTTTCGCGAGTTATATAGTTTGAAGACGTCAAACACGGTAAGTCGCGCATAAAACAAAAACGCGGTCTAAATTTAAAAAAAAAAAAAAACTTACAGTAAGACAAAATATCCCAGCAATTGCGACTCCTCCGGAAAAGGGGACGCATTGCTCGCTCCTTATAGCTAGTGCCCCGTTGTGGCGTATTCCTGCTAGCCTATTAAAGAGTTAGCACCGAAAGGACTTCAGTGGACGGTCTGAAGGGGAATTACGTCGGGAGGACAGGCTTTATAAGCCTAGCCTTCCGCGGTCGGCCCATGAAATGGGTTCGATAACGCTGGTTTAACAACGGATTGGAATGCAATTAAATCCGTCTTAAATTCACTAAAATAATAATAGACAAAACTTGAAAAATTAGATCCGAGATTAAAAAATAACCCTTTTAAAAACAAGCCCGATTAGAATGATCCAGCAGCAAGGGACTCTGTCCAGGTTCTGCGATAAAGTAGGGAGTAATAGACTCCTGCCAACTTTGCATTCCATTCCATTGTCGTGTCATCCATTCATTGTAGATGTGAGGCGCGATGGTCGATTATAATACAAGAGATAAATTTTTATGATGCTTGTACCTTTTAATTTTTTAGAACACGGCTATTTCAAATTCTGAAAGACCATTTGTCATTTTTATTAATAATAATATCAAAACAAAAAGATTAAATTGAATAAAAACTGTCATATTACATGTGGGATACAATTTTTTAATTGTACTTTTCTCTTTTATATAGAATCAACGGCTTTTGTGTTGCCCAATTTTTTTAAATTAAGATATTTATTCGGTTATTTTATAGATTTTCTGATTACAAGTTTTTTTTTTTTTGTTAAAAATTCATTTATTTTTCTACAGTATTATACATTTACACAAATATTAATAGGAAAAGAATTATTTGTTGTATAAATTACAGTAATGAATTGACTTAAAATTTTATTTAAATTAGATTCATTTACTATTCTTAGATTAAAGTCTATGGAAAAAAAACAGTAATAAAGATAAAAATTTCAAATTAAAATATTTCAAAATGTGAATAACAGCAATTCATTACTTCGATAATAGCCAGGTTTTTCACAAATTATCCACCGGGTTGATCTAGTGGTGAACTCGTCATCACAAATCGGCTGATTTCGTAATCGAGAGTTCTAAGGTTCAAATCCTAGTAAAGGCAATTACTTTTTATACGGATTAGAATATTAGATCGTGTTTATCGGTGTTCTTTGGAGGTCGGATTTTACTCAACCACACGTCTCACGAATGGTCGACCTGAGACTAAAGAGACTAAACTTCATTTAAATTCATACAAATCATCCTCATTCATTCTCTGAAGTAATACCTTATGGTGGTTCCGGAGGCTAAAACAGAAAAAGAAAACGGTTATTCACAAATTAAAAGGTATGAAAATTAAAACATTTGATATTAACAAAACAGAATTATTTAAAACTAATCTTATCTAATAGTCATATATCTATAATCTACCTTATGCTTAATTAATTATAAACACTAAAAAATTTTTATTTACATTTTAACAACCAAAAATGTGATAATATTGTGATGCGGGGAAAAAGTATTGTCTCTAGGTTCCCCTGGTCAGAAGTGGGATTATTTCGCACGCCACAAAAAATTCATTATCATTCTTTGGCAATTGTTACAGAGTGTCAGCCAGAATAAAACTAAATATAGAAGAGTTAACTGTTATTGGGATTTCTCTCTTTAAAATCAATTATAGATATTCAACACATATATCCATTGTTCCGAGGAAACAGAGTAAATATTTGTGTCAAAAAAGGCTTGAAAGAAATCAATGCTGTAATAATATTCCTTTAAAAGTATTAAAGAAAATTATAATGAGATTTATGCAAAGACAAAATTATAAGTTATACAGTACAAATTATATAGCACTTATAAACAGTAAAAATATACTATAAATTATTGTAGTACTTCAATTAGTCATTTAAAATTAGTTCAATTCCTATTTGTGCTTCAGTATTTATTCCGTTTCTATTCTTACGTATATTTACTTTGATGCGGATTTTTTAACAGAAGGACGTTTGTCGTCTAGGTAAGTATGATCATTGAAGGCGAAATTAATTTTTTATATCACTTAAAAGATTTAATATTAACATTAGACAAAAGAGTTAATTCATGAGTGTTTATCTCCTCGAGTTGCTGAAAATAATCATGGATGAATATATAAGTTTTTATTAACAGTATTAACATTATCAGTTATTAATACGACCTACTATTAAAATTAACAGAAGGTTTATTGTTAATCTTGTTATTAACTACTATTAATAACAAGATTAACATTAGTTTAATAATCTTACTGGATTATTAAACTAATTTTATTATGGATCATCCGGGTTTAGATAATTTAATGAATATAGTTTTGAAAATTATAAATTGAATTTTTCATCGGAATGAATCAAACTTTTATATATTTTCTGATAATTTTTTTAATATTAAAATGATTGAAAAACGGAGGGATGGGAGGTTATATTCCAAATGCATGGCGGTATCCCACAGGGTCAGTGTTAGGCCCTCTCCTCTGGGACATAGTCTTCGATGATCTCCACGGGATATATCCACTGTAGCATATGCTGATGATCTGGCTCTGCTTGTGGCAGGTCAAACGGAGCAAGAGATTGAAACAACAGCTACAGAGGCCGTGACTCAGACTGGCTTAAAACAAAAGGATTGAAGTTAGCTCGGGTAAAGAAGACCAAGCTGGCGATGGTAGGAAGGAATAAGAGACATAAGCATAATGATGGAAGGTTTTAATGTGCGGGCTGAGAAGAAAGTGAAATATTTAAGTGTGTGGATCGAGCGATCAGGTCTCTTCAGCAAACATATTACGGAATGTACCATGAGAGCGGAAAAAGCGATCGGGACTCTGGGTAAGCTCATGGGTAACATGTGGGGTCCTAGGGCAGAAAACGAAGGCTGATACTATCAGCTGCCACCACAGTGTTATATGCTATACCGGCCTGGCATGAGGCACTTCAGCGGAAAAGGAACGTTCAGAGTTTAGCCTCCCTCCAGAGGAGGGCAACGCTAAAAATTATATCTGAATATAAAACAGTTTCTAGAAAAGCGGTGGAGGTGTTGGCAGATGTCCCGCCTATACACTTCAGAGCTAACCAGCTAGTCAGAACTGATGAAGTCATAGAAAAAACAAAACTATGAGTTACTCGTCACTGAATGGCAGGCCGAGCGGGAAGCCTCGAATAAAGGTATGTGGGCAAGGAGGCTAATACCCAGTATAAATCCATGAAGTGAGCGTTCACGTGACCGGACATGGTAAATCTGGTATATACCTTCACCGGTTCGGCATAAGGGATTCTCCGTGGTGTATATACTGCGGGGAAGAAGATTCTCCTAAGCATACATTTACCTGCCTGAGATGGATTCCGATGAGAGAAGAACTAGGATTTGACAAGTTAAACCCAGAAGAGACCGTCAATTACATGCTCACTGGCGGAAAGAATGGGATGCTGTCGAGAAATATATCGTGAAGGTAGTGTGAAGCAAGGAGATAGATCACCATGAATGGGGTGAAGATTAGATCTTAGACAGGTGACGAAGCCCTGAAGGACATTCCCCCGATTACCGTGGAGGTTGAGTAGAACAATGCAAAGGCCTCTGAGGGAGGCAGAAAAACATGACCGATGAGCGAGGATGAGAAGGACGGCTACCTGCGAAGTCGTCGTTGGTCTGACTTGATCGGCGACTGTGATGAGACATAGAGACTCTGAATCCCTGAGTCCGATGGCTTCTCCCGGGATCGCGCGATGCTTAACTGTCGGTCCGACTCCGGGAGTGGAGGGTCAATGAGATAGGATGTTTAGTCGGTAGGGAGCAGGCAATCATACGCACTCTTAGTAACATCTTGCGAAACCTGTTAGCGAGTCCGACATTCAGTGTACAACAATTTCAGCTGTGGAGCAATTTGTTGGTTGTGTAAACTGTATACATTAAGTAATGCCAGATAACGAATTATTAATAGTCACTTCCTTTATTTACTTCAAAAATTTACACTTCATTAATTAAACATTGCAGTGAGTTATAATAATTTATGTTTTTAGTTAAGTTCACACTTATTCACATTTTAAATATATATTAAAGACACTGTGCACTGAAATTATGGAAGTGTAATGACGAAACTTTCTTAATTATTACTTTGTATTCTTATTTCATTATTTATAGAAACGGATATAACAATAACTTGGATAGTTTATAAAAGGTATTGTAAATGACCTCCTCCAACATCAGTACAACACGTGTTTCAGTTTGATTTTAAACGCTTTAACCAGCTGATATAATGGAATATTTATTAAATTATTTTTTTAAATATTCAATATCTAACATTAAAATATCTCTTTTTAAGAGCTTTATTCGATATAAACTATTCATTTTATTGAAAAATATTAAAAGTTTTTATATTATATTGCATTGTATGAGTTTTGCCTTTTTTATTTTGTTGATCTTAATAATAATTTTATCCTAAAATCAACAAACGTTTAATAGTATTTGTGATTTTGCTTAAACATTCAGGAGGCTAAATCGTTCCGTTAAGACGTTAGTCGAAACACGAAGCGTTTTCAAACATGCGATTGAAAAGTTTTTGTGTTATCAACTACTTAATCTAAGAAAATTACGTCGACGATTTCGTAGATTGATGAGCGATATAATTTTTTGAATCAAGCGAAATCTATGAACTATAATTATAAAAATATACACAATTTACTGTTAACTATGTATTTGTAAATTGTAACTTATTGCTGAAATACATTTTCTTTTCCATATTATCTTTGCATCCTTATACAAAATAATTTAAAGGGCTTTTGTTTCAATTATGTGCTTTTTCAATTTGTGCCAATTATTTTGATTTTCGTTTCTTTATATGCTTGACTATCTGTTTTAAGGAAATTAAACTCATTTGAATTAGGCGTAATAATTTAAATTTACAGGATTGAAATCTTAGTAGCGTCTGCTACTTTTTAACTTAATAGCCTGATTCCTATTGATGAAAAACATTTTTGGAATTTACTTGCTCAATATTTAGTTTCTTAAAAAAAGAAAAAAGTAGAACAAAAATTAAACCCGGCTCTTTTAGTAAAACGGATTTTTAGTTTACATGGTAAGTTGCATTTTGGCAAAAAATCTTTTTATTTTTGAAATTTGAAACGAAGTTCCTCCCTCCATCTTCCAAGGATAATTTATAATTTACGTGCACGGATGAATTTTATTAAAAATTCGTCCGTGAATAATAAATATTTCATAATAATTAATTATTTCAAAATATTTTTTGAAATTATGATCAAGTGTTCCCTTTTAGCGTAACTAATAAAATCAGGTTTATAGAGGAAATTTTAGCTTGTCTATAAAAATAAAATAACCTTTTAAAGTAAATGAGGTATACATATTTAGCTTATGACATCCATAGAACGTGCTATTAATATACTTTAAACCGGATGCAATCGAAGATAACTTATACATATGTCGGATCTGGGCTGATTGGATTTTATCGCCAATCAGTTTAAACTGATATGAAGTTATTTCAATAGTTGAAATTATTTTAACTTCAGATTGAGCTATATCGCTACTAGTACCATTAATTGTCTGTTACAGACAAGTGGATTCTTCATTTTGTCACAAATCACATGCAACTAGTATGACATTTACTGACATATGATAGATTGAAAACCCTCTCGTTCTGAAGTTATATTATTCATGTTATATTTCCCTTTATAAAACAGTTGATAAAAAGTAACAGTAATTTGCTGTGCGCTCTACAATAGTGACTATTATAGAAACACGATATAACAAAAATGTCATCAGCACTAGCTGTTTATAATTTTTCATACTATTCAGTAAAAACTTATTCAACATATCAGCTACCATATTCGTAATATATGGTGAATTTAAAAAAAAGAACAATCTTTTACTTTAATTTGGTATCCGCTACAGATAGCTCCAGAAATATCCATTTTTTCTCATTGTCTTTAAGAATAAGCCATTGGATCGTAAATCTTCATTTTAATTAATTATAAATAAATATTATTTATTGATTTATTTTTACTGAATATAATTATTATTATTATTATTTTTATAAGAAAGAAGTTAATAATGAAGTATTATTGCTGTTATTTTTAGAATTTCAAATATTAAGTTGACAAAGAAAATGAAAGAAAATAAGCTTAAAGTAAGTAAATACAATTGAGTCGGGCTAGATTGTGTAAAAACGAGAAAGGAATAAAGATTGCGTAGCATACTGAAAGAAATAAAAAAATAATAGTTGAAGTAGAAAAGAGAAAATACGAGAGTTGGCTGGGAAATCAGAGAAAAGTATGATCAGATAAAGTCAAAAAAAAAGAAGAGAGAAAGATAGAGTGTTAGAGAGAGATAATAATATGATCATTGTGGGGTGTGAACAGATTAGCTAGCTGATAAAGCCCTATATAAAACGAAGAAAGCTAAACTAATTCTTTCTGTTAAATCGTTGCGGTGGTAAGCTACACTGGTGGTTACTGTTATCACATACCATTCACTGCACTCTTAAAAAAAAAAATATATATATATATATATATTTTTATATAAAACCAAGCCTATTATCAGAAAATTGTTAATACCCCATTACTTTTTAAAAAGTAATGATGAAATTAAAGGGTCAAGTCTGTTTTGTTGGTTTTTATTTTATTTATTTTTTTTTGTAAAAAGTTATTTGAATGTTTTTTTACATTTATCTGTTACTGTTCTATTCTAATAGTTCAAAGTAAGTTAGAAGTAAAACGGAAAAAAGTAACGGAGTACTTGAAATTAGCATAGAGGTAATTTTTTCATTCTTATAGGAAGCCGGAAGTTTACAGATAAAGTCGACATTAAGTTAAGGTTAAGAAATCAAATTCTATTTCTGGCGAAAAATAAGACCTTTTTATCAAAACCTTCAGGTTTTCGAAAACTTTATTAAATTTCATTTATTTTAACTGTTATACATTAGCTGAAAAATAAAATGAGTGTTTTGAAATAATATCCGGATTAACTTATTTTTAAAAAAATCTTAATTTTAATGGTTTATTTACGCAATTCATTCAAAAATGAAAAAAATGGTTTCTTAAAATAATGTTGATATTTTTTTAAGTTGGCTTTGTTTCAAATACCATTATTGTACGATAAAAAAGCCATGTTACAGGAAAAAAAATTGGAAAGTGTATGTTTAATTTCCTTGCTATAACACTTTTGTTCTTGTTGCAGTACAGCTAAAAAGGGAAAGTTAAACAGCGGGATAAATCTCTGATATTAACAATTTTGAAAATGTTGATGTTTTAAAACCCCCTCAGTTAAAAAAAAAAAAGTTATAGTAATCTTCGAAAGATGTATACAGAGTGCATCATAAAGTTCTCCCAGGACTTTCATAACTTATTCTACTCGTGAAAATAATAGAAAAGTTCATATAAACAAACATACGCCATAAAATGCTTCATTTGCGAGTTGCGGCTAATAAAAGATTTTATTCGGCTTTAGCTACCCCGGTGAAAAATGGTCGTACTTTTCTAACTTTTCCTTATTTTATTCAACTTATTATAGACTATGTTGTTCAGAATTAAATTTTCTACAAGTTTGTTTAAAAGTTTTATGTGCTTATTACCCATTTAACAAAGTTATTGTAAGTCAAACATAAAAAAGTAGGGATTTTTACCCTAATTTATTGGTTTTCACCCCAAATTTATTTAAAATTGTTGCGGATACAATTCTGGAATCTATTTTATTCGCGTTTTCGGGTCAAAAAACATAAGAAATCAGTAATTATGCCCCTTAACTAACGTTCTAAAAATTTCAGTATGGCTTCATTTCACCGTATAGCTGTAATTCGAACAAAATTTTTCACCAGCCGTAACTCGGAAACGATACATTTTAGGATATATTTTATATGAATTTTTTCTGTTATTTTTGCGAATATTCTACTCGCGTAAATAATCATAACCTAGAACAGGTTATGAAAGTCCCGCGAGAACCTTGTGATACATCTGTGTAAATAATGCTCACTGAAGAAGGCAACGGTAAAACCAGTTCAGTCCTGTTTTAATTTTTGGTTCCTTTTTATTTTTTTGAGAATGGTTATACTATGTGTACAAGTTCCGTATTACAAATACAATCGATAAATAAACGTATTTGTAATTAATTCAAGTCTTTTTTAATCTTTTTTATTATTTGTAACTCGGAAAACGATATCGGGACACACAGCATTAACGATTTTGGATCACCAAGAAACAAAATATTACATAATACTATTTTGCTACATTTAACGAATTTTTTAAGCATAATTTTTTATGCTATTCATTCGTTCATTCGGAAACTATCTGAAAAATTACTATCTACTCATTCATGACTAAATTTTTTTTTTTGTAACTGACATTTTTTTTTGGTAAAGAAAAATTTGCGCGTTTATTTTATAGTGACGCAAAAATCTTTGCCGTATCTTCTAATATATTTTTTCTCTCTTTTCTCGTCTCAGATGGGGTAAAGCTGTTAGCTGTTATGATAAATCATCCAATTCATTTTTCTTTCGTAATTGTGTTGTCCGACGCTGCAATAAAACAATTTAACTAAAATATTTAATTCTTGCGTCCGTTTTTCATAACGAATTATTTGAACTATTTAAATATTAAATGGCTACCTGCAGAAAAATGTGTAATGGTATAATTAATCAACCAAAGATTAAAAAAAAAATTAGCACAGACCGTGGTAAAATGTATTAACGTTTTTAAAAAAAATTTTTCTTAAAGAAATTCATATTTCTGTTTATTTATTTATCTAGAGCGTGTATATGAATCTTCTTTTTTCATAATTTAGCTAAAATGTTGAATGTGACAAAATATCTTCTGCAATAAAATTAGTTTTACAAATAGGTGTTTTACAAAATATGGCCCAAATATGGGCCATATTTTAATTCGTTGAATTTTTCACAAATTTTGAAAATCTAGTTAATTTTATAATCTAGTAAAAAAAAAAAAAAAACTAAAACTTAATTCATAAAATGTAGTTGATTATATAAGAACAAGTAGTTTTTAACATTCTTTCTGTGAGATTTGGAATTTAAATAATTCAATTTTTTAAGATGCATTTTTAAGAAAATTTGCAACTCTATTAATCCAAAAAAAAACTTGACCCATTCCTTTATTAAATTGAATTTTAAACTAATGCATGCTTCATTCTACGGTTACTCAAAACGAATTTTAATCTCTTTTTTATTAATCGTTTTTGTATTATTTTACTAGTGTGTACGTTGCAACCTTCAACTAGTGAACAATAAGCAAATCCCTCGTGGCCCAATTAGATGAGGATGATTTGTATGACATGTAAATTTGTCTTGTATAAAATCAAACTGTGTACAAATTCTTGGACGTGTAGTTAATTGAACTCCAATTACCAATTTACACTGGTATTCATTGTTCAGTATTGAAATCCGTATAAAAATAATCAACTTTTACTAGCATTCAAGCCTTCGACTTCGAAGGTTCTGGGATTCAAACAAGCTGTTAAATAACTAATTTAGAATGACGAGTTTCCCACTAGTACAGCCCAGTGGGCTAAAATTATAAATGATATTTTTTAAACAATATGATTTTAAATATATTTTGAATTGTAATTAGGAGTTTTTTATTTTATAATAATCTATTAATTGTATTAATAATACCTATCTATCTATTAATAATACCAAATTGTAAATTTTTGTAAAATTACCACAGTGTGATTTTAATTAGCCAGCACATGTTTGGTAGCCCACCGGGCTGGTCTAGTGGTTAACTCGTCATCGCAAATCATCAGATTTTGAAGTCGAGAGTTCTAAGATTAAAATTTTAGTAAAGGTAGTAAAGGTAGGTACAGATTTGAATACTAGATCGTGGTTCAGGTGTTCTTTGGTGACTGGGTGTTAATTAACAACACTTCTCAGAAGTGGTCGACCTGAGACTTACAAGACTACACTTCAATGACATTCATATATATCATCCTCTGAAGTAATATTTCTGGTGGAGGCAAACAGAAAGAAAGAAAGAGAGAGAGAGAGAGCGAGCATATGTTAAGTATTGGTATTTAGATTTATTTTAAAATTGTAAACTTTTGCAACGACAAACCGAACAAATATTATAATAAAATTTTTAATAACTTATACTCGCAATTATAATCCAGTATAATTGTATTTACTTTGTTACTTAGGTAAATATGATGTTTTAGTTGATAATTTAAATAAATTTTTATTTACTAAAAATATTTTCTAGTAACATCCCGCCCTAAGCTTAGATTTAATTATTTTTTTTTGGCAGTGATGACAGTTATTTGGTCTATTTTATTTTATTATTATAATCTTAGGTATTCAGCGCAGATATTTAATGAAACTGATGAGATAAATGAAATGATATCCAGCAATGTCCGGAATTGAATTCGAGATTAGCTTATCTAGAATCAGTTTTGAGGAAACTATTCATGAAAGAGATAAACTTTAAAATATCTTTGATTAATCCAAAAATATAACATACAAGTTCGCACACGCACACACACACACACACACACGTGTGTGTGTGTGTGTGTGTGTGTGTGTGTGTGTGTTAACATCCGGAAAATTTTCACCCGGTTTTTTGGGTTTCTTAGGTGTCAATACGTCAATATCCAGTGAAATCCGCAAATGCCCAATTTGGACAGATTACAATAATTCCCCTTCTAGAACGATAGCTCTGCTATAGCGCTATCTAGATGGGAAAGTAAAAATCGGATAAATCTTTCACAAGATATTAAAGATTTAACAGAACAATACATGTAGCTTGTTCAGGTGATCGAAAAATAAAAAAAAATTATAAATTCAAAGTATTTTCATTACATATGTAAGAATCAAAAAAATATCCTTTAAGTAAAAAACTAGTTCTAAAATTGTTCAGCCCACCGAATCTGTATTCGGTGACTATATATTGACTTGTCTACAAGTGACTCCTTTACTTTCCGTATAGACTCTAGATTGGCTGTAAGCCTATATTGAACGTTTTTACATTGAATCTAATGGCTCTTGTACTTCAAGTATTACATGTGCCGTAGCCATATAACAATCTGGGCAGACAGTGAAAAGCAGCAAATTAGTTTATCCCTAATTCGTGTCAAGAAATAATATATACTGGCAGTATACAGTATACTCTGTGCTTAGTAGGTTTTAAAACATGTTGGAGGGGGGATAAAATATAAAAAAGCTTATATTATTTTTACTCAGTAATAATAAAAACACAAAATTTGAATAATCCATGTACTTTTAATAGGTATTTACGATTAATATGTTTAAAATTCTCTATATTTATAAAGTTAGGGTTTTCATTGTTATTTAATGCTTAAACTTAGAGAAAATTTGATAGTGTATTTTGATATTTTAAATAAGATTGAGTATATAAAATTTAACGCATGACTGCGTGATTTTGTTGTCCTGGATTTCTACTGAAGCATAAGTTTCTCTGTTACATACTTTTTATTTTATCTACATTCATGTATTTACATATTCATATTCGTTGTATATTATAGTTTATAAAATAAACTCAGACCTTTCTACCGGATAGAGGTTTACCACCACAATTATCTTTGTAAATAAGATATAAAGGTGATTACGGGATAAAGGTGATTTATATATATATATATAAACCACCATATCATCATATATATATATACTTATGAAACCATCATCAAAAAATAAACTGTTAATTTAAATAACCATACTATATTTGATTTGTCTTACATTTTGTTTGATTTGATCAGCTGCTGATCAAATCTTTTGATCAGCTGTTTTGATACCTTGTATATAAATAAATATATTTACAGCAAGAAATTCATGTGTATTCTTTTTAAATTTTATTTTTTTTATTTTATATAAAGGTAAATCGAGGTGAAGTTTTTGCATGTATTTTGAAATATTTTCTCATTCAAAAATAAATCTTGCAGTATTTTTTCTCTAAAATAATTGCATTGTTTCAGACATTTCGTTGTTGATATTTTCTCATCTACTCGTAAATTAAGTTATAAAGAGATTGTTCTGCTACAGTTTTCTTTTAAACGAGTCGTTTTCTAAATTTCATTGCGTATTAACCATCAAATATTTTCCTGCTTTTTTTCATGTAGAGCGGTGTTTCTTTATAGAGAAAAAAAAGCTAAAGTATTTACTTGGGCGATTAGATAAGAAACTTTTATCTCTAAAGTTTTAAGCGATTAAGGTCTTATAGTCAATTACTGTTAAATTATATAAACTGAAATCCAATTTTATTGGATGTAATTTTAATCCTATTCCCGTATCAAATAGGAAGTGGATAATGATTAAAGTAAAAGGATTTTTGTAACGATTAAACATTTATTAGTTTAGCTTCATCTGAATCATTTATGGATTTTACTAAAATTTAGGCACTATAAATTCATTTCTAATCGTTTTAAACGACAGGAAAATAGGATACACAGTTATCCATGTATTTGATGTAATGACGTCATACTTATTATAGCTATTAACGAACGTTTAAAGAGCTATAGAAAACTATATTGTGTATTTCTTAATTTGAGTTTTATTTAAATCTTTTCTGAATGTCATATTTTGTTTTATGAAAGTGATAGCGGTGTATCTTTTCATTACGTTTAAATTTCATATTTATTATGAAATTAATAGCTTATCAATCAGCTTGCGTTAGTATTATTAAATAATATTCATTTCAGGGCTTATGAACTGTGAAAGAAGGCAAAAATATTTAATTCCACCCGAAAACATAAAGAAATATAATTTGTGCTGTCAGTACATCACGTGAATTGTTTCTTCAGTTTGATTGCCTTATTAGTTATTTTACCTGATATCGCATAAAAAAATTACTAAGTTAATTAATAACTTTATTTTTATTTACTTTGTTATTAATAATTTAATTTTTTATTTTTATTTAAAAAAAAATTTTTTTTCTTAGTAATAGATGAAATTAATATATAAGTTATCAAGTAATAGAAACGATTATATTGGATCAAAATAATCCATAGAAAGCTCTTGATCATTTATTATTAGAATATTAAAAATCTCAGAATAAATAAAATACTATTTAATAAATTTTGAATTTTTTTTGTGTCTTTTTAAAAGAAATTTTAATGTGAATTTTATTTTTATAAATTAATTTATTACTGGTTTTTATGAAGCTATTGGGGATGGTGAATACATGTGTATGCACGCGTATATATATATATATATACTTTCAAACAACGTAAAAAAAAATATTAAAAAGCCCAAGCCGAAAAGTCGCACAAGTAGAAAATTCATTGACACTAATGGAAAATATCGACACTCAATTGGCGAAAAAAACGTTATTTCTATTTAAGCTGAGCATACGTAATATTAAAGATAAACCAGTAACTCAAAATCAAAAGCACAAGTGGTTAAGCCAGTGTGAACATATAGCAGCCTCAATTTTTATCATCTTAGATTGAAATTATTTTAAATTATAAATAGGTTACAGAAATGGAAGATATTTCAGTGTTGCCAGCGACTTATAAAATACCGTTGAAAATGGTATTGAGTAGTTTAGAACCCCGTAATAGATCACAAAATAGGAGAGTATCAAGAAAACTTTCGAATGGCACAATAATTTCCATAAAAAAATACAAAGTTTGAAATTGATTCTAAATTATTACGTATCCAGGAACAAAGCTATCTTTAATCGATTTTCAAAAAAAGCTTATTATTCTGTAGATAGAGAGAAAGAGACCCTTTTCTAACTTTGGGAGAATACCGAGTTGACCGGAAAACTTTAAACCTCATTAAATTCATAGTCAAAACACAATGTCTAAAGTTAAATTTATGGGAGAAATAAGCAAATTTTTCCTAGTTTCAACAGTACAAGGTGATGGACATCACCAACCCTATCATTTTGATTTTGGACAAAGATATTGAAAACATTTTGGCAGATGAATGATTCGGTACGAAGATCGGATCCAGAAACCGAAACGTCAAAATAATGTGCCTAGTCTTTGCTGAAAACCTGGATCTTTTAACTGAATCAAAAATAGATACAGTAGCACAAATAGAAGAGTTAAAACGAACAACCAAAAAAGCAGACCTTTAGGTCTACCTTTTTCAGACCTTTTACCAAGACGGAAATCATGACGAACATTAAATCATTAACACAAAGACGTAGAGACTAAATTCGGAAAGGTAAATTTCACCAGTCACTTTAAGTACCTATGAGAAATTATTCTTGAACAGGAATAGATAAAGCGCCAATCGAAAATAGAATATTAAAACCAGAGAAGTAGATTTATCATCAAAGACATTTAAAGTAAGAAGAATCTCTCCAAGATCGCAAAATTAATAGATTATACAACTATAATCGGGCCAATAATCTTATATGACACTGAAACATTAATTTAACCAACCTCAAATAATTGTTGAAGATCAAAAGAAGCTTGCTAAGGAAAATCCGTGCTCCAAAAGTAACAGAGGAGGATACAGACTGAAACCTAACAAGGAAATCCAAAAAGCAAGAAGACCTAGGAACAGCGATAAGGAAATGAAGATTAAATTTCTTGGGGCATATATCCAGGATAGACCCAAACGGATTAGCTTTGACAAGCTGTGGAACATTAAAAGTAAACCTAATTACCTGAAGGAAGAGGATCTCCAAAGCATAGGCTTGAAAGAAAAGAACTATTGTGAAAGAGATAACTTCCGAGAATAATCTACAAAATCAAAGTTCTTGTAACAGAAAAAAGAAGAATAAGAAGAATAGATGAACAGAAATGAAATCATGCCGAGTAAATGAGAAACGAATAGAAGAAGAGAAAAGAAGCAAGAAAGAAGTGATATTTTCGACGACCTAAGTTGTCCTTTTCGTTTAAAAATAAAGAAGCCTTACATAATTAAGATATCGTAACACGCCAGGTAAAAACATTCGGAATCTATATACACGAATGAAGATCCAACCCAAACACAGGAGAATGATCGATTGAAGAATTCAGATAAAAAAATTGGTTGCTCAATTTAAATAAAATTTATTTACGTTTTTTATTGAAAAAAAATGTCGTAACAGATTATCAAAACAGACTTTCGAACTGAAAAAAAAAAACAGCTAAATTACAAAGTGATTAATTAAAAAAGAGACCGCTGTGTAAAGTAAAAAAAAAAATTATTTATTCCTTTCTATTGTGAAAAACGTTGCATTGCATATAAATAAATGTGGAGAACGGGAAATTTCATATTCTTATAAAGTTATCAACTAAAAAACTTTTTAATTTCTTTACAGATGAATTAATCTTTATTTATTACTTAAGCGATAATACTACATGAGAACAGTAGATAGGAGCAGTTTTAAAATCTTTACGCCTGCTTTAATCTTTCAATAACTGAAGTAAAGTAAATAGTGTGTAGTATAGAATGAGTTTATAACTGCGCTGTTATTGAAAGTGTGTATAACGTGTAGAAAAGGTTCATCGATTCCTTTCCGTATATCTCAGCAAACTGTTTGTTTAGTCTTCAACATACCATCCTATAGATTGTACTAGATAAATTAACATAATCAAATTGTACCGTCATTACAAAGCGGTATAACTGACAGAGAAGCTATCGTTATGTCGAATAAATAAGTAATGGTAATGAGATCGATGTATTAAAGTTTAAATGTAAACAATGATGTTTGTCGTAATGAACATTTTCATTGTATAGTTAGTTATTCAACAGGTTTATCGTTCTTCTTTTAGCCTTTTATTTTATTCCTTAATTTTTCTAATTTTAAAGATACCTCAAATAAAATTAGATGAAATACTGGAAAATAGAGTAACAAAATTACATCAAATGGATGTTGCACAAATTTCCCCTTTATTAAGAATCAGTATTCTTAATAAAGTAGTAAGTAATTTTGTTTACACTGAAGGTACGTAAAAATTTAATCACAAAAAGATTTTATTTTTTTTTTTTAAGATAAGTTAGGACTTTCCTTTTATCAAAAGATGAAAAGAACACGTTTGAAAGCTTGAGAAAAAATCTGATTTTTATCTTTTTCGGTTGGCTAGAAAATAGAATTTTTTGAGTATCTATACTCGTATTTTTATCAGGTTCTACACGCTTCATATTTGTATGTTGCTTATGTTTTAAAAATACATTTTTTATATAACAACGATCCAGATGGATTCTACAATAAATAAGATCACTTTTAATTCGGTCCGTTACTGGCTCATATGTTGTGAAAATTGACTAAACGGCGGTTCAAAATGTAAAAGAAATAAAACATGTTTCTGAAAAATAAATATTGTTAAATGGATTGTTAGAGTATAACATTTTAACAGGTAGATACATTTGGAATATTAAATCGAAAAATGTACGAACATTTAATGAAAAAACTATTTTAACATAAAAAGTTATTTTCAGATCCTTTATTTCCTTTTATACCAGATTTTTATTGTTATTTTTTTGTCATTATATTATTTTTAAATAGTATTTTGATGTTACCGTAATACGTGGTAAAACAACACGATGATAAGTAAAACATTTTAAAATTCAAAAAACTATCCCGAAATAGCATGAAAATAAATACTGCTAAAAATATAATAGGTGCCCCCCTAAAAAAAAACCTTTTCTCCAACAATTTTCATCGTACAGCGATTCCAAAATAATGAAATTTCAATATTTTTTTTATATTTCACCATATTTTAATAAAAAAAACACAACTATTAGAATTGTCAAAAACTATCTTATTTTTGGCCATATTAGAAATGCTCTTAGAAGAGAAAACTAGTAACTACTCAGTGTTTGTGTACAATTTACGAATATACAATGGGAAAAATAAGTTATTTTAGCCTCTGAGAAATCATTTATTTCGATGAAACATAATATCTATTATGTTTCATCTATTATTCCTATTAGGAAAAACTGAAATACTTTATGTAGTCATACTCAAAGAGTCGTAGTAAAATTAAAAACTACATAGGAAATTAAAAAAAAAATTATACTCCTACATACACAAAAAATGTTTATTTCCAATAAATTACAATAATCATGATTTTCATATATTTGGAACACGAAGATCTTTGTCTCGTTTCTTTATTGTCTTGTGAAGTAATAAAAAATGATTGTTCAGCAGTATTATTTTTATTATGAATTTTAAATTGGTTTATTTTTTCAAGAAATTTTGGTTCCTTCTTATTAATGTAATTTTATTATTTATTTTCTTATTTTTAATAAAGAAAATTATCATCTTACTAATTCTTTTACAGCTTGCTTATCTGTGCTTGCTATTTACTATTTTTCTTTTGAAAAGAGATCAAGAATATACGAGAGAATGTAATACAAAGTGACTTTTAGGCTATACTCAAGCATCAGGCATTTGTTTGAGGTATATTTTTCAAATATATGAGAAAAATAAACCAATAACTAAAAGTGTCCAAAAAAGTCCAAAATCTAAAATTTGCGTTTTGGACTTTTTATTAACTGCAATAATAAGCTTTCATTGAGATCTTTTCAACGATATGTCACAAGTTGTACTTATTTTCATTGGTTCCAGAGTTATAGCCAAATAAAATTTCAATTAATGAAATATTTGGATCTTTCAAGGGGAAGGTTCGAATCCGACTTCATCTCCTTTTTTCTTTTTTAATTTAAATATATTGATTTATTAATAATTATTAACCTCTGATAATAAAAAAAAAACTTTTGCAATAAATAATAAGTCAGTAATAATTAAAAAATGGAAAAATAGAGAAGTTATTAATGAAATAAAATTTAAGTACTTATCACATTAAAAATATGTGTATATGTAACTCAGTAGGTGTACAAGGAAGTCATGTGGTGTCTACATCTGATTTTGTTAACATTTTTCACTTTCCGGATCTTAATTTTAATGTTAATAATTAAATAAGAAAGTTTATTATTAATATATTTATTACACAGTATACAAGAGTATACATTATTTTATTATATAAACATACATATAATTGTATACTTACATAAAAAGGGAAGTTCTTGTTATTTTATTTCGTTTCTCATTCTATAAAATAGTCTGTTTATAAGATGTAATTTTATTTTCTGTAGTAAACTAGTAGCCGCTATAGGAAGAATTTCACCTCATTATCCAGTGGAATTAATGAACATTAAACGCTTACGAAATTCTCATACGGTTTAACAGCATATTAAGTGTTTTCATACTTTAAAACAAATTCAGGAATGCCGTAAGTCCTCGAAAACTATGTTCACTGTGCATAATAGTACTGGATTTTTTCTAGGTGTGCCATTCCGATGTGCATGTGTGTATGCATACCTGTATGTGTGTACTTGTATGTTATTTGTGTTGGTTACTTGTAAGGTTGAAAGGTTGTGGTTTTCATTACAGTAACAAGAATATTTACTTATCATTTTTTACCTTTATAAAAATTTTGTTATTTATTTTTTTTTTAATCCATTTTATTTTAATTTTTGTTTTATTCTCATAACAATTGGCCTAGAAGAGAAATTTAATTGACATTTTAAGTATTATTTATTACGATATTACTGCAATTGTAGATAATATAAGAAAAAACATTCAGAAATGGCTTAAGAGAAGTGTTAATTTCTCTATTTTTTAATAGATTATTAAGTAATTAATTATTTTACATATCTTAAATATAAAGCCGATTGCTGTCTGTTTGTTTATGTACAAAACCAGCCCAGAGAAATCCACAATGCTGTTTCTTAAGGCCGATTGGCTGCTGTCCGACGAATCCCCGGGTTCGGATAGCTGGTCTCCCCATTCGGTACGTTACGGTTCAAAAATACCTAGGTCCTTGATGAAAATATTCGGTTCAAGGAACATCTACAGTATTTGGAAGAAAAGACCACTGATGCTTTTTATGGAATCCGTGAGGTCATTCATCCCGATTGGGGGTTGAAATACCGTACCATGCGTATCCTTTTCAAAGATGTCAGTGAAGCTATTATGCCGTATGCTGCGCCGGTCTGGGCTCACTGAACGTCTTTTAGGTATTGCGCGAACATTTTGTTGCGGGCCCAGAGACTACTCTTGCTGGCTGTTACAGGCGGTTATAGAACAGTCTCGCGGGAGGCAGTCTGTTATAGACGGGATCAAACCAATAGATACCTTGGCTAATGAGCGTAGGGAACGCTACATTTCCAAGGTAAATAACATACTGACGTCAGAACGAATGGAGGAGATTGAAGACCGGGGCCTTGCGTCTTGGCAGGTCAGGTGGGACGAATCTCCCACAGGTCGCTAGACGCATGGTGTATTTCCTATAGAGTCTGATTTAGGTGCGATTGGATTGGTTTATCACACAGTTTATCTCCAGGCATGGTGCCTTTCGGGCGAGTTTGCTTAGGTTTCGTTTGGTGGATTCGAGTCAATGCCTGGAACATGGGACTGATGATACAGTGGACCATGTCCTCTACTTCTGTTCTCGATATGAGGTCGAACGTTCACGAGCTGTTAGGGAACTTGAGAGAATACATTCCTTTCTGGATCTCCGTATTAACCGGATGATACGCGAGGAGTGGTCTATAGTGACTGGTTTTCTTCGCGCTCTTGCGGTGTGTAAGTCTGCAGAGGGAGTTTAATCAAGGTACTCGATCGTGATAGGATCCCGAGTGGCTAGGGTTCCGGCTTAGGCATTGGATTGATTGGAGGTAGGCGCATTGGCATCGTTCCACGGTTATATTGTTATTTGTGATTCGATTTGGGGTTCCCGCTGGTGGGGGTGGCCGCGCGGTTGGCGGCGTGGCTTCCCTCCGCCGGTGGCGGTCCTGATCGTGACTTGGTAATGCCACGCGAGACTCCATGATGGGACCGAGTGATGGTTCGGGGTTTGTCCTTGGCTAATACACGGACCGGAATGAGGTAACATTCCCCTTGTTAGGTGACCTAAATTGGTCGACTTATTTGGGTGTAGGTCTGAATTTCTATGTTGCGTAAGACATAATTTTGATTAGTATGAGTTTTCTGAGGCATTCACGAGTCACGAACGGTGCTGTCAAATCTGGACTAGCCTCCGAAATCCCGCTTCTGCGATTTCGGTCAGATAGTTTGAGGGAATCATGTTAGGTTGGATGGGAAGATGTCCGTTTGATGCCTATGTGAAGGCAAAATTTGATTTGTATTTTACTGATGCAAATTTCTGCCGAGGCATTTACATCGGTGGCATCGATGTACGACCGAGGCCTGGCTGATGACTGTGAGATGTAATCAGTTAGAGGGTCTAATTATGACTTCCGGTAAAGCCTCTCAGGGCTCAGAACGGAGAGAGTGGTGTGGCGTCCGGTAACGTCACAAGGTGTCTCCCCCTACGGGGTTGGGATGTCTGTTTGTTTGTTTATTATCGCACCACGATGGAACTAATCGACAAATTGCTTTAAAATTTGCAGGATACATTCGTGTTATCACAGGAAGATTTTAAGCCGTAGATTGAGGCCGTAGCCCCTTGGGGGTGAAGTTGTGAATTAAAGTTATTCATTAAAGAAAAAAAAAGATTGATTTATATCTTATCTATTTTGAAGATTTCATTGGACCGGTTTGGTAGATAACTTTTGGTGAAGAGTTTCTTGTACTTGCTTGTGCGAACGTGGTCGTCCACTTCGAATTTTTTTTCGTTTCACCCTACCCCCCCGGGCCGTATTCACAACAAAGCAAAACACAGCCCAGGGGGTTGTCTACTCAAACGGGTCTGACCGTCCATCGGTCATAAGTCTGACAGGTCAGCCCATTTTTTTATTAACGGGTTGTTTTTATTATCAGGTTGTTTTATATTAACAGATCTTATCATATTCGAGTTAATTCTACGCAGTACTAGCTCTTCCTTGCCTTTATTAACATATTTCGGCTTTATGCCTGTAGTTCAGTGCACTATATTGGTATATTCATGTAAAAAGGTGTTTATTTTTTTTTTTTAATAAAAAGTGTTTTTTATTAAGCGTTTATAAAAAAATTTATTTTATTTTATTCTCTGCTTTTTCTAATAAGGAATTTGTTTATAGGCTGTTTACACTGACATGTATTTATGCAAAGTTGGAATAAACAGCAGTTAATAATTTTCTTTCGTTTTACATGAAATATTTTTTAAAGGTATGAAGTAAATTTCTAATCGAACTTAAAAAATGATTAAGTCAGGCACATTACCAATTAAAAAAAAAAAATAATAATTTTATTTAAATAAATTTATTTATAAGCTTGTTTTAAGGGGAATGTAATGTTTATACAAGCTTTAAGTAATTACTTAAAAATATAAAAAGAATAAACATAAAAAAATAATCAAATCATACTGAATTAATAATCACGTCTTTATTAATTTTCAATGAATTATTCGATTGATTTTATTAAAGTATAATAAATTCAATGAAAACACTCTTTAATAAATTAACTTTGAAATTACAAGGTATTAATTATAAAATAATAACAACCATACTGCTTTATCACCCGTTAAATGTGCATATTATAATACGTTAGATATAACTTTTCAGTCTATAATTATATTATAAGCAAGTATAATTTTGTTAAAGTGGGAAAATCCCTCTTTTCATTATATCAGTATTACTAAATCATGTATGAAGATGTTATAATGTTACACTAAACAATCACTGAATGTTGTAATGTTTAGTATAGAAATAATTAATTTTATTGGTTCTAAGCTTAGTAAAACACGTTAAACACTAATAGGATTATTATTTTTTTCTTTATTAATTATTTTTATTATTTGTTATATTAAGAAATCATAATTTCATTATGATTTCTTAATATGGTACAAAGAAATATAAATCAATATATTTTAATGAATTATATACTAAAATTTTAATTTTATCGTAAACAACAATAACAATAGTTTTTTTGTGGTCATTTTTTTTGTTTTAGTTACAGAATTGGGCCCTAAAATGTAACCAATCTTCTTTTGAAAATTCTCTTTTCTTATTTTAACCTTATTGAACTGCGTGTTAGATTTAGATAAATCTTTACTTAAAGTAAATATATTAAGCTTAACGCATGTATAAATAAATTTAGAATGTTTTCTTAAAATCTATTCTCTATCTCTAAAAAATATATATTCGGTTTTTTTACCTAAAATCTTTTAATTTTTCTTATTAAAAAAATATTTTTTTAATTGTCTTCATTACTTCAAGGGTTATTAAAATTAATGTACTTTTGACACATACATTATATTCCGGATTGAAAGTGGAAAAGCATATATTTTAATGCTTTCGTAAAAGTTATAATTTTTTTTCTATATTTTTAAACAATTAAATTTTTAATTTTTTTTTTTTCAAGTAACTTGTTTATAAATAATCTTTTTCTAGATTTTCCTTACAGAGTAAGAAGGCCCCTAAAATGAAGAATATTTTTATTTAACATTTGGGATTTTTGATGCTTCATCCTTATTTTGGAATAAATTAATCTCATCAGTAAAAAATTTATTGTCTTTTTACTTGTGCTTCCAAATTTTGAAAAATTCGAAACTTTTTTTTTAGTGCTTTTAATCTCAACATTGAATGAAAAAAGATGTACGAGGTATTTGACTGCACCGGCGTATCCGGAGATATCAGCAAACTTTTCCAGTTCTTTTACTTGTTTATAAGATAAAAAAAAAGGAAGAAGTAAGGAAGAATACAAACGTAGAATTAAGTTTGTATTCTTCCTGAAATAAGGAAGTCTTTCTTTCAGAAGAAGGAAATTCTAAATAAAATTGCTTTTCAGTGAAACAAGATTAAAAGATAAACAACATGGAAAAATAAAAGATGATTTTAAAATGCAGTCATACTAGTTGACAATGTTCAAAATTAGTTGACTTAACTACCAGAAATTTATGAAAAAATAATTTAAAAAGAAACGATAAGGTTTTCGGATATTGTATAGTGTTATCAAGAACCAACTAAAATGCATTAGACCTTGTACCATTAATAGAATTAATGAAAAATTTCTTGTAGAAACGTACGAAAACTTAGTTATAGGTAAGACGTAACTGTATTTTAGTATACTAGCTCTTTTATTAAATTCATTAGTGTAGTGGTTTAGAATCCTGGTTTTTAGATCAATTTATCCCGGGTTCATTCCTGAAAAAGTTCTGGAAAGCTCTACAATTTCATACAGCTCATTTTTCTCATTAAAATTAAATTTGTTGTAACACATCTGAAACCACAAAATTAATAGAAGTTAGGCTTATTGACAAACCTTGCCGATAAGTAAAGAATTTGAGATAAAATGTAAATTACAAAAAGTAAACAAAGTCAATACTTTTTACACGACTACGCAAAAAGGAGTGTCATATATTTAGGGAGTATATATATGTTTGTTCCATCGTAGCAGCTCAACGACTAAACCGATTTAGATGTATGACCCGACGAACTCCGTACCGAGAGTGGTAGCGTCTCGGCCTTTCATCCGGAGGTACCGGGTTCGAATCCCGGTCAGGCATCAAATTTTCACACGCTGCAAACTCATCCTCTAAAGCAATACCTAACGGTGGCCCCGGAGGTTAAACAATAAAAAAGAAGGATGTATGACCCGCGTTGGAATCCTTACATTACCGAATGTGTGATTGATTGGCTAGTAACATTAGTACACTTAGGTTTTAAAAAAATTTAAGAAAATTAAAAAAAATATTGAACACTATATAGAAAATTTTCACCCACATGCTCTTTTATTATTCTGTATTAGTAATTATCCTATATTAAACAGCAATGGTTTTTTTTTTTTTTAGTTTTTTAATAAATATTAAAAAAGTAAAATTAAAGTTAGGTTGTTGAAAGAATTTAAGAATATTTAAAAGTTTTTTTGAGTTTTATACGGTCGCAGTGTCATATGTCAACAAAAAAAAAGAAACTGTTTTAAATTTTACTTAATGAAGTAGAATTATTTATGTAAAAAGTAATTGGGAAATAAAGTAACTTAATTTATTTAAACAAATTTTTAGCCTTGTTTTGTAGCGACTTTTAAAGGTTTATATTCGTATATGTGAAAATTGAATCCTTGCATTATATTCTTCATTTATACAACTCTCTCACTCTCACTCGCTCTCTCTCTCTCTCTCTCTCTTGGGCGAATTAAACAATGAATGGCAAGAGGGTTGATAACCGTATTAGTATATAAATAGTGCAAATTGTCTGTGCATTTGACATATACAAGTACTGTTTAACTATTTTGGTAGTAGTAGATTGAATTGTCTCAGCACTATTGATATTTTATTATCTCTCTCCCAGCTTATTCAGACTCTTAAAACAGCAAAAAGATCTTGCTTTCATAATCTTTATTCTGAACCTTAACTGTAATTTTGAGGATATAACATATTAAAGATTACAATGAAAAGAATTTTTTAAACATAAATTTTCGGTAAAGAGGATCTTTATTGGAACTGAATAATAGACCATATAGCGAAATAAATAGTGGGATTTGTTCTTTGTGTAAAATTAAAGAAGAGGATATATTTTACTGTGTTGGTAGATATATATTCTGTACTATAAATAATTTGATATCATTGATTTAAAGATGGTTTTGGATAAACGGAGTTAAATTTGTCTGCCTTGCTTAATTATGTAAGGGATGCATTAAGATATAGTCAATGCTGGATTAACAAATATAATTTTTGATATTATATTATGTCTTGCATTTTATATCATATAATATATGGAAAATTTGTCGAAAATACTTTTTTAGTATTTTCTCAAAATATTTTTACATTTTTATTTAAAATTTTTCTTTGTTATAAAATATTGTTAAATGGTTTCGTGATATAATATATTTAAGCATGTTATATGTGTATGCTTGTGTGCGTGCGCGGGTGCTTATATTGTGTGCAGATTGATGTATTGTTGTTATGAAATTGTGTGCTGTTTTATTTTCTGTAATTATATTTTTCAATCAAGATAATTTGATTATTTCATACGTGTAAGTCAAAATAGTAATTGTTGAGCCTTTCAACCAGGCAGACGACCTATTGGCCTTACTGTATTCTTTATATTTTGATAAAAACATTTTATTTTATTTAATTAGCGTTTTTTTTTTGTAACCTTTTATGTACACTTTGTACAAATTTTTATCAAATAAATAACTCATTGTTATTATTATCTCTCTTTCTCACCTTATTCTGTTATTCGACGGATACAATTTTGTCTTAAATGGTTAAAAAACATATATTTAAAAAAATTACTAAATATAGTAGACTTAGATAAGAAGATAGTTAGATATATGATATATTTTGCATATTTAGTTTTCAGGAAGAATTTTTTAAAATCGTATGAAACCTAGAAAATTTACGATTTTTTCTACCTAATTCAAAGAGACAAGGATTCTCCTTATAGTGTGAACCGTTATAGCGTGTTCCACGTATTCATGAAGAACATTCTAGAAATTAAAAAAAAAAAATAAACCGTACTAAAATTCTTGGGGTACAAATAGAGGGATAAATTTTGTGCTTCTTTATGATTTTTGATCTAAGAAATTGAATAAAACTAGTCCCAGATATTTATGTCGCCTGCTTTTAAGAATAACAGGCTAAACACGAAAACGTTTAATCAGAAAATACACTTTTTTAGATTTCGAATAAAATTACTTCGTTAATTTACCAGTAAACAAATAAAAATTTCTATTTAATTATTTTATATGAACTTTCTTTCTTATTTTTAGCTATAGAATCATATCCCGACATATTTCCGTGCGATTTGGAATCATCTGTATAAGATCCATCGATCTAGTTCGTCTGTCTTTACAAGATTTTATTACACACTTCTCCCTTCTCCTGTTCATCTTTAAACCTCTTCATTTCGTATTTTATCAATCCATATAATTTTTCAATATCTCCATGTAAAGGCACATTTCAAGTACCTCTATTTTTTCCCTTTAAGTTTTATTTATTATCCAAATTTCCCTGTCACAAAAGCTCTACATTCTATATAAATATTTGTAATAGTATATTTCAATTCATAAATCTGTATTTGATATGAGAAGATCAAGACCTGTACAAATCAAGATCTGTATTTGATATAAGACCTCAATCTTATTAATCTATCCTTTGTAATTTTACTTCTTATATAACAAAATTCTATAAATTCTTGTCTATTATGTTGAGTTATTTCAATTTTAGATTCAATATCTTCTTTCCAATCCTATTCGGTTACCTTTGTTTGACTTCTATTTATTTTCAAAATTAATTTCTCTCCTAGGTGAATATCCATTTCATTCGGAATTTTCTGTGTCTGATTCCTAGGTTCTGACAAAATAAAATATCACTGGTGAATCTGAATATTTTAATATTGATTCTTTGTTAGCTATTCCATTCGTACATAGATTTGTCTTTTAAATCCTGAATTCTTTTCCTCATATAAAATGAGATTGAATAAATCAAGTTACATTCTTATCTCATTACTTTTTGTACGTAATTTTTTTAATTTTTTATTCTTATCATTGTTACCTGATTCTAAATGTCTGTTGTTTAACCTTTAAACAACGTAGTAGCTTTAGCTATAAATAAAAGAAAGCGTAGTGATATTGGAGAATACAATTTTATTAATAAAAAATGATCGATGAAAAATTAATGGCAATACTTTTAATTAAATTTTAAAAAGCGACAATACAGTTGTTTCTGTAGCACGGCTTACACACACACATACACATACGATTTAATTAAAAATATTTATCATTTTATTTAAATATAATATTTTTTCGTTTATTTAATTCAATGATTCTAACTAAAGCGCGCGCCCCTGCCGTATTTAATTCGCGCGGTTGTGACGGTACTACCAGTGACAGTCTGCACTAACGAAACTTTTCACAACTTACATGGAACATATTTCGCTTGTACGATCGGCAGCTGGTGTAGCCACGAGGCTTAACGCACCAGGTACCGAGTCAACCGAGCGATCACGTTTGAGACCCACCCACACCGAGTTACTTTTTGACACTTTAAATTCATTATTTAATTCTAGCGCTCACCTGTGACGTCACAACTTAGCAGACGAGTACAACAATACATTTTGGGGGGTACAATTATACAAAATATTTTTTTAAAAATATTTTAATTTTTTAATCGAACATCTCCATCCGGTTTTTCGGGTTCTTAGTTGTCGAAAGTCATGATCCGGTGAAAACCGTAAATGCCCAAAATGGACCGATTACAATTCTTTACCTTCTAGAGATATAGCTCTGCTGTAGCGCCATATAAATGGAAAAGTAAAAAAAACGAACTAATGAAGATATAAGAAACTAATTTTACAAGCCAGGAAAGATTAATTCAGAAAAGAGGAATGTATTAAAAAATTTATTTTGTTTCTTAATAAAGATGAAAACTTCAAGAAATTTTATTTAGGGGAACTTAAAATATTTATAGTTTTCATATTTGTAGGAAAAGTAGAAGAAGATCAATGGATACTTAAAATATTGTCTTTTTTTTTTTTTCTCTTCAGTCATTTGACTGGTTTGATGCAGCTCTCCAAGATTCCCTATCTAGTGCTAGTCGTTTCATTTCAGTATACCCTCTACATCCTACATCCCCAACAATTTGTTTTACATACTCCAAATGTGGCCTGCCTACACAATTTTTTCCTTCTACCTGTCCTTCCAATATTAAAGTGACTATTCCAGGATGCCTTAGTATGTGGCCTATAAGTCTGTCTCTTCTTTTAACTATATTTTTCCAAATGCTTCTTTCTTCATCTATTTGCCGCAATACCTCTTCATTTGTCACTTTATCCACCCATCTGATTTTTAACATTCTCCTATAGCACCACATTTCAAAAGCTTCTAATCTTTTACCTTTTACCTGAAGCGACACTCCAAACATACACTTTCAAAAATCTTTTCCTGACATTTAAATTAATTTTTGATGTAAACAAATTATATTTCTTACTGAAGGCTCGTTTAGCTTGTGCTATTCGGCATTTTATATCGCTCCTGCTTCGTCCATCTTTAGTAATTTTACTTCCCAAATAACAAAATTCTTCTACCTCCATAATCTTTTCTCCTCCTATTTTCACATTCAGCGGTCCATCTTTGTTATTTCTACTACATTTCATTACTTTTGTTTTGTTCTTGTTTATTTTCATGCGATAGTTCTTGCGTAGGACTTCATCTATGCCGTTCATTGTTTCTTCTAAATCCTTTTTACTCTCGGCTAGAATTACTATATCATCAGCAAATCGTAGCATCTTTATCTTTTCACCTTGTACTGTTACTCCGAATCTAAATTGTTCTTTAACATCATTAACTGCTAGTTCCATGTAAAGATTAAAAAGTAACGGAGATAGGGAACATCCTTGTCGGACTCCCTTTCTTATTAGGGCTTCTTTCTTATGTTCTTCAATTGTTATTGTTGCTGTTTGGTTCCTGTACATGTTAGCAATTGTTCTTCTATCTCTGTATTTGAACCCTAATTTTTTTAAAATACTGAACATTTTATTCCAGTCTACGTTATCAAAAGCCTTTTCTAGGTCTATAAACGCCAAGTATGTTGGTTTGTTTTTCTTTAATCTTCCTTCTACTATTAATCTGAGGCCTAAAATTGCTTCCCTTGTCCCTATACTTTTCCTGAAACCAAATTGGTCTTCTCCTAACACTTCTTCCACTCTCCTCTCAATTCTTCTGTATAAAATTCTAGTTAAGATTTTTGATGCATGACTAATTAAACTAATTGTTCTGTATTCTTCATATTTATCTGCCCCTGCTTTCTTTGGTATCATAACTATAACACTTTTTTTGAAGTCTGATGGAAATTCCCCATTTTCATAAATATTACACACCAGTTTCTATAATCTATCAATCGCTTCCTCACCTGCACTGCGCAGTAATTCTACAGGTATTCCGTCTATTCCAGGAGCCTTTCTGCCATTTAAATCTTTTAATGCTCTCTTAAATTCAGATCTCAGTATTGCTTCTCCCATTTCATCCTCTTCAACTTCCTCTTCTTCCTCTATAACACCATTTTCTAATTCATTTCCTCTATATAACTCTTCAATATATTCCACCCATCTATCGACTTTACCTTTCGTATTATATATTGGTGTACCATCTTTGTTTAACACATTATTAGATTTTAATTTATGTACCCCAAAATTTTCCTTAACTTTCCTGTATGCTCCATCTATTTTACCAATGTTCATTTCTCTTTCCACTTCTGAACACTTTTCTTTAATCCACTCTTCTTTCACCAGTTTGCACTTCCTGTTTATAGCATTTCTTAATTTCCGATAGTTCCTTTTACTTTCTTCATCACTAGCATTCTTATATTTTCTACGTTCATCCATCAGCTGCAATATATCGTCTGAAACCCAAGGTTTTCTACCGGTTCTCTTTATTCCGCCTAAGTTTGCTTCTGCTGATTTAAGAATTTCCTTTTTAACATTTTCCCATTCTTCTTCTACATTTTCTACCTTATCTTTTTTACTCAGACCTCTTGCGATGCCTCCTCAAAAATCTTCTTTACCTCCTCTTCCTCAAGCTTCTCTAAATTCCACCGATTCATCTGACACCTTTTCTTCAGGTTTTTAAACCCCAATCTACATTTCATTATCACCAAATTATGGTCGCTATCAATGTCTGCTCCAGGGTAAGTTTTGCAGTCAACGAGTTGATTTCTAAATCTTTGCTTAACCATGATATAATCTATCTGATACCTTCCAGTATCGCCTGGCTTTTTCCAAGTGTATATTCTTCTATTATGATTTTTAAATTGGGTGTTGGCAATTACTAAATTATACTTCGTGCAAAACTCTATAAGTCGGTCCCCTCTTTCATTCCTTTTGCCCAGCCCGTATTCACCCACTATATTTCCTTCCTTGCCTTTTCCAATGCTTGCATTCCAATCTCCAACTATTATTAAATTTTCATCTCCTTTTACGTGTTTAATTGCTTCATCAATCTCTTCGTATACACACTCTACCTCATCATCATCATGGGGGCTTGTAGGCATATAGACGTTAACAATCGTTGTCGGTTTAGGTTTTGATTTTATCCTTATTACAATGATTCTATCGCTATGCGTTTTGAAATACTCCACTCTCCTCCCTATCTTCTTGTTCATCACGAAACCTACTCCTGCCTGCCCATTATTTGACGCTGAGTTAATTACTCTAAAATCACCTGACCAAAAGTCGCCTTCTTCTTCCCACCGAACCTCACTAATTCCTACTATATCCACATTTGTCCTACCCATTTCCCTTTTTAAATTTTCTAGCCTACCAACCTTTTTCAAGCTTCTAACATTCCACGCTCCGACTCGTAGAATGTTATTTTTTAATTTTCTGGTGACCCCTTCCTTAGTAGTCCCCACCCGGAGATCCGAACGGGGGACTATTTTACCTCCGGAATATTTTACCAAGGAAGGCGCCTCCATTATTGCTATGTAAATATTGTCTAATAGGAAAATATTGAAGATTAAATATAAAATACGAAATAAAAAGATTTTAATAATTAGAAAAAATAGAAATATTTACGATAATTTTATTAAAAAAGAACAATGGATTGATTAAATACTAAATCATTCAGGGTTATTTAATTTGACTATACAATTAAGTGTGGGGAGTAAACAGTTTAAAAAAATTAAAAAATAAGATTAGAATACAATATATATATATATATATTATATATATATAGGCTGGAGGTTGTAAAAAATCTTTAGATTTCAAAATTAGCATAGATTTGAAAGAAATGGGGAAATATATCAACACACTTTGTTGTAATATGACAAAAAATACTTTGTGTTTTACCAAAAAATTCTTTCCCTTATTAAACGTTAGTATTATTATTTTTTTTGAATAATGTAAATGGATATAACAAAAGTCAAATTAGAAATTTAACTGCAGAAATTGATACTAACGAATCGGGATTTTCCGCTAGTGATCGGTACATACCGATTGCTAATTTTTGGTTATAGTTGATTATTTTTTGAAGAAAAGCAATCGCATAAATAAAAAAAAACTATGTAAAATAGTTTTTAAAACACCACTCTTAAATTAAACGCACTTAAAGGTAAAAGATAATTTTAGTACGGTATCTAAGAATAGATTTGAGAACAAGCTTTTATGGTGATATGTAAAAATATGTGAAAGGCATAGCTTCAAATTAAAAATTTGATGTTTTTGCCAATTATTTCTTAGATGTGTTTGCACCCCACTATTTATTAGGCCATTAATCATGCATAAGAAAAAATTGGCAAAAATATAAAATTTTTAATTTGAAGCTATGACAATCTTACATATCACCATCAAAGCTTGTTGTCAAATCCATTGTGATGTACCATCCTAAAATTATTTTTTACATTTTAGTGCGTTTAATTTAAAAGTGGTTTTAAACATTTTTTATTTTCTACTTTTTAGTCTTCATACGTTTATACTTTACAGCTACACTAGCGCGCAGGTTTGAGCGTGTTTAGTGAAAGATCGGATCGGTACGTTTTACGGTGGGTGAGTGCAATCAAAATATAAGGCTAAACGATTTAATTTCCGGATAACCAAGATCCGGTCAAACAAGAGTGTACTCGTTCCGTTAAACAGTTAGATCTCGACCTTCTGATACATACGCCGTTTGAATCGCGAAAATCGGACGATCGGTTGCCGAGATATTACGGTGGAACCCCATCACACCTCCTCCCCAATTTCCGAACGGCGCTCCGGGGCCATTTGAAAATATAGTGGAGTGGGTGTTTGTCAAGGAAGGTCGAAAAAGTTTTCAGAGCGCTACGATCGACCGTTTTCGAGATATTTGCGATTTTCGTCCAAAAATTCTGATCCAGTTAAAAAATACTAAATTTTCCTTCAATATATATATATATACACGGTATATCGATATATAATAATATAACAAGTATACACCGACACCACGAGACATGTACTAACGAATCGGGATTTTCAGCTAGTCATCGGTACGTTCCGGTGCTAAGCGAAGGGGGACGCACACACAGACACACATACAAACGCCGTTTAGTAGGGTAGGATGACAGTGAATTGTATAATTAATATTTCATTTTTTTTCTTTAAAATCACCCCGGATTCCTACACTTCCTGCAATTAAAAAATATTTTAGTGTAACAGAAACACTTGAGATATAGTGGATGAAGATATTATTTATGTGAGGTAATAATCCAAAATACAATCCAAATAAGTTTTTTTTTTTTTTTTAGCAATTGTAAATAAGATTCGTTTACCTAAACAAAGGAATAAAAATTTATTCCACATAGGAATTTAGTGAGACAACCTCAAATCAAACACTAAATAATTCTGTAATCTGTTTCAGTTACACGATACACCAATTTAAATCTGTTCACATTAATTTCAGACATATATAAACAGCAATCAATTTTTATGATTGATAATCAATTTACAAAGCTCGTGAAAGTTATTTGATAATTTTTGTAGTAATTTCCTTTAAATCAGCTGACTCTCGGAAAAAGAAAATTCATCATAAGTCGAAAGTAGTAGCACAAAATAAGCAAAAAATATTTTATTAAAGCCACCACAGAATTATGTATTATAATAAAAATTTTGTAAATAAAAGTAACAGAAGTTTTTATTTTCTGTTATCAATCGTTTGACTAGTTTGATGGTCTTCTCTATTTCCTTGTATTCTGTTCCAGTCTCATAGCCTCAACATATCTCTAATATCATATATTCTCTATTATCTGTTTAATGTATTCTAATCTTCTTCTTTCTTTGCAATTTAATATTTTGTATTCCGAACCAAATTTACTGAACGTGGATGTCTTAGTATAAGTCCCATCAACCTAATTTACCTTTTTACAAAATCTGCCAAAAACTTCTATCCTCTTCTATTTCTTATAAGACCTCTTTATTTTGTATTTTATCAAGCCATCTGATTTTTAGACAGAAGAAATTCTACTATATGTTTCTCTTTTTCCCAATTTGCCTTAATTTTATTTTTATTTCTTATTTGATCAATTCACTTTGATTATCATTGATTTTTAAAAGCCTCTATTCTTTATTTTTATAGCCTTCTTTTTGTCATATTTAGGTGCTACAGTGCAGCATTCTTTATATTTTCTTTTTAGAATTCTTTTTTAATTTCTTAAGCTAACATGATATCAATGTATGTATGAAAGCTATTCTAGGTTTGCGTAACCCTTAATATTCATTTACAACGTCGTTTTTAATTTTACTGCTTAAATAACAAAATTCTGCTACTTGTAATATATTTTAATCTTTCTTAATGTTTAAAAAATTTATTATCTTTTTTTTATCCGTTCATTATCTATGTTTTATTTTCAAATTGATCTTTCTTAGCAATGAACTCTTACCATTATTTACATCTTTTAAGTTATTTCTAGTTTTAACCAAAAATGTTTTGTGATTATTGAAATTATTGAAAACGCCCTTAGTAAATTAAATCTGTTTGAGATAGATAGTAACAAAAGCTAATGCGAACAGGAATTTCATTAAATAATTATTTTAATTTCTCAAAATTTTATTGTAAACACTGAATTTTATTACATGGGAGTGTGGTTTAGTTCTTGTTGTATTGTGTTGGTCTTCCAAGTCGTGTTTGTCAGTGATAACATGAATGAAAAAGTGTAATTTTAAACAGTAAAAAATATAATGATTATAAAAATAAGATAAATGGTTAGCTGGTTGAGTTTTTAAAATTCTAGAGATTTAGTCACGTTCGAATTAAGACGAATGGAAAGGACGGGTATATGTGAAAGAGTAAAATAAGGGTGACTATGAATAAAAGTACTAGAAAATAAATTTAACGAACGATGCCATTTGGACGATCTAGTGCGAAGGTAGATAGATATATTATGGGCTAAGTGATGACGTAAGGGATGCTGGATTGAAAGATGAATAGTGGAGGGGTTTTAACTTAAAGTAAAATCGTGAAGATATGTGTTGCGTCACAACTAGATGAGACCGTAAGGACTAGTAGACCTCAATAATCATTATCATCTAGATCATCATTCTTCTCTTATATGTTGTATGTATACTCTTCGCTGAAAATATTTCATAAGTACGTGAGGTTTTATCCAATATTTGTCTATTTAAAAAAAAATATATTAGAAAGTTTTAATAATAAAAAATTAGATGAAATAAATTTTTAAGAAGTTTATTTTAAAGTATATTTCATATATATTTAAACTGAAACGTAAGTCAGAATTATGAATACTATCAGATGATTTGTTTTTCCCGCAGTAACTCTAGAAACTGAAGCGAATTAAATTGAATTTTTTACGATAGAAAGGGAAACATTTTAAATTACTGTAATTTTCAGACCAGCTAATATTATATAAGAAAAAAATACATTTCCCGTTCCTTCTAAATTCTTTTTTTTAACATTAAAGAAGTACTAAAGAATGCAAAAAAAATTACGGAAAGAGATAAAGCTCTTGATGAAAGAGCATCATTGATATCTGATGCTTTTACTGGTGTTAAAGCTTACTCTTTTAGTAAATTATAATGTCATTTATTTGAAATTTCTTTATTTAACTACGATTTTGTACAAAAAATTACAATGTTTGAGCTATACTAATATTAAACACAACGCAAGTCAAGAAAGATAATTTAATGAAATATGTATACGATTATACTCGTATTTTAAACTCGTGTACAAGAATTTAAAAAAAAATCATGCTATACACACATAACAAATGAAATTCACAGTGAATTTCATTTATTTAACGTTTACAAAAATATAGTGGGCTAATGAAATCATGAAAGATTATAAAATTCATTTATATTGAACAGGTAACCTCACATATAAGAATGCATAATTTTGAAATGTATTTAACAATCTGATTCACTCCGTTTTTCATCTGGGAGAATATTAAATAATTTTATTCCATAAAATGAAAACATTACTGAAACAATATTTTCTTATATCTAGAACAAATGAAAGTTTATTACTTCTAGTATAGTTTTGGTGATTGATTTGCAAAAATTAAAATATTTCAATATATGTTTATTTTTCATGTAAAATGATAAATAAAATTTATAGATAGTGGCCAGTATTTAAGTTTACGGGGTGGGGAGTTTTACTCCTAAATTGGCGGTTATTATATTTATGGTTTTTTTGAAGTTGAAAAATTTAAACAATGTGCAACAATAAATTTGACAAAAGCGTCAGTTGATTTATCTGTTTCAATTAATTGATCCATACGTTTGGGTAGTGCAATCAATTTAGTTAATTTAACCATTTTGGTCAATGAAATTGTACCTTCTAAATACTAGTTGTATACTTACAAATGTATTTCTATAAGTCCTTCGAATTAAAAAAAAATAATAAAAAAAACAAATTCAACAAGAAATAGGTAATTCTTAAATTAATATCATCATTGCCTGAATTAATGCCTTTTCAAAATCATTTTTCTGAATTAAAAAAAAATGAACGGGAGGAAAAGGTTAGGGGGACGACAATTTGTCAAAATTAAATTTACCACAAAAGGCAAAGTTAGTAATACTTAGAACCGGTTGACTGAATAATTAATCTGATCATTGAAAACTGTATTTTTTTCTTTGCAAATTCTAGTTTCGTTATTATAAATATGCAAATTATTAAAATTTTCATATTTATTTTTTCACTTTTTAGCTTTTTTTTAGAGAAACGATAAATTTAACATGGAAGTTTTTATCTCAACGGTAACATAAAATTTAATGAGTTATTTTTTATAACCGAAACAAGAGGAGATTAAAAAGCAATTTTAAATTACTCTAAAAGCTGCTTAAAATTTCCCCAGAGATTCTCAGTGTCGTAACATACCTACGTAGCTGTAATAATGTATAAAAAAAAAAGAATCAATAAAATATCATATTTATTTTACAGTCGTTCTGATTAACATATTTACAGTATTTATAATTTTTTAGTAATAAACAAAAATGCAAAAGTCTGTGGTTGTATATAATGGGTATTACAGCCTATTCCACATTATTAGCTCTTGTTGAACATAAGGTTTATTTTATTATTATTATGACAATGATCAACCAAACAAAAAAAGTCAATTATCAAGCTATGTGTAGAGTCTGAGTAAGTTCTGTAAAATTTTATAAAAAATAAAATATTAAATTTATAAATAAACCTAGCTGAGTGAAGCAGAAATTGTCTTATGCGTTTCAAAAATACTTTACGTTAACAGCTGTAACCTTATGGTTGCTGGCGAATTGACATGAGATGTTAATCATTTGGGAAAATACCGTAGTTGTTCTAAAGAATAATAATAATTCATGTAGGTTTACTGAAAATGAGAAATAAAATGATTTCCAAGGGACTTTTTCACCGAACCAAATAAGAGTATTTTTGAAACATCAGTGTACTCGGTTTACAGGAATTCTGTCATAAAAGGTCAACTACATTTTCCCTTTACGACACGAACAGGCATTAATTATCTCAAAGAAAACATGCTTCAACACGACCATTTGAACCTTACATACTTCAGAACCTCATACTTCATAGGGGCAGTGTTTTAAATCTGAAATGAATATAATTCTTTCTGGGAGAAACAATGTTTGTACACAATTTCCCACTGTAACATATCTGACAAATGAATCGAAAAACTAAGAACGACATTACGCAATGTACGTTGGTTAAACTTACATTCAGATATTGAAACAAAAAATATATATATATAAAAATGAAAGAATATATATATATATATAAATGAATGTTTGTCTGTCTGTATGTCTCTTATGCATTCCTAAATCGTTCATCCGATTACAATGAAACTTTGGTGAATTGTTATGCGCACGCCCGCGAAGGTTTCTGAATTAATTATCAGGCATTAATCCCCGCTAGGTGGCGCTGGGGTCGAGATATTTTGAAAAATTGTATTTATGGTCCGATTTGGCTGGTATTCAGAATTTATATTAGTTACGTGAAAAGAAAAATTTCTGCAAAAAACTATACCCGCCAGGTGGCGCCGGTGTCGAGATATTTACGAAACAAACAAACAAATATAAAAACAAACTTTGTTCTTTTATATATATAAAAGGCAATGATCGTAGGTGTGTCCGCTGTAGACTAAAGAACTACTGGACCGATTTACGCACGGAGAAAGGGAAGGGGGAACGGGAAAAAGAGAGAGAGGGAAAAATTGAAAGGTTAATTTTGTGAAATTCTGATATGTTCAGTTTTTAATGTTTTATCAAACTTTCAATTGTGTTCATTTAATCTATTAACTTAAACACAAATATCTAACAAGTATAGATATATTAAAATTTAGCAATAGCGAAGCATTGTTGGGTCTGCTAGTATAAATATAAAAAAATCAAAAATAAATCAATATTTAAAATTTTCATCTTGCGGAAATTTCAATGTAATAAGAAAATCGCTCAAAGCTTCAATATCAGAAATACATATCTTAACAGTCATGTCTAACATTTCAATGTGGGGGTTTTTGATCCCACATTGATGAATAGTGCCACGATGATAGGTAGGAGAATTCATTACTATTCTTAGTTTCTAGGATATTGTATTTTATATTTAAACCTCTGTATGGTTTACGATACAATTGGATACTTCCATAGGTGACATAATTTCCAATATAGGCCAAATTGTTAATTTAGGAACAATTTTATCTATTTTTAGGAATCTTTTTAATTCGTAGGAAAAATTTCATTTATTAGAGACCATCTTTAAAAAATGATACTACATTCTTAGTAAGAATGTCTCGAGGGATTGTGGTAAAATAAGCAACCACTGCTTCAGGGTGGCCTTGAGTTATTGTCTTGGCGGATTTATTAGTCGAAACCGGTTTCTCTGTGGAGAACCCTTTCTTTATCTTCCGTCTTCCATATTTTGTTTGTTTGCAGGACTACCTCGTATCCATTAGATTCAGACAGAAGATATCAGAATTATAAACACTTTAGTCTATATTATTTTTGCAACGTAGTTAATATTTGTAGACCGATCCAGAGACCCTGTTTTCTGACCAGTAGCTGCACAATTAACTAACTGTCCAATTACGCTAATCGGTCTCTTATCGTTCGTAAAATTCAACAGAAAAATAGCAGAATTCTTGATTGTTCTTTTTAATAATGTTACTAACGCAACATAGGAAATTGGTCAATTTCCTATCTACTTTCTTAATCACATCCTTCTTTACCCGTTAGGTGTTGAGGAAAAGAGAGCTCTTCAATGATGTCCATGATTTTCCAGAAATTTTACTTTATTAAACTGATCTATATAATTAATAGTCATGAATTACAGTCTGTTAGCTCTCTTTGATTTTGATGAGAAGGATTTAAGACGGCTGACACTGTAGATCATGATAATAGAGGCTACCTCCTTGAAGTTACCATGCTTGGTCGTAAGTACTGTAATTTATAACGTCTCATCTACACTTTCCATAATTCCTGTGATAAGTTTTGATTGCAGTTAGGCTACATTAAAATGAGAATAAAATACTCATCATATAACTATTAATTTATCCGCTTTCATGCTATAATAAATAGTATCTTTACTTTTCGTTCATCCCTCAGCTTAGAAGGGGCACCGCAACGTCATACTGCTAGAGAAAAAGTTTTTTCCATGTTATCGGACCTTCGACAATTTCTTAACTAGTATATTTTATGAACATTATTTAATTAATGAGACATAAAACGATACATTTCATATAACGTTTTCATTTTCTTTCTAAACCTATGTTTGATATTTAATTAAATTAAATTCTTTTTATCCCACTCTAAATCTTTGTCTTACCAAAGTTAAAAGCTTTGATATATTTCCGTCCATCTCGTCTAATTTTAGTAACTAAATTAAAAGGTTTTATTACTTTTGATATATTAATCTTTTTCTTTATTAACCCGTTTTATTATTTTCTCTTCTGTTTCACGGCGTTAACTTTTGTATTATGATTTTTTTCCCTTAGAAATTCATTTCATTACGATTATTTAATTAAAATATAATCTTTTTTACTCCTGCAATAAATTAAACGCAATCTATTAGTTTTATAACGAATTCTTTGTTGTCAGCGGAATAAACGGTGTTATTACCACATGCTAAGATTATAAATGTTTTATCCTTGAACTATTTTGTTATTCTTCTCTCAAATATCCTTTTTAAAATCTTTATTGGTTTTTCCATTTAAAAATTATAAAAAAGCTATAAATGACTAAAACCTTTTCATACGGTAGGAATGTTTCCCTGTATTACGTATAGTTTATGTGTTATCATTGATTTATATGAAAGATAAACGTATTTGTTCTATATATATAAATGTAGCCTTATTTTAACAAATAATATGATTGACATAATTACTGCTTACTATGGTTATTACTAAATAAAATGAGGTTATGAATTATGTTTATTTTAACAAAACGAGGATGTCTATAAATCGTCGAATTTATTACGTACAGAGTAAATCTGGTTTTAAGGAAACAATTTTATATTAGAAATTTAGTATGCTGGTGTTGAACAGTAGTTTCTTAGTAAATCTTATGTTGCTTTTTGTGTAGTTAAAATATATCTTTAGCTTTCCTGTCATTATTATTTTCAATTCTCTGATATTTTTACTGCACATATTAATGTAAGGATTTAATGCATACTCCATTTTATTTTCATAGCTTGAATCGTAGAAATATCTGTTTTACATTAAAGTTCATTTTATTCCTAAACATTTCAAAGATTCTACCGTAAAATTTACTACTTAGTTTCTTTACTAATAGTTCTTATTATTTTATATACATACGGATATGAGTCTTATTAAATTTATTTCTTGATATTAATTTAACCGTAATATTTAATGACCTCTCTCGGTTTCTTAGTTTACTGCTTTTACGGCTGTTTTTATACTTTTAAAAAATATTAATCCAGCTGCTCTTTTGTTCTACCTTGTAATAAACGCCTTATTTCTTACTGGACAAAAGGTTTTTTCTTTCTCAACAAATGAAATAACATACTTACTGTATACATTTTTGGATTACTTGGGAGTTTTTTTATTCGTTAATTTTTAATGCTCATATTAAATTGTCTAATATATTCAATTACGTTTTCAAGAAGTTGACACGTGGTATAATTGTATAAAAACATGCTCATTTTCTGAACAGAATTTAAATATTTATTGTTTATGTTGTACATATTTTGTGCATTTAATTTGACTTAAAATAGAAAGAAGATTCTCAACCCGACCCATATTTATAAAATTATTTATTTATAACCTATATGCGTACTGTATTCTTTGTAAAAAAACCGATTTAAATGAATTTTTTGTAAATGTTATGGAAGAGGTTTTTCGAATGGTTCCCTTATAATTTTTAAACAAACAATTAAATTTTATACTGAAGTTTGAATAATTTTTTAAATATTTTATTGTAACTTTGCTTTGTCATGAATTATTATGGTCTCCTTCGGTTTTCATTCATTAGTAGTAGATCATTATGGTGTCTTTCATATGGAAAGTTTGGGGAATCAAATCTATCCCGGTAAAACATTTTACACATGCTACAAAATTCATTTTTTGTCACCCCAAAATAAGTACAGTAAGTGTAATTGAGTGTACCGGTGGAATAATAATAATTATTATTTACATTTCTATTTTAACTATAATAATAATAATAAATAATAATCAATAAAGTTTCACTACTTCCGGTGATTTATAAAACTTTAAAAAATTATTCAAAACAGAACAGAAGATTTCTGGATAAACAACTTGGTGAATATCAAGATGATTTCAGGAAGAGCAGATCTTCTTCAGAAATCTTTAGTTTAAAATCAGCCAAACGATATACTCGTAAAACGCTAAATAACAGAAAATACGAGTAAGTCTTAAAGTTTGTTTATTTCAGAAAAGTTTATGACTTGGTAGACAGAAATTCCATATTTCAAACATTGAAAGCATCAAATTATATTCTTAAGTTATAAAATTTAATTAAAGGGTCCTTAACAAACACATTTTCAAAAGTAAAGTTCGTAGGAGAAAATTCGAAATCTTTAAAAATTGAAAACGATGCTTTAGATTAAAAGAAATTGAAAATTGAAAATTAACAGTCAAAAGAAGACGAACAAAACTCAAAAAAATATCAACCGATTGTTTTGTTTTTGTAGATGATCTAGCAATCTTCGCTAGTGACCTAACACAGCCCAAAGACAAAACAAAATTTTGAAGGAAATCGTTGAAAGAGTTGGACTACATTTCCTGTTTAGCCTCCGGAACTACCATAACGTATTATTTAAGAGGATGAGTGATAATGATATGTATGAATGATATATAGCCTTGTACAGTCTCAGGTTGACCATTCCTGAAATGTGTGGTTAATTGAAACCCAACCACCAAAGAACACCAGTATCCACCCTAGTATTCAAATTGTTTATATAGCCTTTACTAGGATTTGAACCTTAGAAATCTCGACTTTGAAATCAACCGATAAGTGAAAGAACTGAACTGAAAATTTCATTTGAATAAACGGAAATAATGACAAATTTAAAAGAACACCCACAAGAATAGAAACAAAATTCGGGAAAATTAGTCATGGAAAAAGTTAAATACTAGGCTACGTAATCCACAAAAATGGACTAGAAAAATTGTGTTCAGGAAATCGGGATTATAAAATGGAAGTAGCTTTCCAATTAAACAAAAATCTTTACAATAAAATATCGATTCCTTAAAATATGAATATCAGATATTGTAACCCGGTTATAAAACCTGAAAGTCTTTACGCAGCAGAACGTTTAATGTTAAATAATAAAAAAAATACTAGTAAAAATAGTAGTTAAAATACTAGTATTTGTATTTTAGATTATTAAAAGGGGGGCCTAACAATCTACTTTCTTGATCACATCCTTCTTTATTCGTTAGGTTTCGAGGAAAAGAGAGCTCTTCAATGCTGCCCGTGATTTTCCAGAAATCTTACTTTATTAAATTGATTTTTATAATTATTAGCATGAATTACGGTCTGTTAGATCTCTTTAATTTTGATAAGAAGGATTTAAGACGGCCAACGGCTCCAGATTACGATGGAAGAGGCCTAGGAGTAACTTCCTGCTTGAAGTTACCATGCTTGGTCGTAAGTATTACAGTTTATAAATCGTTCGATAACGGGTACCATTCGATTACAATTATTGAACAAATGAATTGATGTAAGAAATAATTTGTTTATCTTGTAATTAATAATAATTCTTATACATTAAATAATTCTCATTCATCATAAAATGGTGGAATCTTCTAAAAACAAAGAGAAGGGGGAAAACATATTATTAAATCGTAGTTTTCATAAAGTTTAATTAAAGAGAATAAATTAATACTTTTAAAAGTATTTAGGAAATTTAGATTTGGTTTTTTGATAAGGTTTAATAGTATCTAAGGGTATGAACAATTTAACCATCGGAAAACTTTTTAATAAAAATCAAATTTAACGAACTTGAACAACAAAAAATTTAGAAATTCATTTGATATAAAAAGTCATACTAATAGTTTTGGAAACCAAAGACCTCGCTTGTTTGGTACTAAATTTTACAGATTGAGTTCTACAGCAAAACTGAATTAATAATTTGGAACTTCCCTTCCATCATTTCTCTCATGTTTAAAAAATGGCATTTTGAATAGGAAAATTTAATGAAAAGTCTCTATACATACCTCGTTTTGTAGAATGGTATGAAACGTTTTTTAAGATTTAATTAAAATTGAAAAATATCTTTGTCTATAACTATATTGCAATACTCAAAAGAAATACTGAAATGTCATGTTAAAACAGGATCTCACTTCGGTCAGTCAATTAAATAATAAAACGTAAAGTTAAAAAATAGACTTTTTGATTAAATGGGTTTCGTTAATACTTGAAGACAAGAATTATTATCTATAAAGCGTTCTACGGAACGACCATCTATTAAATTACATTTTGTCAAGATGATCGAAGAATATTACTTATTTGAAATTTTCTTCGGCTTTTAGGAAAAATACGTTACGTGATAAAAATTTATGTAGTAAAAATTTAATAAAAAGGGAATCAAACCTTATAACGTTGAGATGATGGAAAACGTTATATACTGTGTATAGTATAAGTGAACTGTGCCGGTCATAAGTCATTGTGGGTGGAAAAGTTCACTGCAGCAGACGTTTGAAAGCCATTATCAACAACGCCCACAAGCGCAGAAAATCACATACGCGCGCACACAAAGACTCATACCATCGGTTACACACACATACATGCTTTTTTAACGTACTAACAAACCGAAACTAACCACTAGAACAGTAAATGGAGATAACACAATTCACTTTGTTATAAGTGGTCCAGTTTTGTGGCTCTCTCTTGACCGCAAGAGCAATCAATTCAACGAGAGAACAGATACCGTACTCAACACAGATAATGGGTACCATTCGCTTACAATTATTGAACAAATTAATTGCTGTAAAAAATAACTTGTTTGTTTTGAAATTAGTAATAATTCTTATCTTAAATAATTTCTATTCATCATAAAATGGTGAATCGCCTAAAAACAAAGTGAAAGGGGGAAAATATAAATCTATAATCATAATAAATCGTATTAAATTTTCATAAAGTTTAATTAAAGAAAATAATTTAGTAGTTTTAAAAGTATTTAGAAAATTTAGGTTTGGTTGTTGATAGGATTTAATAATTATTATGAAGGGTATGAACAATTTAACGATCGGAAAACTTTTTTAATAAAAATCAAATTCTATTTTCTTTGTTTATTGACCGAATTGGTTTTGATATTAGTATAATTAAATTGAAATTTTTTTAACGAAGAAATATTTGTACCCATACCAGTCGTCTTTTGTATCAGATTTCTTAGAAATTGTTTTTAAATGAAAAAAAGAAGTATTTAATAGTACTGTTTTACTACCCTGTTCCCAGAAAAAAGCACTGATAGGATACTTTAATGTATATTCACTGCTTAGAAAGCTTCCACCCAACTCATTTATCCTTAGGCATACCAGATACATATAGAGCTTAGAGTTGATCAACTATATAGAGTGCTAGTTTACTCACCATTTGAGTTGTTTTGTAAACAGAGTAATTGTATTATCTAAAAATATAAATATTATTCCATTTTGTGTCCGTTTGTTATTATTACTCTTTTTTATTATTATTATTATTTATTAATATTATTATTATTATTTATTATTATTATTATATTATTATTTATTGTTATTATTATTATTATTATTATTTATTATTATTTATTATTTATTTTATTATTATTTATTATTATTGGTTCATCGTACAAACTATAAATAATTTTTTTTTTTAACTTTTTTTCTTCTAGGATGTACGAGTATTTTATCTCCAATTCTGAATGATTTTTCTAGTTTCCGAGTGGTATATCATATTTTATTATAAATCAAATTTTCACAATTCCTGCTTTTGAACAGATATTACCTAATAGTATATATAATGCATATATATATATATATATATATATATATATATATGGTAATATTACACCATAGATCACGTGATATATATTATATAAAAGCTGACAAAGTATTGTTTGACTTTTTCAGCTGAGTCTATCAAGTCATGATTTGAAAAATAAGATTTAAGCATCCAAATTCCCGAAATTTGAAAAAAAACATTTTTGGTTTTAGGAACTTCGGTACTCTTTGGATAAGATTTAGAAATAAAATATTTATAAAGAAGTTATCCCCCCCCCAAAAAAAGACAATTGTTTAAAAATATTAAAAAAAGCTGACAACACAGTTGCAGGACTTCACCGTCACTCGGCTTTTTTCTGATGTACGGCTTACACACACAATTTAAAATATGTTAGTGCTATACTACTGCTCCTTGTAGTATAAGGGTACTATTAACGCAGTATACCCACTTAGCCACTAGTTCAGAGCATTTTTTGGGGTGGGGATGCGATTTTGTAAAGTTTTTCTAAATATTATTTTTTAATTGTTACGAAATATGCCTAAGTAAAGTAAAACCTTAATTAGGCGAAATATCGAGATACTGAGGGTGATTTTGTTCTACAGTTTCACCCCCTGAACCTTCTAAGTTGAAGATTTAATGGCATCAATGTCCAAATATACAGAAGTAACGTCAAGATCCGGTGAAAACCGTATATGCCCAAATTTTGGATTGTAATATTTATTACAATAGTTTCCTTTCTAAAGTTATAGCTCTGCTATAGCACTAGACGGGAAAGAAAAATAAATTATAACTTTTATAAACGTAATGAAAAAAATTGCTGCCCATTTTGGGTGTAGAATATAATACAGCTGCCAAAGCTACTTGTTAGCGTTTAAGTGTTGAAGAAATATATGGTAATTTTCTTTTTAATAATAAAAATTAAAAGAGTTAAGAGTAAAAAAAAATAACACACTAAACAAAATATTTTATTTCTAAATCTTATCCAAAGAGTACCGAAGTTCCTAAAACCAAAAAATGTTTTTTTTTAATTTCGGGAATTTGGATGCTTAAATCTTATTTTTCAAATCATGACTTGATAGACTCAGCTGAAAAAGTCAAACAATACTTTGTCAGCTTTTATATAATATATATCACGTGATCTATGGTGTAATATTACCATATATATATATATATATATATGCATTATATATACCATTAGGTAATATCTGTTCAAAAGCAGGAATTGTGAAAACTTGATTTATAATGAAATTTTAAGAAAAACTTTTTTTAAAAATATTCATATTCAGGGTTAGCAAAAAGAAAAAAAAAAATTAGCTAAAAAGTAAAGTTTTTACTAAATCTGACTACCTAATTATATTCTAATATACACTTGAAAGAAATTATGCTTTATGCCGATTTAAGATTTTTTATTTTCTGCGTTATTTTTTTTGAGCACCATAAAATAATCGTACCACAGAAATGACAGAAAACTGGAAAAGGTATACAGAGTTTTTCTAAAATGGTGGGGTGGCTATACTTTTTCGGGTTCTACTTGTAAAACTAAACAAAAAATAACCTTAGGAAAAATGGCAACTTCTCCTTCGTTTTCCCACTTTCCGCCATATTGTTATTTTTATATAAAAAATTATATCTCAAGTTCGGATAGAGGAATCACATTAATATTTGGTAAACGTATTTGTAATAAAGTTTTAAAATTATAAAAAAATATTAGGACTTAAATATCTTCACAAATAAAAAAATGGCAGCCATGTTTATTTTTCAATCCGTTATATTTCCATAAATATAAGTTTTATCAAAATATACGTTATTTGTAAAATATTAAGTCTTTTATTTTGAACAAAATGACGTTTTATTTTTTAAAATTTGTTAACAAATAGCCGAGTTATGGCAGAAAATTGATGTAATTTTGTGTATATTTTCATGTTCTTCACTTTACGATCAATTCGATTAAATATTAATTGTTTTTATTTATTGTTAATTTTAGTATTGTAAATTAGTATCAGATTAAGCAATAATTTTCTCACACTAAAATTTAATATTAGATAACCCTAAAACAATTTATAATTTTTCACTTTTGAATAATTTTACACGGCGACTATTTCTGCTGATCATGTTAACAATATAAAAATGAAGCACCAAAGAAATATTATCACACAGTAGACACCGCTTAGCAATTTTTATCGTTAGCTGAATGGGACCAGGTAACGTCTTTTCATCGCAAAAATACATTATATAAATAAATGACTTCTAATTTTTTACGTTGTCCCCCGTCACAACCCCGGAAAAGGATCATATGATTTTAATTATTTTCGATGTTAAAATAATTTATAATATCTTTCCATAATACCAGTCGATCTGTTTTTGCCTAAATACGTGTTGATTATATATAGATTCCGCTCTTTAAATCAAGGTTTACATCGTAATGTACAGAAGATCCAGTTAACGCGCTGGATGGATTGATGAACCGGCGACTGGTTTCTTGCTTCCTACGACGACTTTTCCTGGTACACTATTTGCTGTACTATTAACCGTGGCAAAAAATAGTTTTCGTACAAGTTCTAGTTAGCCCTACTGTTCTTCTATGTCTATATTTTCAAAAATAAGACGAGTAATAATTAACTAGAGAATAAAAAAAAAAACATAATTTTGATCAATAAATTTCCTACTTTTCTATTTTATATGATTGAAATATGAACAAACATAAATATTTGTTACACTTTCTTTTTTTTGTACTTTCATAAACATGTGAAAATTTCTGTAATTTAGAAAATGTAAACTACGTTAATTCTAGAAATTTTAATAACAAAATGCATTGATTTTTCAAACAGAATTGAAGTCGTGAACTGAACTAAACCAATTGAAAATAGAATAGGGAAAAATTATAGCAAACTACTTTTTTATCTGAAATCCCTGGTGTTCACACATTTGTAAATCCGTTAGTCAAAATCCGATCATATATTCCAAGCCAATCCTCGGCTTTTTCCCTTATGTGTTCAATACCTCAGATATTGCTAGTATTGATCTGACCAAAATATATTCTAGTAACAAAACACAAATTTCTATTTAAATGCTTTCTATGAATTAATTTCCTAAAACAAAAGTTGTATAGATAACAATACATTTGATAACAATAGCATTGTTTTGTTATTTTGTATTATTCAATTAGACTATGCAGTACTTGTGAAAAATTAGAGTAATATAAAAATTATTATGAAGATTTTATTAAAATTTTTACGGATTATTTTTTAAAAAATACCCAAAACACCATTACATTGTACATTGTCTACAATAATAAAGTGTAATCTATTGTCACGCTTCCCTGACTACATTGTTTAAAATGTCACAGGTTGATGCGCAAAAAATAATTTTTAATTTTGTTATATTGTCAATAATCATCTGTTTTCCAATCGCTTAAATATAATTATATTATGTTACTTGATTACTTTTCCCCAATTAGGGTAAATAATACAATAAAATTTCATACAGTTACTTATAATGAGACTAAATGAATAAACATATTATAGAAAGTAATTCGAGAAAACTGATACCAGTATATCTGTATCATTGTTTATCGAAAAAATATTAAATTATTTAACTAAAGTTATAAAAGAAAACTTCGAAATGGGCCATCAATTTGGTTGTCACTGGGCCGTCACTAGTGATATGTGTTGATATTTAATAAGTCTAAATTCATTAACTAAATTTTAATTAAAAATATTCTGTCAGATGTCAAAATTATAAACTTCTAGCGATGCAGAAATAGAATGAAATTGATTAAAGTCGAATATTGGGAAAAATCTTATCTTTTTATTTTTAAATTTTATAAAATTTTTGAGTTACATTGGTTACATTCTTTAGCACTGTTTCAAAGCAAACAAACATTTTGCAAATATGTATTTATTTAGTAGAAGTCTAGCAATATAAATATTTCATTACTTTACTGCGATTACATGCTTATTTATAAAGATGAAACCTGAGTTTTTCCTCAGTTATATATCCTCGGGAGGGGAGGGGAGTTGCTATATTAATTCAGCCTTTTTCAGTATTCTGGTTGATAAACCTTAATTAACAAGCAGGATCAGAACAGTAATATTACAGCTAATCGCACAGGTTACAAGTTACTATAAACTGCTTTCTCCAGTAACAAAACTTATTAAAACATCCGTTCCATTTAATATCCGTATTTTGTATTTTTGATAACGTAGAAAATTCTAGTAAGCGGCAGTTAAAGGAAAAACTGTTCGAACTTTCCTTGAGCCATTTAATAGAATTCGTGTTTGTATCTATGAATGTATTCATTCGTTCGTGGGTTATTTTTATCACTTAACAAAAAGTAAGAAATAAATTTTTGTAAAAAATCTAAATTATGTTAATTTTTCAACTTGCGTCTTGAAGTACTCGTATTTATAAAATGTAAAACAATATTGTACCACTCTTAAAAACAAAAAGAAAATTTAACTAATATTTTGAAAATTGTAGTTGCTTTTAATATCATTAGGTATACAGAATTTCATAAAAAATTAACATGTATTCCATTTATTGTATATATTATTTTAATCTTTGAAAAATTAAAAATGTATATCAAATGTTTTAAAGAAGAACTCTTGAAAATAGTTATGATTTTTACTAATAGTATGAACATTAGCGTTTCCCGGCGATCCTTCGGTACGCTCTCCGCAGCTAGGCCCTCCGGGCGTCTTGTTCTGGATTATTAGGTGTCCAAAATTGAATACCTCTTCATCCCAAGAAGTAGAATACACTTTACTGGTTCTTATTGCCCAGTGTGGACAATTTGTATCGTCGATTTTCGGTTATTGATAATTTTTAAAGCTACTGCTTCTGATTAATTTCGGAAATAATAATAATAATTAGTATTTCTGATTTCATACATAAAGCAAAAAGAATACATTAATTTGTTGCCTTGTATGATCTTTCCCAGCCCTTCTTACGGGTGTGACGCATGTATGGATTTGAGTTTTATAACATATGCAAGTCAGAGTTGCTCCCTCTGAGAATAATGATGTTCATTTTGCAGCTCTGTGATGAACTGAATAAAGGTATTAGTTATAGATTTGAATGTCTTCTGCATTTCGATGGGCTTGGGACATCAATGTGCAATAGTATTTTTAATTTATAGCATAAATTTTAATACTCACTTTATTTAGATAACCTTGTTATGAGATGCTGATCATCTTGAGCGTTTTATGCCAATTTCAGAGTAACTTATATTTATGCCAGGTCACCTACAACCTTTTTTGGTTGTGATGTTTAACATACATCTTATTAAAGAAAGCTTCACCTTTGCGCCAACAAAAAAATACTTCATGTCATTTTCTCACAGACAATGATTTTTTTCCCCAGATATTAATTTTGAAAAGTATTTACTAAAATTGAATATTGTTTTCTGTCAGCTTTTTTAATTTTTTTTTCTTTTATTCAATAGAGTTTACCATCAAATGTGCTCCAAAGTTTTATGACACGAAAAATTCACGTGATAATAAAATTATATAGATTATATTTTTAAGGTCCAGTTGAAAGGATTTTTTTTAGTTGTATACTTTTATTCGTTATATAGTTCTGAAAGTAGAATCAAACTCAATTCCAGAAGGTTTCTTTAACGAACCGTAACCCTGTCTTCTTAAGATGTACTATAGTATGCAGAGGGGAAAAAATTGTTAAAGTGTGTATTTTTTTCAGTTGGACAACTGAAGGTGCTTCATTAGTATTGATTCCATCTTGGGTAATAACAGGATCTTTAAGAATATTATCTGTGAGATGATCACACGCCGTCTGGAGGAAGTCTTAAAACGATACATTTAATGAGATTGTTTGTGTCACTTCCGGAATTCTTCTACGGATAGGTAAACCCATCCTCACTATCTACTCCTTTTCGTTATCCCTAATTCCTTACTGCCGTTTTGGAGGTTACGGTGCTTTGCTTTTTGATTATTGCTTTTCGTGGTTATATAATTAAGTTTATTGATATCATCATTACATCTTCACCAAGTTGTAGTAAATTGTAAAGTTATTATGGAATAACTTTAAAATCCACCATGAATGGTCATGGTGGATTTTTAAGGATGTGGATCTATATTTTAATTTTTCTTAAGCTCTTTGTTCGCTAACCGGTAATTATAAAAAACACCCTAATCTCTAAGATGTTTATTAAATTAGCCCAGAATTCTTTATCCCTTGTTATATATACTTACATCTCTAACTTTAATTACAATTGTTGCCTTTTGGTAGGAGTATTAATCCATGTAATGCTTGAGGAATTTTACAGTATAATTTATCAATTTTTTCTGTTAGCTATTTAAAATCCACTCAGCAAACATGTTTATCTGATGAAATTAAAAATATACTGAATAATAATCTACTCCTTTTCTTACGATCGAAAATGATTAAGGTTCAGGAATTCCTTTAAAAATGCAGAAAAATTTGAATTAACTAATAACTGAATTGTTTCACAAGTATTTAATTTAATTAAATATTTATTTTCTCCATAAATATTTATTTTTTTGTTTTTTAGAAATCTAAACGTATGGTTTCTAATAAGTATATTATGGTAGATATGATTTTTCATGACTGAAAAGAAGATAGAATTTAACGTTGGCCAATATTGTTTCAGATTTTTATTTGCAACTTCTAAAAGTGGCAGTTTCATTTGAAAAAAAAAAATGGTTTAAGTTTACTAATATTTCAGTTTTTTTTAATCGAGGACTGATATACATAATAGAAGTACGTGAAGTTCACGGAAAGGTAGTTTACTAAGAAAGAGCTTTATTAGGTGGTTCTTAGATCATTTCTGCTACAGTGACTTTTCTACTTCTCTTTGAATGTAAAAGTTTTGAAAAAGGGAACAGTTTGACTAACTCAATATTTAAGTCTTATTGTTATTCCAGAGGCTTACAGGAGGCACACCGAAAGTAGATCTCGTTAAGGAATCCTTATGGTTCAAGAGAATCAGTCCTGGAATTTGGTTAATCTTTCTAATAAGCAGTGACTAGACCATCCGTGAATCCGTGACTAGACCAACGAAGAAAAGCGTATAAGATTATACAAATTTATTTTCATGTTTATTTTTTGGTATCTTTAAAAGGTAAATTTTTGCAAACTTATTTAAAATTTATTTTTTTTTGTGTTTAACCTCCGGGTTCACCGTTAGACATTGCTTCAGAGGATGAGATGAATGATTTGTAGCGTGTGTGAAAATGCCATGCCTGACAGGGATTCGAACCCTGGACCTCCAGATGAAAGGCCGAGAGTGGTAGCAGTAATAGTATCAGCAAAATTTCAGTATGAAAATTATGATGTTTAACGTACAACAGCGTATAGATCCAATACATGAAGCGTTTTCAGTCGCCTCACATATTCACTATTATCCAAAATGTTAACAGCCAGATGGTTTTCGTGCGCGTTGAGCTTAAGTACATACTTTGAACTTAGCCGGTGAATTTCTTTCGCATTTAACAAAATTAAAACTAGGTTCATATTTTTGAAACTTTCAGTTCACACAATTAAGTTCTTGCATGTATATATACTTTTGTAGTTTCTTTTTTAAACAATAATTTGATTCTTCAGCAATTATTTTTTTAATACTTAAATTTTCCATTCCGTTATTAAAGAAAAAAATGAGTTATATTGACAAGAAAAATGCAAACAAAATAAACATTTTAATACAATTGAACTTTTTTATCTTGTGCTGTATTAATATGTTTTATAAACAGTTTTAAATTAAATCAATTATATAATTTCAAAAGGAGCTAATTGAATATAGCATTTGTGTTTAGAAACCTATATTTTTGAATTTATTAAGAGTTAGTATACGTCGTAATACCATAAAAAATATAAAATTAATTACGTGTGTAACCTTTCCTTAAAAACTTTGCAGTCAGTTGGGTAATGGGTCAGCATCCATTATATTATGGATTCGATTCTTAATAAACGTTTTACAATAGAGTTATGGATAAATTATTAGATACATTTAACACTCAATTTTTGTTGTATAGAGTTTCCCTTTTTATATTTTGGGAAAAATTTTAGAAAATTATCGCTAATTATTTTAAAGTGTTCCACAGTATTGTTTGATATAATCCAACTTTACATACGTTATACTTTAACAGTCATTAAAAAAAACAAAACATAATTATGTGATAGCTGCCCTGAACAGATCTTTTTTCGTCCCCATTCTTTTATATTTCCAGCTTAACTTTTTTAATTATTGGTAGCTTCCATTTACCTTTAGATTATCTACAACTTTACTCTGTTTTAGTTCTCTTATACCTTTTACTGATACTTCTACCGCTGTTTTTAATCAGTTCTTTTTATCTCATAAGTTCGAGCTAGTTAGCTTTTCTATTTGAATTTCTATTCTGTTTTCCCGTCGTCCGTGTTTTACGTCTTCATTTTTTACTCTGTCTGTCAGTTTGATTCTCCTTTTATTTTTATATTCGCTTTCAATTAATTTCTTCGTTCTTACTGGTGATGAGTATTAAAAAAACTAAATACATATTCAGTTATTCATTTTAATTTTTTTTAAACAGTTCTTGAGTGTTTCTCTGCTATTTTGTTTCAAAAAAGTTCAATTCTGCTCTCTTTTTATTATATTAATTTTGATACCTATTTTCTTGTGAAGTAAAACTTGATTTAGAGTGACGTTTGAATTACATAAATTGTAACTGATAAAAAAAAGAAGAATAAATTGATTTGTTCATGTAAAAGTAATTTATTAATAAATATCCATTAAAAAAAATATATAATCTTAAAGAAAATGTAAAACATCTCTTGTATCATTTAATCTTCTTCAAAAAAATAATTGCATATTTATTTATATAAGAAAGGTTATCTACTTATTAAAAGCTACAGAAATTATTGTCTCTCGATATTTCTAACGCATTTTTAGTGTTATGTTTTATTACCGTTAAATATTAAGATTTATTTCTGTGCTGATGCCTTGCATTTGTTGATTTATCATTCTTGGTAAAGAAACGGGCTCAGGGATACAGAGTAGCTGGACCGAAGGTGCAACCATATCGGAGAGGTATCTGTTGAGAGCCAGACTAAGGAATGATTCCTGAAAGAGGGCAGCAGCTCTTTCAGTAGTTGTTAGGGGCGTGAGTCAGGACGACTTAAACGGCCGTATCAACATCACTCAGTCCTCTGAGTACTGCGCAGCTGAAAGCAATGGAAAACTACAGCTGCTTTTTTTCCAAGAAAATGTGGCTCTGCATTATCACATATACAATAATGGAGGCGCCTTCCTTGGTAAAATATTCCGGAGGTAAAATAGTCCCCCGTTCGGATCTCCGGGTGGGGACTACTAAGGAAGGGGTCACCAGAAAATTAAAAAATAACATTCTACGAGTCGGAGCGTGGAATGTTAGAAGCTTAAAAAAGGTTGGTAGGCTAGAGAATTTAAAAAGGGAAATGGATAGGGTAAACGTGGATATAGTAGGAATTAGTGAGGTTCGGTGGGAAGAGGAAGGCGACTTTTGGTCGGGTGACTTTAGAGTAATTAACTCAGCGTCAAATAATGGGCAGGCAGGAGTAGGTTTCGTGATGAACAAGAAAATAGGGAGGAGAGTGGAGTATTTCAAGACGCATAGCGATAGAGTCATTGTAATAAGGATAAATTCAAAACCTAAACCGACAACGATTGTTAACGTCTATATGCCTACAAGCGCCCATGATGATGATGAGGTAGAATGTGTATACGAAGAGATTGATGAAGCAATTAAACACGTAAAAGGAGATGAAAATTTAATAATAGTTGGAGATTGGAATGCAAGCATTGGAAAAGGCAAGGAAGGAAATATAGTGGGTGAATACGGGCTGGGCAAAAGGAATGAAAGAGGGGACCGACTTATAGAGTTTTGCACGAAGTATAATTTAGTAATTGCCAACACCCAATTTAAAAATCATAATAGAAGAATATACACTTGGAAAAAGCCAGGCGATACTGGAAGGTATCAGATAGATTATATCATGGTTAAGCAAAGATTTAGAAATCAACTCGTTGACTGCAAAACTTACCCTGGAGCAGACATTGATAGCGACCATAATTTGGTGATAATGAAATGTAGATTGGGGCTTAAAAACCTGAAGAAAAGGTGTCAGATGAATCGGTGGAATTTAGAGAAGCTTGCGGAAGAGGAGGTAAAGAAGATTTTTGAGGAGGACATCGCTAGAGGTCTGAGTAAAAAAGATAAGATAGAAAATGTAGAAGAAGAATGGGAGAATGTTAAAAAGGAAATTCTTAAATCAGCAGAAGCGAACTTAGGCGGAATAAAGAGAACTGGTAGAAAACCTTGGGTTTCAGACGATATATTGCAGCTGATGGATGAACGTAGAAAATATAAGAATGCTAGTGATGAAGAAAGTAAAAGGAACTATCGGCAATTAGGAAATGCTATAAACAGGAAGTGCAAACTGGCGAAAGAAGAGTGGATTAAAGAAAAGTGTTCAGAAGTGGAAAGAGAAATGAACATTGGTAAAATAGACGGAGCATACAGGAAAGTTAAGGAAAATTTTGGGGTACATAAATTAAAATCTAATAATGTGTTAAACAAAGATGGTACACCTATATATAATACGAAAGGTAAAGTCGATAGATGGGTGGAATATATTGAAGAGTTATACGGAGGAAATGAATTAGAAAATGGTTTTATAGAGGAAGAAGAGGAAGTTGAGGAGGATGAAATGGGAGAAACAATACTGAGATCTGAATTTAAGAGAGCATTAAAAGATTTAAATGGCAGAAAGGCTCCTGGAATAGACGGAATACCTGTAGAATTACTGCGCAGTGCAGGGGAGGAGGCGATTGATAGATTATACAAACTGGTGTGTAATATTTATGAAAAAGGGGAATTTCCGTCAGACTTCAAAAAAAGTGTTATAGTAATGATACCAAAGAAATCAGGGGCAGATAAATGTGAAGAATACAGAACAATTAGTTTAACTAGTCATGCATCAAAAATCTTAACTAGAATTCTATACAGAAGAATTGAGAGGAGAGTGGAGGAAGTGTTAGGAGAAGACCAATTTGGTTTCAGGAAAAGTATAGGGACACGGGAAGCAATTTTAGGCCTCAGATTAATAGTAGAAGGAAGATTAAAGAAAAACAAACCAACATACTTGGCGTTTATAGACCTAGAAAAGGCATTCGATAACGTAGACTGGAATAAAATGTTCAGCATTTTAAAAAAATTAGGGTTCAAATACAGAGATAGAAGAACAATTGCTAACATGTACAGGAACCAAACAGCAACAGTAGCAATTGAAGAACATAAGAAAGAAGCCATAATAAGAAAGGGAGTCCGACAAGGATGTTCTCTATCTCCGTTACTTTTTAATCTTTACATGGAACTAGCAGTTAATGATGTTAAAGAACAATTTAGATTCGGAGTAACAGTACAAGGTGAAAAGATAAAGATGCTACGATTTGCTGATGATATAGTAATTCTAGCCGAGAATAAAAAGGATTTAGAAGAAACAATGAACGGCATAGATGAAGTCCTACGCAAGAACTATTGCATGAAAATAAACAAGAACAAAACAAAAGTAATGAAATGTAGTAGAAATAACAAAGATGGACCACTGAATGTGAAAATAGGAGGAGAAAAGATTATGGAGGTAGAAGAATTTTGTTATTTGGGAAGTAGAATTACTAAAGATGGACGAAGCAGGAGCGATATAAAATGCCGAATAGCACAAGCTAAACGAGCCTTCAGTAAGAAATATAAGTTGTTTACATCAAAAATTAATTTAAATGTCAGGAAAAGATTTTTGAAAGTGTATGTTTGGAGTGTCGCTTTATATGGAAGTGAAACTTGGACAATCGGAGTATCTGAGAAGAAAAGGTTAGAAGCTTTTGAAATGTGGTGCTATAGGAGAATGTTAAAAATCAGATGGGTGGATAAAGTGACAAATGAGGAGGTATTGCGGCAAATAGATGAAGAAAGAACCATCTGGAAAAATATAGTTAAAAGAAGAGACAGACTTATAGGCCACATACTAAGGCATCCTGGAATAGTCGCTTTAATTTTGGAAGGACAGGTAGAAGGGAAAAATTGTGTAGGCAGGCCACGTTTGGAATATGTAAAACAAATTGTTAGGGATGTAGGATGTAGAGGGTATACTGAAATGAAACGACTAGCACTAGATAGGGAATCTTGGAGAGCTGCATCAAACCAGTCAAGTGACTGAAGACAAAAAAAAAAAAGGTAAAGAAACCTGACTGGTATTAAAGTAATTCTAATATTAATACTCGTACTTTGAGTGTTACGTAAGCTAAATAACATTTATTATTTCTAATAAATAAATAAATAAATAGTATTTACTTCCGCTTATATCCGGAAATGGAAATACTGTAATACTAATGACCTCTTTTACAATTAATGTTACCTTAGGTTAACTTAAAAATCTATTATTTTTTAGATATAAGAAACGTTTTTTAGGTATAAGAAAATTTTTGTTTAAGTTATGTAGTTCATCTACCCGTTTGTTTTATTTTTATTTTATGTTAATGAAGCAGGTGTTTTTTATGTAGCTTTTATTTGGCTGGTAATTTTTGTTAGTTTTTGGAATAGAACAATTAATAAAAAAGATCCTGGAATTTTTAATTTTTTGACCTTTGAGATCTTTTCATTTCATTGTATTAAAATTTTGATTAGATTCGATAGATGTGAAAAAGTATATTAAAAACTGAAAAAAGGATACTATTTAATAATTTTCTTAATTTCGACTTTGAAATCAAGACCAGATTAAAAAAAACGATTACTAATGATTTAGGAACCCTTGGTTCGGGCTTAATTCAAAACGCGTACGTAAAGTATTATTCAAAATTGAATAATAGTATTACTGTTTATTATTATTATTTTTTAACACATTTTGTTTGATATTAGTTTTAATATTTTAAGATAAAGCATTTTATCTAATTTAAAATAAAAAATTATTTTACACACAAAAAATAAAAAAAAAAATAAGCCAAACGGAGAGAAATTACTTAAATAATTTCTATTAAACTTGAGAAATATACTAGATATTAAGTCTGGTACTGTAGTCTAATTTTTTATTATTGAAAGTTTCAAACTAATTTTCTTGAAGTTTTGCGTAACAGTACTTCAACTATACGCTTCAGGTTTTATATGTATATATATATATATTTATTTATTAGCATCCCCATCACTGCTTTGCTAACTTTATATGATTACCTACGTTTCCCGTCGCATCAGTTTTTTTTCTATTTTATCTTTTTTGGTCAAGTAATCAGAGGTAGGTGCAGCCAGTCGTGTCACACATAAAATAATATTGGCAGTGGCTGCGTTCGTTGTGCCACCGCGCCGTACGTACGCCGTACGTTGTTGCACCCGAAAAAATTTAAATAAAAATAACCCGAAATGGAATTTAGATATTTACCTGAAGAGTATTTAGAAGCGCAACTCTACTGAATATCAGATATAGTTGAAATGAGGAAAATTTGCAACCATCGTTCAAATTCTTTTACCTTTCTTTAACCCCCTTTCAAGGTCGAATTTTGAAACCTTGAACTTAGTTTTTATATATTTAAATGAAGATTAAACACACGAAAAGACAAATTAATATCTTTATTTGCTACCGAGAAATTCACAAAACAGTAGACTAATTGAAAAATTAAATTTTAACCCTGTAAAAACGGAATTCCAAAAAATCTAGAAATGGGTATTTAGATATTTACATGAAGATTACACACACCAAAAATCAAGTTAATATCTTCATTATTACCAAGAAATTGACAAAAATTACCAGGTTTAAAAAAAAATACATTTTAACACTTTAAAACACCGAAAAACAGTTTTTATTTTAATTTGTTACTGAGAAATTAAAAAAAAATTAATCTTTACTCCATTTTAACCCTTTAAACTCGGAATCCCAAAAAATCTTTTCTTAGTGTGCACTTACATTTAAAGACGAACGTCGATAAAACTTTTCATCAATTTAACTTAGTTAAATTGGGTAGTTTTTTCTGGGCGTTGATTATGAACATTCAAGACATGTTCTTTTATATATATATATATTATATATATATATATATATATATATATATATATATATATATATATATATATATATATATATATATATATATATATATATATATATATACTAGGAAACCTATCGCGGCTTCGCTCGCGCAAATGGTTACTTGCGGTTTCTCTTGCAATCAGAGTATGTTTAGCTCGCTTTTTCAGGGCTCGCTTCACTCGTTCTTCCTTTCTAGCCTGATGGTTCTGCCGCTTGGACCCCGATGTGTTCATTAAACACATGCATGTAAGAATAATAATGATAAATAAAAACTAAAGCTTGTTCAATTTATAAAAAAATATTAGTGTATTGTAATTTCTTCAGAGAAACATTTTGGTCCGTACAGGACCCAAAAATCTGAATGATCTAAGAATGTGAGTTTAAAAAATTCGGCCTCCATTTTAAAAATATTCGTTATAACAGGTTACTCGTACTTCTACGGGTAATGATACATTTTTCCTGTTTCTTATTGTTACCGACAAACACCGTTAGGACGTGACCGTCCTTCATTTCTCATTTTTTTTTTTTTTTTTTAACACTTAGCGCCACGCCTAAATCAGTAAAACTTCACCCCAGGCCAGACATTTTTTATTTATTTATTAAGACCATTACGTGTGCATCAAAATTATACACGTGGCCATTTTGACATTGCTAAAAATGTATCAGATTGATACACATGGCGCTAAAATGTTAAATTACATTTATTTCATGCTTTTTATTTAAGTAGCCGGAGGCAGATGCAGTCAGTCACGTCGGCGCCGTACACCGTCGCACTCCTTAAAAAAAATCGAAATTCCAAAAATTCCAAAAATGGTTTTAGGTATTTATCTGAAGAGTATTTGCAAGCCTCAGTGTATTGAATATCATCTCGTTTACTGCAGTTGGAAATGGGAAATATTTGCAAGCATTATTAATTTTTTCCCCCTTTTTCACCACTTTCAAGGTTGTTTTTCGAAAAATCTAAAAACTGATTTTTAGTTATTTACATGAAAACTACACACACTAAAAATCTAGTTGATATCTTAATTTGTTACCGAGAAATTAAAAAAGATATCCAGGTTTCAAAAAAAAATTTAAAATCGATTTTAACCCTTTAAACTCAGAATATCAGAATAACTAGAAATTAATTTTTAGATATTTTATGAAGATTACACACACCAAAAATCAAGTAGATATCTTCATCTGTTTACGAAAAATTAAAAAAAAAGGAAATTTCATTGTTACTACATTTAACCCTTTAAACTCGGAGTTCAAACACAACATTGTTCCTTAGTGTGCACTTACGCAGTAAGAAGAATATTTATACAAATTTTCATCAATTTATCTTCAGTAGATTTTGCTGGGCGTTGATACATCAGTCGGTCAGTTAGGATATGTTCGTTTGTATCTATATATATATATATATATATATATATATATATATATATATCTTTAGTCTATAATTATTCAATATAAGTTACAGTATGAAATAATATAATATATCCAATTAGGTAGTAGTAATGAATAAGTGGTAATAATATCAAGAAAATTTAAAAAAATCTTTGATCATCTACGGGATCATGTAAAATTTTTTATTGAAAAAAATATTTCATTGATGTTGTCTGGAAGAATCCGATTAGAATAGGAATATATTCTGACAAATAAAAGAAGATCAAACGACTTGGCACGTTAGGATGCAGTTATAGTTACTTAATTTAACAAACACTAAAACAGTAATACGAGTCAAATTAGGAACCTCTTTTTTTAAAAGTTTGTTAAAGCGGCATGAGTGAGTGAGTGCGCATGGTGTGTGTGTGTTTGCGAGCGTGTGCGCGTGTGTTGATGTCTGCTTCATATATACTTTAGGAAAGGTTATTAATTTACAATCATGAAATTGCACTTGTAATTTGTGAGATTTAAGTGAGCGGATATTAAATTTATGGAAAATTGGATGGGGAAGTATTGATGAGATATATTTTTAGAATGCAGCTAGTCTTCGTGTATATTTTACAAATGGATTTCTTTTTAAATTTATTGAAATTATTGAAAAAAGATTTCAATAAACAGGGTTGAGATAATATACATTTTTGTAACTTTCTGCTGCTTTGACAAATCCAAGAAAATTAGAATAATTTTCTTTAGCTAATACAATAATGAAATAAGAAAATAAGCCTGAAAGAGTTAAAGGTTATTTTTAATTTATTTCATGTATGAGGTTTTAATGGAATCTACCTGCAAACATTAGATATTTTTCATAACTGAAATAAGATTTAAAAAATATATATATATATTCTTTATGAAGACATTTATCAGAATATTTTTCATAAAATTTAATTGCATTGGTAATACATGTTATATTTAATGTAATATGGCCGGCCAGTTTGAAGTGATAATCGTTGTTATCTGGTTTCTAAAGTAGTTGTTTTCAAGTTCAATTCCTAGCAAGGATATAATATTTTAATACGCCATTTAAACTATTTTACATTTCGTTAAAGCATATAACACGCTCGAGATCGAACAATGAAAGGGAAAGATAATTAATATCTTTTATACATTTTTTGTTCGCCTATTGAATGAAAATTGTAGAACAGATTAAAGGAAAATTATTTGACAAAATTTTTTTTTTTATTATTGAAATTGTAGGAAAATTAAATTTTAAATGAACTATCTATCTATCTACTGATTTGAAATTTTTCCAGTGTAGTATTTTTGTTAACGTTCATTTATATGCCAGTGTATTATTTAATTGTTTAAATATCATAAATTTGGAAATATCTGTGTACAACTACATAGTATAAAAATCTGATTGAACACCACATGCCTTTGTACGCCTATTAAATTACATATACATATTTTTAAAGGTACATAAAATTTTATTTCACAAATAACTTCTGATTTATTTTCGTATTTTTTTAAATTGTTATTATTGAATTATTAAGTATTGTAATTTTTGTTTACAATCAGAGGTTAATAATTATTAATAAATCAATATATTTAGATTAAAAAAGAAAAAGGAATGAAAAAAAAGAATGAAGTCGAATTCAAACAGATGTGCCTTCCACTTGTAAATTCCAAATATTTCATTAATTAAAATTTTATTTGGCTATAAGGCTGGAACCAATGAAAATAAGTATCACTTATGATATGTCGTTGAAAACTCTTAATGAGGGCTTATTACTGCAGGTAAGAAAAAGTCCAAAATCCATAATTTTTTTGGGGGATTATTTGGACATTTTTGGTCAAGTCCATTGCAATCAAAAGGGGAGGTGCAAAACTAGATGATACAACAGTCCTAAATCAAAATTTTCAACATGGTACGGTTAATCGTTTTTAAGTTATGCGAGATACATACGTACGTACATACATACATACGTACAGACGTCACGCCGAGACTAGTCAAAATGGATTCAGGGATGGTCAAAATGGATATTTCCGTTGAAATCTGAAAACCGAAATTTTTCGCGATCACAATACTTCCTTTACTTCGTACAAGGATGTAAAAAGGAGAATTCGGGTATCGATTTTCTTTTCCAATTTTTAATAACGTTTTTATTCTAGTTTTATATTATAATTTGATTTATTTTAAATTATGTTACGCTAAGTAAAGATTTAATTTTTAAGTGCTGTACTTCATATCCAATTTTTTTAAGTAGGAATAATAAAACAATTTTAAAAGGACGTAAATATATTGTAATATATGGAAGGGTAAAAGGATTAAAATAATTTTGTTTTACAAAAATTTTGATAAAAAGAAATAATTAAAATTGAGATGCAATCTGCGTCTATAATATTACTAAAACCAGTTGACCAGCTATGTTTACTATTACTTAAATCTTAAAGGTACTGAAGTGTGTTGTATTGATAATTTGATATTCCTTTAGTCATTAAACTATCGATTATCATTCGTCTATATACTTCTATACACGTTATAGAGAGTACCACCGAATATTCATCAGTCCATGTTCCTACCTTATCTGATAGATCCTGGCTATTTTTGTATCCAGTATCTATCTTCTTTAAAACTGTGTAAAATTAACTTCTTTTTATGGTAAATAAACTGTAAATATACTTACAGAATTGTAAATCGTTTATAATGAACAGCAAAATCTTGTTTCTTTAAAAAAAAAAAATATTTAATTGAATCTTTCCCCTTAAATTTACATTAACAACGCTTTTTATCTCATTTTTATCATCTTAATATTAATATGATATGCATTACTTCTAAAAAAAAAAAAAAATAATAATAATAATGAAAAATAAATGAAGATATTAAATATATATTTTAATAACACATGATAATCTGAATAATACAAATATATTATGGTAAAAATAAAAAAAAATAAAAGATAAACAGAAAAAAATCTGTTTTCGTAATTTACAACTTCAAACTTTTTTTTTAATACTAAAGCGTAATTATTTTTAAATAATTAGCATTCACTTTCCTCGTTGTTATAATATCCATGTCTGAAAATATCATGATATCGATAAAAACCTCTTCCAAAAATATTTGTATTTGTGAAACGGATTTTGGAAACTTAATTTTGGGGTCCGTAAGTACAAAAATATGAAGATCATTTTTTTTTTTGCTTGAAGCAAGTTCATAAAGTTCAAGTTCAGCTTGAAAATTATGCGCGGGAGATGGAAATTGAATTTTGTAGCGTATGAAAAATGCCATGTCTGACCGAGTTTTGAATCCAGGATCACCTGATTTAATAACCTAAACACTACCACTCCACCACAGAGATCGGCAATTCAATCGAGATTCGGCATTCATAATTTTTTCGATAAAAAAGCAGTATCGCTCACACTTAGAAAACGTTATAATATGCAACCATGGAATATATTGTGAGCATGTAGTATTCGAGTGCAGGAGATGGGAGATTGACCGGCGAGGTTGTGTTGAGGCGGTAGGGATGCTCGACTCTGATAACGTGGTGCAGAAGTATGGCGTAATAACGTAATAAGAGTATGGGATAATAACAGGATTCATAACAAATGCGATATTTGATAAAGAGCGGAAGCGAAGGGGGTGAAGGACAGCCCCCTGTGGAGCTGTGGAGCTGCTGTTCGCCGGTGCTTGTATGAGTGGACAGTGGCTATGAGGCACGGGGCTCCAGAGCCCCCGAGTATTAAAAGACCGCAGTCCCGGCGCGGCCCCCTCCTGGGATGTCTCCTTTAGAGGCGAAGGCATAAAGACTGAGTCCGGACTTCTGGAGTAGGAGAACAGGAATGATAGTCGGGCTTGGTAACTTCGCTCCAGAAGTCTTTTTCGTAGGATCTTGTCTTTTTCGTAAGTAGGATCTTGTCGCTTTTTCGATATTACCGGCTAGCTGACCTCTAAAACGATATATTACCGGCTAGCCGACCTCTCCTGCAGGACGTACAGCCGGTAGACGGGGAGGCTCGTTAGAGTATTGGACACTCCCCCGGGATGTGTTATACTTAACTGTGGGTCTGGCCCGGGAAGAAGGAAAAAAAATGAGCTATCGAATGGAATAGTCAATAGATATTAGTGGCAAACCATATAAAATATTCGAGCAAATACAAGTATGTTAAATATCACAACTACTCAATTTTAGGACTGTGAATTGAAATCCTAAAACATATTTTTTAAGAATATTATTTGAGAATATGGTTTTATTAAGTATTATTTTTTAAATTATTTTATATTATTTTAAAAACAATTATTATTTATTATTACTATTATTTTTTATTCTCAAGAGAAATAAGGTTTCAATATCAGGTTTAATAGATAAACTGAATGAAGTGATTTCCCATACCGTCTTTACTAAGCTGAACATAATTTTTTATGTATATATGACAAACCTTCTTCAATGCTGTTTATATTCAATGTTAAAAATGAAACATAATTTTATTTAGAACAAAACTGACAGAATAAACACCATTACTTTCATAGAAAACAATTCTGGTTTATAACCATTAAATGCTTAATATGTATAACATTGTCTCATTCAAAATATAGACTGGACAGATAGTGTAAAACAGCTAACTCAGGTCAACCCACCGGTTTAGTCTTGTGGTGAACTTGTCTTTGCAAGTCAGCTGATTTCGAAGTCGAGAGTACTGAGGTTCAAATCCTAGTAAAGGCAGTTGCTTTTATACGTATTTGAATATTATATCGTGGATACTTGTGTTCTTTGGTGGTTGGGTTTCAATCAACCACACATCTCAGGAATGGACGACCTCAGACTGTACAAGATTATACTTCATTTACATTCATAGATATCATCCTCTCAAGTAATACCTTAGAGTGGTCCCGGTTACAGAAAAAAAAGAAAGCTAACTCAGGTCAATTTAATGTTGATATATTAATCTATAGTTAAGTTATCTGACAATATATGTTTCATTAATAATTGTAATAGTTTAACGGAGTTACTACTCCTTTAACAATGACTACGATTTTCCTACTATCATGGAACTAAAAATTTAATATGTGGTTTTATAATTAATTAGAAATAAAGTAAAAATGTTCAAATCGTTTAATATTTTTGCATAAAATATTTCCGATGAAATTAAATAAAAGTATGATAAATTAAATAAAAAAATGTTTCGAAATGATTTGTACAGTTAATAAAACAGTTATGGTTTTGATAACGTACATACATAGTATGGCTGTAAGTTTTTGGGAGAATTTGGATAATAATATTTTTTCGAAATTAATTAAATGATATTATACACTTTTCTAGTGAAGGTATTTATTAAAATAAAAATTTAATTTAAAGAACCATTAAATTAGTTACTATGCTTGTAGATTTGATATAAAAAATAAATAAATGCGCAAAATTATCGAATTTAAAAAAAAACGTTTCATTACATTTTTAAGTTTAGATTGTCCGATTCTCTTTCACAATTAAGAATAAAATTAATTAAATGACTCTTCAATTCATTTTTATAAAATGTTATAAGATAGGAACAACATCGACTGAAGAATTAATAAATATTAATTAAATGATAACAATAAGTAAGTAATTATTAACGCTAATTACAAGTAAATTAAACAAGAAACAGTAAATGTTAATGAAATCAGACAAGTTCAGGCAGAATTGAAGAGATATATAGCGATAAATTAACATAGCTATGTAGTTATATCAATAAGAAAGTTATTAAAAGCAAAAATTAAGAGGTAGTCTACGGAAAAGTGGAAAGTTTTTTATGTGCTTATGTTTGTTTACTCAGAATGTTAGATAAGTTCTATTAACTAAACATATACACTTTTAAACTTTTTAAAATGTTCACACACCCTTTCAACTTCTTTTTGAAAATGGTTGTTCTTTTTTCTTTAAGAAACCAATCCAACCAGGTTATAATGACTCTTAAAAGTAATTTTGTAA